>NW_005842084.1:271781-272037 GCF_000455745.1 Alligator sinensis | reverse complement strand
GTGGGAGTCTACTACAGACCTCCCACCCAAAGTCAAGAGCTTGACCAGGAGTTCACCCGGGAACTGGCTGAGGCCGCATGCTCTAGGACCATGGTTGTCATGGGTGACTTCAATTACCCGGACATCTCATGGGACGATAGCTCAGCAAAATCTGAGCGGTCACAAAACTTCCTATCGGGCGTGGATGACTTCTACCTGACTCAAGAAGTCTATGGGCCAACAAGAGGCAAAGCGCTGCTTGACCTGGTACTGGCTA
>NW_005842084.1:262175-270009 GCF_000455745.1 Alligator sinensis | reverse complement strand
TTGAGAGAGTCCAGAGAAGAGACACAGACATGATCAGAGGTCAGGGAAGCAGACCCTACGATGACAGGCTGAGAACCCTGGGGCTCTTTAGCCTGGAAAAGCGCAGGCTCGGGGGTGATCTGATGGCCACCTATAAGTTTATCAGGGGTGACCACCAGTATCTGGGGGAATGTTTGTTCACCAGAGTGCCCCAAGGGATGACAACTAGGTCGAATGGTCATAAACTACTACAAGACCGTTTCCGGCTGGACATAAGGAAGAATTTCTTTACTATCCAAGCCCCCAAGGTCTGAAACAGCCTGCCACCAGAGGTAGTTCAAGCACCTTCTTCTAACACCTTCAAGAGCAAACTGGATGCTTATCTTGCTGGGATCCTATGACCCCAGCTGACTTCCTGCCCTTTGGGCAGAGGGCTGGACTCGATGATCTTCCGAGGTCCCTTCCAGCCCTAATGTCTATGAAATCTATGAATCTATGAAATCTTTCTGAATCTCTCTGAATCAGTTCGGAGGGTTCTGATTCAATTCGGAGAGATTAAAGGGTCTCTTGATTTGATCTGGATTCAGAGATTCAGCCACCAAATTGGTCCAACTCTCTGCCAAATCGAATCAGTGACCAAAGCTTCGTATAGCCCTAATATCTATTGATCAGTCCCACCTGTCTATAGGTTTGAGCTTTTTTATCTTCTGCTCATTGCAGTGACAAGTATTTATTTCAATAAGAAATAAATATTCTGCTCAAATTCTACTTCCTCCCTACGGTCCTTAAAATTTGCCATCACCACCATTCAGCACTCCTTCCTTATTGTTTCTTGCACATTTTGCACTTTTATATAGGTTCTGGGGGTGAGGAGGACTGGTGCTTTAATTAGAGCAACTCTAAGAACTGCTCTAATTAAAGCACCACAGCATCACTTGTATCAGTGTCCCCATGCTTAAAAATGGTGGCAGAGAAGTTTTAACTAAAGCTCATTCAATGATATACTCTGCATGCACTCTGCTATGATTTTTAACTGTAGGAAAGCTGATACAGAAGATGCAGGAGGCTGCAGACTCGATTAACTGAGTCTACTCTGACATGCTGGAATTCCAGTGCATTGAAACAGCCTCTGTGCTCATGTATAGGTCCCTTTTATTCATGTGCTTTCACTAATGTGCATTTAATTAGGTTAATGTGCCTTCTTCTAGTACCTCACAATGGAGGCACTAAATTTAACACAGATTACCCAAAAGTGCATTAATGAACATGTAGCTGGCTGTATCAACTGTGTCTATCTGCTGATCTTGTCTATGATGTATATCAAAGTCTTTCAGTTCTTCCTGTTGGAGAATGGAAAAAGAAGACATGATCATAAAGTTCAGTTCAGGTACTTCATTATTTTCCTCTACTTGAGGCAAAAAAACCCATCATATCTTTCAAACAATTGAAATCATGGGACTTTGATCTATGCTTTATCTTTTCATCTTCCATTTCAGGTAGACATTGTCTCTTAAGAAAAAGTCTGATACCAATGAACCCATGGTAGAAAATGATGCAGACAGCTGTATCATGATAAGCCTAATGCAAATCAGATTAAAGAAGAAAGCTACAAAGCATAATTAAATATAGAAACCATTCCAAGAGTAAATGAAACACAAAGTAATGACTAAAAACAAGATTTTAGCAAGTGCTGTATACATTTTATGAGTGTTTATAATATTTTCTGTTGCCACCTTTGTTTTTATATTGGAAATTTCATGATATTTAATGATTCTTTTAAATCTCCAGCTTTCAGAATCTTGATTAATTGAGCATATAAGTTTTTATTTTTTTAAATGTATGGCTGTGAAGTAAATTATGAAAGTATGGCACCCAACATTTAAAAATAAAATGAATCATTTTATAAAAAGAAAAAAAACCCACCTGTGATCAAGCTGATATTACAATTTTAGGGGGTCATGAATTTAAAAAAACTGGGGTTGACTATTCAGAAAAGTATATTTTAAAGGTAATAAAATTCCATTCATTAAAACAATAAATTAGACTGAAAGGAATACTTTTTCCAATGTATAGCTTTCCACAGGTGGTTAGATGTGTAATTGGGCTTCTTTGATGGACTTAATATAAGCTACCACTGGCTGTAAAATACAGAACTTGACTGACATGATTGGGTTTTAACAAGTTCTGTGTCTTACACTGGATTAAGTGTCTACATTTCTTCATAAAAGGATTAAAAATTTCTGCATGTTAATCAGATGATTGGAGAATTGATATTAGTGCTAATGCAGAGATTATTAAATCCAAAAATATTTCCTTCAAATCTCCCAGGTGCCAAGACCACATGTTTATTACAACCAAAGTAGAATATAGCAATAGGATAAGTATTGAAAAATCAAGTTAGGATATTAGGTTCCCCATTTAAAGGCTGCCCATTTAAACTGGTATATATTCATTATGGTACTGTTTTTAATTATGTAATCACATATTACCTTTTCTGATGTTGCTGGGGTAGGGGTAATGCATTTACCAAAATATAACAAGGCTAGGACTATATGAGTTACAAGTGCTTTCAGTTGGAACTTTTGAAAGAGAGGTGAGAAACTGGTATGTGTTTCATCTACTAATCACACAAGAATGAAAGCTTGTTCAAGGTAGGGATTTTGATTATACTGCTCAGAGATGGGAGGTACTAAGTGGCCCAGGGGGTGGTTGAATTGAAAGCTTTGAAAACAGTCTAAGAGCCCTAGGCTGAGCCTCAGTGGAGGGCCTGAGTCTCCACCTGAAAACACTTCTCCCCACTGAACTGGGAAGATCTTGCCACTGGACAATGGAGGCAAGCTCAAATATCATGCTCAAATGTAAATTAGTAAATGGATTAAAGATAGGAGTTAGATATAGGACTCTAAGCCTTCTCAAGCTCCTTAAAGCATAATGTAGGACTGTAATCTTGTGTTGGCCACTCCCAATTCCAGGGGAGAGGAGTCAGGTGGATTTAAGAGGAGAGCAGAACTCCTTACATTGGCCAATTCATGTAACTTGTTCTATGCAAAAGCATTCTTTCACCTCTGCAAAATTTCCAGTCCCTGCTTCACTGTGGACTTACCAGTAAGACTAAACAGATTTTACAGCCAAATGCTTAGGTTGGGTAAGTTTGATAGATTGCTTAAAACAGAAAAATGCTTCTTGGTCAAATGCTTCTTGTTTCAATCTTTTTTTTAACACCACTCACATGGGTGTTATTTCAAAACCTTGGTAGGAAGATATTTATAGGTAGGACAGAGGGATCAGGATATAAGGCCCTACATGATCACAGTGTAACGCTCACAATTATCTGAGGGTGGGTTTTTCTTGAGTCCCCACTATGTTAGGCCTCCCCTCAATTTTTCTGCCATGACTGATGATACACAATTTGATAGGAGGGGTTCAGTGTTGTTCAATACAGGGGTCACATTTGGGGTTACTTGTGAATCCAACAGCATCTGATAAAGGGGGCTCCACCTCCTGTACACCCCCAGCCACACGCCAGCCGTTGGTGTTGAGACGATAAACTGATGCAGGATCCTGACTTGATCTGGGTTTTGAGCTAAGGGGCAATTTCGAAGGCACTTCCTAGCCTTGTCCAGATTGCTGTGTTGCTCCCTTGCTGACAAGGGGTTAATCTTGAGCTGAAGCCCAGACATGTAACTCCACCACCTTTTCTCAAAAAGAGAGGAAAAAAAAAAAGCTGAAAAAGAAAGAAAAAAAGAGAAACCTAATTCCTATGATGGTTGCCTCTATTCTGGCTGATGCCCATCTCAGCCTGCTAGCAACACTTCCAGCTCATTCAAGCTGATGGATTTTGTTTAGAAAATAAAGTTTCACTTGCAAGCCTTGGGAGCATGAAGCCTATATTGCTCAATATATATTGAACCCTGGGGCTCCTGCACCTCTCTGCCTCAGTATCCTGCACCTGCCACTGCCTCTGCTATAACTGCTACAGAGGCAGGCTCTCCACTGTCCTCCCCAGCACTCCGGCCATCTTTTAAGCCTCCCATGGCAGCACCAGGGACTGACGTCATCAGCCCAGCGCCGCCTAGTGTGATTGACAGCTGGCTTTTAAACCGCAGCGGTGGCACCACACGTCGTCACTGACCTGCCGCTTCTTGCTCCTGAGGTGAGTTTTGTGTTTTATTGGGGACTTGTTCAGCCCATGCCTTGTTCTGGGTCTTGGTTGTTGGGTCTTTTAGACCCCTTTCATTACACACAGGTAATAGTGTTCTCCTGATTCTGTTAAACTACGTAAGAGGTTTTAAATGCACAGGTAGCTTATGTTGTTATTCTAATCCAAGATCTATTTGAAGTCTAATCTCTTTAGTGATGTTGGTAAAAAAAAGCATAGTTAATATCTCCTGTGTTTCTGTTAGGATGACTATACTTCTTTAGCTTAAAGATATAGGAGATATTGTTATTGGAAGGGTGATTTTACTTAGTACAAAAAATGATATACATTATTATAAGTATATTATAAACAGGAATGGATATAGAAAAATATCAATTTTTAGATACAGGCAGTCCTCAGATGTATGACAAAATTGGTTCCTGAAAACCGCATCTTAAGTCGAAACGTTGTAACTCAGAACTGATTTTCCCATAGGAAACAATGGTATAAATGGGAGATTGGTTCCTGAACCAAGGCCTGATACCCTATTTTCACCAAAAATAACCCAGAATTTTGTACTCAATCAATTATAGATGAATAATATAGCTACATTAATGTATTTATATTGTAAATAGCAATCATATTTATTTGGAAGGACTTATTTGAGGTGACTTTGCTGGACTTTTTGAAGGGCTCTTGGTTAGAGTCTTCTCAGGAGTCTTGGCTGCAGGTTTTTCTGGAGTCTTGTCTGCTTTCCAAAAGAAAGTGTCCAAGGAAATTTGCACAGATGTTATCCAGGGAGATGGGTGATGCAGAGAACTTGTTCACTGTCATGGCATGGCATCAGATCAAGCATCGTAAAGTCAAAACTGACATCAGAAAGTTGAAACAGGGTGTCAATTTATAAATGTCGTAAGTGCCGTTCATTGTAACTCAAAATGTCTTAAGTCGAGGACTGTCTGTACTTAGTTTCCACTCCCTAGATTCCCTTTATTGTAAATCACTTCTCTATCAATCAGAGAATTTAGACTTGCCTTTTCTGGGTAGTGAAGTGATAGAAGGGTAAAACTTCAAAAGACCCCAAATGACGTTAGGATCTGAAATCCTATTTTCAAAACTGACTCAGATACTTTTGATTTCAAAACTAAGAGATATTGACTTTCATTTAGACTCCTGAGTCACTTTGGGGTTTCAGACTACTGGGCAGGCAGACAGAGCAACAAGGTGAAAGGTAGCAAGGATCTCTCATATCAGATTGTGCATTACAATTAGATATGACAGGTGGGTTTTTACTGTCTTGACCAGCAGTAGTCTGATACTGTTAGTGATGAAGATAACATATAGGCTGCCTGCGTCCTCTCTGTGCTGCTTAGTTGAAAAGTTTAGGACACTCTGCCCATTCTTCCTAAAGATTCAAAGACTGAGGCATGTGGTCCTATAGAAATAATAGGGACAATATATTCTGTTTCTTTTCCTGAGATGTTCCATTAAGTAATTATTGAAGCATATAAGCACCTTGGTTTTCACAAAATATAATGCTGTTAATAAAGAAGCTATTTATCATTCATTATTCTCATTAATCACTGAATATTATGGAAATGCAGAGTGTAGCAAACCCAGATACTATGTGAACCATTGGGCCTGGGCACAGCAACCTGCATGCCCAATGGCAATAAGAATAACGAATAAAATTAAATAAAAACTGCCAGCTGGGTACTGAGTTCTATTGAGTTTTATTAACTTCTGACTCCATTCCTCTTAGACTATAAACTCCTTGGGATAGGGAGACAGCATAACTATTTAGGAAGCAAAATGAAACTTCATTAAAAAACTGATAAAAGTTGCATAGTGACAGTACTATAATTAGCACATCACTTATGAAATCCAGGCACTTAAAAGCAAGTAAATGCCTAGTTAAGAGTATGCAGGCAGTGTGAATTCATGATAATGGAACAAATTATTCTAACCAAGGGTAAAGAAATGCATATATCATCACAACATAATAACCTTAATGTCTGTAGAGTACCAAGTATATTGTCAGCACTTTACAAATAAATACCCACTGAAAAAAATAATACCCAGTGAAATGCAAGATCTTCATCTCCTCCTAATCTAAGTTTTTAGTAATCTTTCCACAAATACTGATGGGCTTTCTCCTTCCACAGATTTCCATTATGTTACTGTCAACTCTTAAGTTCTTGTTCTATTTAATGGTCTCATGTATCTGTTTTCAGTTCAGTTTGAAATATGCTTAGATAACATACTAATAGGAAATAAGTATCAGATTTTCCCATTCTAATTTCACCATGCATCATCATGGAAAGAAAGAAAACCATATCACATCTAAGTAGAATGCCAATTATATGTTTCTTAAACATGCAAACTACTTAATGCATATTACTCCTATTAAAAAAAAAAAAGCAGCTTCTAATTCAGAACAAAATAACTAAGAGACAGACAAAATAAAAGACAAAGGCAACAAAAAAGGCACCTGGGCCCTGATTCATTTAGGTTCATAGGGCTAGTGTGCATTTACTGGCCCTCTGAATTTGGTGACTTTTTACTGTGGGACCTCACCCCCGTCCTGAAATTAAGGAGCATTTAATACAATTTCCTACAGCCCTGCTAATATGGCTTCCCACTTCCTGAGGAGTGCCCTCCTCACTGACCACAAAACCTGACTTGGACCTACTTCAGCCTGAGGGAATTCAAGCCCACACTTACCAATTTCCAGTGCCCTATTAGGATTTTGGTCTGTAGCCAAAGGATTCCTCCTGTATTTTATATAAATAAAAATGTACTAAAAAGGTATAAACACTCCTGAAAGTAAAGATCAAAACCCAGGTCTCCTCTGTCCCAGGTAAGTGCCCTAGCCACTGGCTAGAGAATCATTAACTCTTTTGTGACCCCTTACTCTCCCTTGAATTCTCTTCTGTACTGTGACTTAGCTGTAACAAGAATAGTGGAGAGTGCTTATACCTACCCTAAGTTACCTGTTACATGTCACTTATACCTACCCTAAGTTACCTATGGTCACATGGTTAGGGCACTTTGCCCATGTCTCACCACCTGTCTTGGTAGCAGAGCTCCTGGTGTTCCCTGGTGAAAAATTGCAAATTCTCTCATAACCCCCCCCCCCCCCCCCAAATTTTCTCATTAAAATACCAAAAATCCATGCTCTTCCATGATTAAAATGAAATTTCACTATATACAGAGAGATCAATTACGCAATGTTTTATTGATATACTTACAATTTTAAAGCAATTTGAAAGCTTACTAATGCCACTATCGTCATAAAAATTCTAGCTATCAATTTGGTGTTTGCTTTTGGTTTTTTTAACACTGAAAAATCAGAGCTGCCCCTGCTTTTGCTCATCAGGATGTGGAGCACTGAGCTATACTGATATGCCAGTGCCCTGCCTTTCCTGTGCCCCTCACTCCCAACTCACAGCCCTCCTCAGCCCCCTCACTACTGACCCTCAGCCTCTGCCTGCCCCTCTTGTCAGCAGCTCTGTCCCAGCACCAGGACATGGGTCCAGCTGCAGCTGTTTCACTGGCTGTTTTGTGGTTTTGAGCAGTCAGCCCTTGCTCTTCTGCTCCTTGTGCCTGTCCCCATGCCCCAGCAATCCCCATGCCATTCCTGGAAAGCCTGTGATGAGGGCTTGAGGACTGGGATGATGAAGGCCCTTCCCTTGCAGGGCAGCCTCCCCCTGCACA
>NW_005842084.1:260612-262165 GCF_000455745.1 Alligator sinensis | reverse complement strand
AGCGGGAGGGTGGGGGGGGGACGGCGGGGCTCTAAGCCTGGCTCTGGCAGCATCTCCTACTCAGAGAGCTTCCCCATCAGCAAACCCCATCTCTCTTTCTCTCACACACACCCCTGCTGCCACCTCCACCCCTCCCTTCAGCCCACAGCCCCCAAGGGGTTCCTGGGATCAGGAGCCGCTCCAGGCTGGGGAACATGTCCCAGAACTGGGTGGGGGGGGGACGGCGGGGCTCTAAGCCTGGCTCTGGCAGCATCTCCTACTCAGAGAGCTTCCCCATCAGCAAACCCCATCTCTCTTTCTCTCACACACACCCCTGCTGCCACCTCCACCCCTCCCTTCAGCCCACAGCCCCCAAGGGGTTCCTGGGATCAGGAGCCGCTCCAGGCTGGGGAACATGTCCCAGAACTGGTGTGGGCATGGGACAAGTCTGCAGGTCCCATCCCGTGTGGCTGGATGGGCACGTAGGGTGTGAGATTTGTGGGGGGGATGTGTGGTTGGGGGGAAAGAGGTATGGGATGGATGTGGGGGTTGTGGGGAGGGTTAGGAGGTTTGTGAGTGGGTGCAGGGTTTGTGGGGGTGAGGTTTGGGGGTATGGAGCCTGTGGGGGGGCGGGGGAGGCTGCTCAGGAGGGGTGGGTTCCCTCCCCCCCACAGGGTGCAGTCTCCCACACAGCTCACTGACAGCCCCCCTGCAGCAACAGCAGTCATGTGGTGCTCAGGGCCTGCTGCTGACAAAGCCTCCTTGCGATGTGGTGTGGCCACAGCCGCCTCAGACCTGGTGCTATGTGTGCCACATGTCACACGTGTGACTTGGCCTGGCCCAGGGCCATGTGCATTTGGGCAGTACCAGGCTTCTCTGGCTGTCACCCGGGGTCCCGGCACTGCATGCAGGGGCCATGCATCAGGCTGGGTTGGGTCCTGCCTCCATGAAGCCAGCCTCACCTGGTGGTGTGTGGGGCACTTGAAGGCAGGACCCAGACCAGCCCAATGCATGGCCCCTGAGTGTGGTCCCCAGGTGACAGCCAGAGTGGTCCATTGCTGCCCAAAGGCTCATGGCCCTGGGCCGGGCTCAGCTGCACCCGCAACATGCCCTCTGAGCAGCTCCATACCCCCACCTCCACAGTCTCACCCCACCCACGTCCCTACTTACCAGGCATGGTGCCAGGGTCCACGTCATGCTGCAGCCTTGCCCTACTCCTATTTGCCCCAGAATACTGAGGCAGAGTGCTAGGGTAGCAGGCGATGGGGGCAGACATAGAGATGCCCTGGCCAGATGCCAGAGTGTCTCTCTGGAGGATGCAGCCTCTGGTTGCCTCAGGCCATGTTCCTGGACTGTGCCCTGACCTGTTTTTTTCTCTGCAAGTTTTTTCCTGGGATTTCTGGATTTCCAGGTATCAAATTTAGAGCCACCACTGCAAATATACAGCCTGGGGAACATTTCTTTTTGTTCCCAGCATACCTCTTGCAGCATCTCAAACTGCTTTGAGATGCCACAACAGGCATGTGCACACTTGTCTGGACATATCCTAAGAGACATAATCTTTGTCTCAAAGC
>NW_005842084.1:221995-260581 GCF_000455745.1 Alligator sinensis | reverse complement strand
AGGAATGACTTGAAATCTCTGGAGTTGTGCCTGTGTACAACTGACATCAGCAGGAGTGGGAACTGAGCCCCAACAGTTTATCACTGCATTTACTGTTCTACTCTTAACCTTTTTCTGAAACATCAATGCTCTATATCCCTAATATAGACTTTTTAGAGATTCTTTAAACATGCTTACTGTTTCAGGTTTAGATAGAGTCCAAAATTATTGACATAATTCTGCTGAAATCATTAATAAAAAGACAGCAGAATTTGGTCCATTATTTTTAGCTTTAGAGAAGACAAACATACATAACTAACTACATATAATAAGGAATTACAGTCTTGCCAAGGAAAGGAAAATGAATGAATAACAAGAATCTAAATGACAGAAAACTTTTATATTAAATTAGACATGGCAAGATACGCTGCTGTGGATACGGTTTCTACACAAAGGTAGAAAAACCGACAAAGATTGCCACAACCAAAAATATCCCAAATTAGGCTAAGATTTGCCTAACAGCGATTAGGTGCCTTCAAAAAATGATTTCTGTGTTTTGGATTTTTTAAATATATTGTAATGCTCATTTAGGTTAAAGTCCACATGTATTCACAAATATAATTAGAAGTAGTCACTGTAATTTTTAAGTCACAGGGAAAAATGGAACTTGTGCATAATAAACTAAAACAAAGCACAAAATAAATAGTGAAGGCTTTGTGTTGTTAAAATATTAAGAAGTTGTTAACTGTATTAAATACTCTGTATTCTCCAATTACTTATTAATAGGGTTTTTTTAGATAAGGATTATAGAATTAACTCAGTAGGAGTTATGCCATTGACTTCAGGGAGATTAGGAATTCACTGAGAGAGCATTTGCTTAGGGACTCCTGTTTTTGTTTGGTATGACTATGTTATAATATCCGTCTTGTGGCATACTTTAATCTTCTCAGGCAAATACTCCTTCACAATCAAATATAAATAGCACTGAAAACTAAAAATATCCCAGAACAGAAGTTATCCCTACATGGTGTCTTTGAATCTGTTGAGCCATCCATCAAACTAAATGCTTTCTGTATATTCAGAAAGTCCTCTTTGGTGAAGAGCTAAAAGGTACTATTAGAAAGATACAGTAACCACGTATTATTACTGTTTTTTTACTTACATGGAAGAAACAAATTACTGAGTTTTCTTTCAATAGAGGTACATTAAGGCCCAATTCTAGCCCTTAGCATGTGGTGGGATATAGTTGCACTGCCTCTGGAGCAGTTCTAGGAAAGCACTATAAGTCAGAAACTTATTATTAATTCCCAGATTTTCCTGGATTCAAGTGAATAGAAAGTGAGTTGTTGGAGCACTATAGTGTACCATACTCATCCAGTCATGTCAGCTCAACTCTGCTGGCAAGCATGTTGGGGTTTTGGAACAAGGTTTGTTCCTTGCCAGAAAGAGTTAGTTAGCCATGTTAGTTCGAAGTCAGACAGAAGGCAGGGTAGATTTGCACTTTATAGACTATCTAAATCAGATGCTTAGCATAAGCTTTTGTAAGCATTTGATGAAGTGAGCCTGCTGCTTACAAAACCATATGCTATGCATCTCTGATTTAGTTAGTCTACAAGGTACAAATCTACCCTGCTTTCTGCCTTTCCTCCTTACCTGCCACGTTCTACCTACTTGCCTGAAAGAGGGAGTAGTGTTCTTGGTGGAGTCATCTTCCCAATGTACTGCTAAGGAAGGAAGTAGGATGTGTGCCAGTGACCCTCCTCCCTTTTGATATGCCTGGGTCTCCCAGTAATCAGCTTTCTTTCTTCTGCTAATTATATGTCTGAAACCCCTTGGAATTTCTCTCACCCTCCCTCCCCCTGTCCCACACTCCCCATGTTCTTTACTATACAGTGTGTGGCTCCTTCTGCTCAGATCTGATAAAGTATCTCTTGCATTCCAAAGCTTGTCTAAGTCTATCCCAGTTACAGTTAGTCCAATAAAAGATATCACCTTAAGAAATCATTGCCTCTCGCATTTACCCTGATGCACCTAGACTCAAGGACCAAAGAGACTACATAGTAAGGGAATCAAGCTTTCCATGTGCTCCTGCACAGATGCATAACTGGAGACATGATATCGTTCCAAAATAGTTGTAATTTGTTATTTAGCAGTAGCATCTTTTAAACAATTTTAAGCATTAAATGGCACATACCTGGTACCAAATGAGTCTCATTTTAATATATTTAGCATTTGTAAGTAAAATAACTTTCATTAATATTTTGAGGAGTTGGCAGTAGTTCTTGCAAGCAAATTATTTTTCAATGAACAACTCAGTACAGAAAACAGTGCTTGCCTTTACTTTTTATAAGTATGATAACATGACAGAGTGTTTCACTGTAAAGGAATAACTGTCTTAACAATGAGTAATTCTAATAAAATACTGGTATAATGTGAACTAAGAACACTTGACAGGTTTGGGGGCAAAAAAACACTTGTCTGTTTATAAAAACTCACTATTGAAAAAAAAAGAAATTGATTCTTGAATGTATTACATCAATGTTTATAGGCTTTAATCAACAAGCAAAATAACTGATAGTTTTATTGCCTGAGTAAATTTTTATATATGTTACTCTTTATAAATAACAAAGCTTTTCTTAACCCTTCAGGCTCTGTACTTAATTATCTAGAGGTATAATTAGATAATTATAAAAAAGCAGTCTTGTAAATTACTTTCCGCCTTGTAGCTACATATAAGAACTGTACTGGAATGGATGCACAGTCATATTTAACTGCAAGGCCACACTTAGATCAATGTTGCTGCAGATAACTGAATTTATTTAAAAGAGAAAAAGAAACCAGCTATGTCTGCAGAATAATATTCTCACTTTTGACTCCCTGCTAGCATCTTCTTCTGTTTGATCCTGTCCTTACAAACCTGTAATCACCAAGTTTCAGGCAGCAGGCTCTTTAATGTGAAAATTGAAACAGGCTGAAAAGATTACTTCCAAACTCAGGTAACACAGGATTGTGCCCTGCAGTGTAGTATGATACAATTCAGAGCAAGAGTAGTGCTGCTTAAATTGTGGACATATGGAATGGGATCAAAACAGTCCAGCAGGCATTGTGGGAATGCTGCCGAGAGGATCTTTCAGAAGAGTGTTTCATTGTCACCTTTACTTCCTGGAGATAAAAGCTTAGCAGGGACCAAGTGAATAGTTCTGGTGCTGATTATAGAGAGTAAGATGAGCTCCTGGAGGGAGGTTATAAAAATAGTATGCTGGAGGTCCTAAGTGACACTCTGCTAATTTGGAGGCTTTCATCCTCTGTCTAAATTTCATTATTGATGACATATCAATGAGTAATGTGTTTGTGCAAGGAACTGTCTCTGAACATTGGGAACTCAATTACCCTCAGTGTTTAATATGGGTTGATTAGCTAGTGGCCTTTTGTGTGAATGCAATTGTCCTGGTCATTTTTAACATCATTTTAGGCTGGCAGCATGCAATGGATGTGGATGTGCACATGCTGAAAAAGTATGCTCAGCAGTTTTCTGTGTAACTGTGTTTAAATTCAAAAGTAAATAATTCATATGTGACACATTTTAGTGTTACACTAGAAAAAAATATTCTGTTTGTTTGGAATGAAAGATTTTAGATGAGTGTGTTCAATATCTAAGAGAAATATTGCTATGCTAATCAGTTATTTATTTGCTTGCTCCAAGATTTCAAGCATAACCAATTTTCTGTTATTGTATCTGATTGAATGGAGTAAACAGGCTAGCTATGTGATGATTTTGAGGGCTTATATTTCTCCTGTCCATGACTATAACTAAATGGCTAATGGCACTTAGTGAATTGGCATTCGAATGATTAAAACAGAGAGATATTTAAAGAGACAGATATAGAAAAAAAGAGCAATATTAGCATTTCTTGCCGGATTCAGAGAGAAATTTTATGAAGGCCATCCTATATTCTCAGATTTGAAATGCCTGAGTGAAGCAAATGTAGTGTCGTTAGTTTGGGTCTCGCTCCGGTACAAGACTCACAGGTGAAAGTCTGTTGCACCCCTGTGAGCCCAAGACCCCAGAAGGCACTCTGGTGGACCCAACCCTGACCCTCCAGCACAGCCAGGAGGTAGGTGGGACCCGCAGTGGCTGGGTGACAGATAGGAAAGAGAGGCAGCTAGAAGAGCCAAGGAGGAACACACCCACCCTCTCCCAGCTCCTACTTGGTCCAGCCCCCCAGGGATCCACATGATCAGAGCCGCTCAGCGAGTGAGTTGGCACGGGACTAGGGGAAGAGGGGGCACTTATCTGCCCCCTTCTCTGGCTGGACAGGGATCCCAGTCCCTGTGAGTGGTGCAGTGCTGGTGGCAGACTGTGTATGTGTGGGTTTTAAAAAGGACCCACCAATGGCAAAAAGCCATGGTTTGGGTCCCGCTCTGGTGTGAGATGCACAGGTTGAAGCCTGTTGTGCCCCCATGAGCCCAGGACCCTGGCAAACACTCCAACGGACCCCGACCCTGACCGCCAGTGCAGCTGGGAGGTAGGTGGGGCCTGTGGTGGGTGGGTGACAGATAGCTGCAGGAGGCAGCTGAGGGGAGCTAAAGAGGATCATGTCCCCCCCGGCTCCTACTTAGCCCAGCCCCTCAGAGAGCCAAGTGACTGGAACCATGTGAACAGAGCTTGTAAACAAGCACACCTGATGTGAGCTCTGGGCCCAGCATGTGAGTTAGCATGGGAGTTTGCACAGGAGGGCAAGCAGGAGGGTCATTAAACTCTAGGCAGTGAGCCTGAAGAGAAGGTTCAGCACATCAGTAGCCTGGACTACTACCTGTTCCATGGTGGGGACACACTATACCCTGAAGATCCCCTCCATGACTGGGCCCCCCCTCTGGTACCACTAAGGCCTGCACTCAGACGGTACCCATGGTTCCAGCCTCCACACATTGGAGTTTCTAGAATGCCACATAGGGGAGCTCCAGACTGCGGTGCAGAGGCTGTGTGCCATCAGGGATGGTGAAGAGGAAATTGACTCTTACTGCCAGCCTCTTTGCCTGAAGCATTAAGAGGGAAGAGCAAGGATGGCTGGCAGGACAAGGGTAGACAAGAGTAGCTCCCATGAAGTCCAGCCAGGGGTCACTTGAACAAAGTTTGTCTCCGGCCCCAAGGCACACTGCACCAGGGTAACCACCTCCCTGGATCTTCACAAAAGGTACAGATTCCTTGCAGCATCAGTAGAGCCAGAAAGGCTGCCAGCTCCAGCACCTGAGGAAGAAAGACAACCAGCAACCATTCCTAAAAAGAAAAGCAGAGTGGCCATCGTGGGAGACTCCCTCTTCAGGGGACAGAGGGCGTGATCTGCTGCCCTGACCTTTAGCCCATGAGGTCTGCTGCCTCCTAGGGGCCTGTATCCTAAGAGGATCCCAAAACTTATCCAGCCCTTCAACCACTACCTCTGCTCCTCATCCATGTGGGCACAAATGACACAGCTCAGAGCAATCCCAGCTGAGTTATGAGTGACTACAGGGCTCTGGGGGTGGGGCTCAGAGGGTTGAGGGTGCAGGATTTTTCTACTCAATCCTTTCAGTTACAGGTCATGGACATAGGAGGGAGAGATGAATTGAGGAAGTAAACAGAAGACTGCAGCTTTGGCACCTTCACAAAGACTTTGGCTTCTTCGACCACAGTCCACACTTCAGAGAGAGAGAGGCAGCAGTCTGTTGGGAAGGGATGGCCTCTACCTCACTCCAATGGGTAAAAAGCTCTTCTCAGCCAGAATGGGACCTGTTTGACAGGGCTTTAAACTAAGTTCACCAGGAGATGGACGGACAACCACCACTGCACACCTACGAAGCAGCAACCACAAATCATCAGGTCAGACTGCACAAGGGAATTCACTCCTACCCCAGCCCAGGGACAAGACTCTTCTAGGAGCACAGGGAAGCCTAGGGCTTCTGATAGCAGACTTATTAGCCTATATACAAATGCCAGGAGCCTGGGGAACAAACAGGAGGAACTTGTCCTTTTGCTAAACAAAAATGAATACAATCTCATAGGGATAACAGAGACCTGGTGGGACTCCACCTATGACTGGACCACAGGTATAGATGGCTATAGCTTGTACAGGAGGGATTGTTTTGCAAGAAAGGGTGGGAGTGTAGCTCTCTATGTGAAGGAGGAGTACACTTCCCTACAAGCAAAGATTGGCACCCAAGGAGGGTGACTTGAGACCCTCTGAGTTAGAATATGGGTGGAATGTGATGAAGGGGATATAACAGGAGGAGTCTACTACAGACCTGATCAGGAAGAAGAGCTTGACTGTGAATTGTCTGGGGAACTGGCAGAGGCTGCACACTTCGGTGCATGGTTGTCATGGGCAACTTCAACTACCCTAACATCTCATGGGAAGAGCACTCAGCCAAATCTGATCAGTCACAAAGCTTCCTCACTTGCATCAATGAGCTCTACTTGTCTCAAGAAGTCTACAGGGCAACAAGAGATAAGGCACTGCTGGACCTGGTACTGGCCAAAGGGGATGATCTAGTGAGTGGCCTGAGAATCGAAGGGAAGCTGGGAGACAGTGACCATGAGTTGATTACTTTCTCTATCCATTGCAAAGCTGGCAAATCAGTCAGAAATGCAGAAATCCTTGACTTTAGGAAAGCTGACTTTCACAAGCTCAGAAGTCTAGTTGTTGAGGCCCTGAGAGGCCCTCATGTGACAGGGAGGGGAGTTCATGATGAGTGGTCGCTCCTTAAGGACGTAATCCTTGAAGCACAACGGAAGTCCATTCCATCCCATAGGAAAGGTAGCAAAAGCGATGAGCAACCCCCTTGGCTCAATAGGGAACTCATGGACCTCTGGTACCTGAAAAGAGAAGCTTATAAAGGATGGAAGTTAGGCAACACCACTAAGGAGGAGTATTGAGCACTGGCATGTATCTGTAGGGAGTGAACTAGGAAAGCCAAGTCTGAAACCAAATTCAAACTAGCTACAGGAATCAAGGACAATAAAAAGCCCTTCTTCAGATATATGGGAAGTCAGAAAAAAATCCAAGGGCAACATTGGACCCTTGCTAAACCAAATGGGGCAGCTGACACCTGACACCTGGGAAAAAAGTTAATCTCCTGCCTGACAAGATGAAGGATTACCAGGGTAAGGGTGAACATACACCCATCATTGGTGACGATCTTGTGAGGGAACACCTTGAGAGGCTAGACATCTACAAATCAGCTGGCCCAGATGGAAAGTACCCAAAAGTGCTAAAGGAACTGGCTGACATCATAGCATGGCCAATAGCAAGGATATTTGAGAACTTGTGGTGCTCAGAAGAGGTTCTTGATGATTGGAAGAGGGGCAATGTGGTGCCTATCTTCAAGAAAGGAAGGAAAGAAGTTCCAGGGAACTACAGGCCAGTCAGTTTGACCTCAATTCCTGGAAAGATCTTGGTGCTGAGACACATGCCAGTAGTCCCACCAGGCCTCCCTATCCTGGCAGGGTGCAGTTTTAAGGATCATGCCCAGCACCTGGGGCCTCCTCCTTCCCCATAGCCCCAGCCCATACCTCCAAGTTTGTCCTGGCAGGGGAGCGAGCTCAGCAAGGACATGTTCTTCCCCTACTGGCTGGTGATGCAGTGAGGGCCCCCTTCAGTTGAGAGCGGGGCATTACCTGGTTTCTAAAAAAATGAAAAAAGGAAATTGGTGCAGACAGAGTGAGGAGGGTGGCACTCAGTCCATCTGAAGGTGAAGCTTCAGGTGAACACCAGCTGCTACACCAAAACAGGATCCAAGCAGGTGCGGTGGGATGTCACAATATCTTCAGCAATGTTGAACACCCTCTCGCTTGGAAAACTGGTTGGTGGACAGGACAGGTGCTGCCAGGCAACTGTGGCCAGTTCCTGACACATCTGGCTGTGGCTTACCCAGTAGGCCAAGGGGTCTCAGTCCAGTGACTCCACATCCTTGGCAAGATAGGTAGCCACCAAAGCCTCGGTGCTACCTGCCTGAGACTGGGGCCTGGTGTATTTGGACCCCATCATTGAAACCATGCCCTTGGCCCACATTGTCAGTGGCTAGTGTGGAGGAGACTGGCTGGTGCTGGTGTCAGTGTTGGTGCTGGTGCTGGGAGTGCTGTCATGGGAAAATGGATCCCCCTCTTCCACATGCCTCTCCCTTTGGCCTCCCTGACTTTGTTGACCAGCACCTGCATCCAGTGATCAAGGGTTTTGGTGCTGCCAGTGGACATGCTTCCCTTCACCCCTGGGTCACACATACTTTCCAGCATGTGGACCATACTGGACCACAAGGGATCCAGCCGTCTCCTGATGCCCTCCTTCAGCTGCCTCACCAGTGCCTGCACATCTGGTGACAGCGGCCTGCCCCAGCCAGGAACATTGATCCCCTGGAACTTCTCCATTTGGTTTCCTAGTTCCCTTACTATGGGGATCACCTGGCTAAGGAGGGCATTGCCAGCACTGAGGGTCTCAGTGGCCTCAAGGAAGGGCTTGAGGAACACCAAGATCTGGGAGATGGTACCCCACTCGACTCTGTTCAGGGGCTGCTGATCTCAATCTCCCCAAGCAAGGCCTTATCAAGGATAGCCTTCTGTTGCTCTATGAACCTTTCAAGCATCAGGTACGTAGAGTTCCATTGAGTCTCCATATCCTGCATGATTTTGTGCTGTGGGATGCTCAGCTCTGCCTGTTTTTCCTGCAGCATCTTTCCCCGCTTGATACTGCAGTGGAAGTAGCCCTCCACCTTCCTGCATTTTGAAATCAGCTGGCTCATAGTGGTAGTGGTGGCAATGCCATCCCTGTCCCCCTCCAAAGTGTCTCTGACTATGAAGTGGAGTTTATGTGCCACACAGCGGATGCTAACAAATTTGGCATCACAGATGGTCATGACCATATTGGCCCAATTGTCAGTGACCATGAATCCAGGGGTGAGCTCAGCCTGCCCAACAAGCCACCCCTGTACCATGCATTCCATGGCCACCATGATCTCCCTTGCCATGTGGGACTCATCCAGCACCTCAGCTTAAAGGAAAGCCCACCAACAGCCTAACTAATTGCACCAGTGCCCTGTGAGGGAAAGGTAGGCATGGGATCATGTGCCAATTCAAAATGTTCCCACACTATGCTACTCACCCACTTCTGGGTTGAGGGTGGGGATCCTGCCTTATCCCCATCCTCAGCAGGCTGAGGCACAACAGCAGGAGGAGCTGCCTCAGCTGAGCCACTTGCCTGAGCCTCCACAACCTCAACCTCCTCTGAGGTGCTGCTTTCCAGAGAAGGAGACCTGGGTCTAGGGGAACTTTGAGAGGTGAGGAGCACAAACTCTGATTCCTCCTTAGTCCCCAGAATTGCTTGAGCCAGGGCACTCTGGTTCCATTTCAAGCTCCAACTCCTCCACTGGCAGTGGGAGACTCATGCTGGGAGATGACACTGGGGCAGAGGAGACAGTGATTCTGCTACTGGTGCCTATTTCTGGAGTTAGGGGAGGTGAGGTGGTGCAGGTGCAGGGACATCAAGTACTGCTCCCACCTTCTTGCTTCCACTGGCAGCAGAAGCCTCATGGTTGCATGGGAAGAGTATGCGTCTTTGTTTGCGGGGGTGGGGGGTGGGGTGGGGCAGGGAACTTGCAGCTCTAGCTCTCTCCCTTCCCCCTTTTCCTCCCCTGCTAGAAGACCTGGCACCTGCCTTTCCAGCATGCTTCATATTAATCTTTCCTGTCCTGCAAAAGGTGTGTCTGACTTCTAGCTTGTCTGATTTGTTTGCTTTGTGTACTAGACTGCAGCTTGATTATTGGTTGATTGTTAACAAAATATATGGTGTGTGTATGTATGTTGTTCTGTGATATGCTCTCTGCCCTGACTCTGACTGGGTGACTTTTGGATTTCTTCTTGCTCTTCTAGCTTGTCTGATTTGTTTGCTTTGCTTTGTATAGTAGACTGCAGCTTGATTATTGATTGTTTGTTAATAAAGTATATGGTGTGTGTGTTGTTGTTTGGTGATGTGCTCTCTGAATGGGTGACTGTCTGACGTCTCTCTCTTCTTCTGGGTTGTGTTTTTCTTTACAGTACTGTTCTGTGTTGTGTAGTGTACCTAAAATATCATCTTCTTCTTCTTCTTCTTCTATTCTAAGTTCAGCATAACTCAAGCTTAGGAAGATGCATCCTTGTGTGTGTTAATCTCAATCTGAATCTCTGACTTTAGTCAGTATGTAAACTATTAAAACTAACTATAACTAATGTAATAACTGTATACATTTTCTTTACAGTACTGTTCTGTGTTGTGTAGTGTACCTAAAATATCATCTTCTTCTTCTTCTTCTTCTATTCTAAGTTCAGCATAACTCAAGCTTAGGAAGATGCATCCTTGTGTGTGTTAATCTCAATCTGAATCTCTGACTTTAGTCAGTATGTAAACTATTAAAACTAACTATAACTAATGTAATAACTGTATACATTATATAATCTCTTCTTCTTCTATGAATATCTGACCTCTATGATCTGTGTGAGTGTGTGTAATATGTGCTTCCCTCCATGGATCACACTGCCAGGGAAAACACTGAGCTTTCTTTTTTTTTAAATTTGAAAAAAAAAAAAAGTGAGAGAGAACATATATAAGCTGAAAGAAATGAAGTGGAGAAGCATTAAGCAGAAAGATTCTAAGCTAAGCTATAACCTATCCAATCCTTTTTAAGAACAACAAGGAGCAGGTGACTGACTAGGAAGCAAGCCAGGCAGTCCAGTACCTTTCTGATGCTGTTGCTCACTCAGAACCAGCTCACAAAAGGCACAGCAAGCCTGCAGACAGAAGCTTTTATGCTGTTTCTCTGTCCCTCCCCCTAGACACTGTGATTGGAAGGACAATCAGAGAGAAATCACACTCACTGACCAGCTAGATATGTCAGTCCTTCCCCCGCTGCTCCCCCTCCCCGCTCTGCCCCCACTCCTTCTCTTAGAAACTTCTTCTAAGTTTCTATTTCCCCAGAAAGACCACCTTCCAAATCTCCACATCACTGAATCTCTTCTGAATCTTTTCCAAATTGATTCAGAGGCTCTGAATCAGTTCGGAAAGTTTTAAGCTTCTAGCAATTTGATTTGGATTTGGAGATTTGGCCTCTGAATCGAGCCAAATCTTCTTTGAATAAAATCGCAAACTGACACTTTACACAGCCCTACTCAGCAGTACTACACTTGCTAGAACCACAACTAAAAGAGACTTGGGGGTCATTATTGACCACAAGATGAGCATGAGCCACCAATGCGATGCTGCAGCTAGCAAAGCAAACAAAACTGGTTTGTATCTACTGATACATCTCAAACAAGACCTGGAAGTCATCCTCCCACTTTACCTGGCCTTGGTGAGGCTGCAGCTGGAATACTGTATCCAATTATGTGCTTCACAGTTTAGAAAGGATGTGGAGAAACTTGAAACAATCCAGAGCAGAGGCATGTGCATGATTAGAGAACAAGAGAGCAGGCCTTATGAAGAGATGCTGAGAGCCATGGGACTCTTCACTCTGGAGAAGCGAAAGCTCAGTGGTGACTTGGTGGCAACTTATAAGTACATAAGGGTTATGCATCAGGAACTGGGAGAACATCTCTTCACCAGGGAACCTCAAAGGAAGACAAGGTCCAATGGTCACAAACTCCTGGAAGACTTCTTTAGGTTGGACCTAAGGAAAAACTTCTTTACCATCCAAGTCCCCAGGGCCTGGAATAGTTTCCCCCCAGAAGTGGTGCAAGCACCTACTCTGGACACTTTTAAGAAACACTTGGATGCCTATCTTGCTGGGATCATTTGACCCCAGCTGACTTCCTGGCCCTTGGGCAGGGGGCTGGATCCAAAGATCTTGTGATGTCCCTTCCAGTCCTAATGTCTATGAAATCTATAAATCATTCCCGATTTCATGAGGATGAGTGCTATAGGTTGCAAAACTTTCACTTACCAAGGGCTTAATTTAAATCAAAGTATATTTTCAGGTTGTTTATATGTCCTTTTATCTCTGTATTGTCCCAAATAATCCCTTTCTATGAAAAAAGGACACACAGAGGAGAGTGCTGTAGAGATTGCTCCACAATTTCTGATAAAAGTGGTAGAGTTCATTGCAAGAGCTGTTCCCCAAAGCTAGTGGATCTTTGGCATTTCGTTAAAAGCCAAGGGCATCCAGATAAGTTTTGGCAGCTCCCTCTGTTCTCCTGGTATCAAGGACTGACAGCAGCCACTATCCTAGAACCTCCATCTTAACACAGCTGTCCTGGCAGGGAGTACTCCAGATTTTGTTGAAAAGATAATACAGCATCTCATTAATCTGTACTATGTGTGTAGAAAAAGGAGTATTATGGATGGATGGATGGATGGTTCCAGCTGTTTTGGCCCATAAAAATACCAAAATCATTTAAGAGAATAAAGGTTTATTAGGCCAAAATAACAAAAAAGCAATGATCAGCCAATGGGATTGTTTCTACCCTTTAATATTAAATAGATTTGATTCTCGTTGAAAGAAACCATACTTGGTTGCTTAAAGTCTATGAAACAAAGGTAGAACTTCAGCAAGCAATTTGTCTGCAGATTCTGTAAGGTAAGTTGTAATATGAACACTGAGGGGAAGATGCTTCCTAAAACTACCTAAAGGTAGTTTATACTTGTTTAAAGGCAACTTACTTTGTGGAACAGTAGTAAAATAAGACGATGATCAAGTAGTTTTCAAACTGAATACTCCGATATTAGCACTTAAAGCAAATAGATTTTTCCAGGGAGTCTTGTAGTTACTTAAGCAATCATTCTGAGAGACACTAATTACTGTTTATCTTATTACTATTTTCCTGTCTTTTTAAATTGTGAACATGCCAATGAGAATGTAACTGTGCACTTTAATGTTTTTGGGAAAGAATGCTGCCACTAAGCTCTTATCTTTTCTTATTTTTGGGGTGTGTACAGACATTTGTGGAGGTTAGGGGGAGGTTAGTTAAAGGTGGCCACCTGATCTAACATAAGTCTGGATGTGGGGGCTAATGGGGGGAAGCTTAGGGGGAATCAGTGGGAAAAGCAGAGAAAGGATCAGGGGCAATTGGGGTCTATCTGAAGACTTGGGAGCTATTTTTATCGTTCTGACGTCCTCACCTCCAGATGAACAACCCCACCAGCAAACCAACTCCTGCCCAATCTTTTATGCCCTTCCCCACAACCTGACTTACTTCCTCAGCTCCCAGCACTAGTTAACACTGGTAAAACTGGCACCAGAAAAAGCTTGTGGGATGGGGGACTTTGGCAGGCTTATGGGGGGACTGGCTGGTCTGCAGGGGTTGGGTTGTTGTAACCCTCTTGGGGTTCCAGCAACCCTTGCGGTAAGTATATATCCATGGGGATCTTGCAAGGGACCACCCTTTACTGTCTCATCTTTAATCTTATGGAGAAAATAAGGGAAGGTTCAATGATGGTACTATGGGTCCCCGGCAGGTATACTTTTGCCAGAATGTATGGGATGTGTACCCTGTCAATGCCAATGCAGGTGTTGGGCTGCAGAGATGTCAATTGTGTCTGCCCCTTCTCATCTGGTCATGTGGAAAGGAACTTTGGCTACCGCAAGGACTTCCCTGGTCCAAGAAGCAGTGGAGAGAGAAAACAAAAGGAAAAGAAATCCCCATACTGGGGCCAACATGGGATATACCACTACCAAACAGAGTTTTCCCCTTTTCCACAATATCACAGGTAAGTTAGTCTCTGACTCTTGCAGGTCAACAAACTTTCCCTTGGCCGAGGTGGCCCACTTTACCATGGCACCTCTCTGTGCCTATATGAATTAAAAAGAACAATGGCAGCCTGGTAGGTTTGCCAATTTCAAAAGAAAAAAAAACAAACCCAAGAATTGATCCAAAGGAGAAAAAACATAACCTGAAGAAAAATGCTCACCACTGTCCTCAGACTGAACCACAAACCAAGTTCTTGGAGCTCTCCCTCCTGGGGTAGTGAATTCCTCCCCTCCAGCCTTCACTGCCTGTGGAGCCAGGTGCTGGGGGGAAATGTTGGAGGCCCCTCTGGGTCTCCTCATTGCAGAGGTGGGCCTGCTCCCTCTGGATCCCTCTGCTCACTATCCTATGCTGCCCAGAGTCTTCTCCCGCTCCCCAGGCTCTGTTCCCACTTTCAGTTTTAAACTGCTGGGGTGGCACAGCTTGATGACATCATTACAAGCACGACCTCAGAGTTGCACATATTAAGGACTAATAAAGCAGTGCAGTGGTGACACATGCTGTGCTTGCTCTACCTCCTCCCTACCTGAAGGTGAGGGGTGGTTATTTTTCATCCAAGCCAGATCACAGCCTGCTGTGCTTCATCCTAATGGCAGGGTATGCCTGTCTCCAAGGGGCCCACCGCAACAGTTGTCCATCTGGGAAAGAGATGAGAGGCTGGGAAGCTAAAAATAGCCCTGTGCCAGCATACGTAGAAAAAGTGCAGCCCCAGGGCTGGAGACAGCAGCTGGGCTTCCTGGGGCTGCATTGGGAACTGTACAGGAGTTCAATTAGATTGGGCTCACCTGACCTGATCTAAGTTAGACTACCTCAGAGGTATACATAACTTAGATTGGGTTGGCCCTCTTTAGACCAATCAAACCTTCTTGAACTTCTGTACAGTTTGCAGTTAGAACGACCTAACTATGGATCTAAGTGTAAGGTCCACACCTGAGTGAACTAAATTAGATTGGATGACCATTTTAATGTGATCTAACCTCCCCCTAAACTCCCCAAATGTCTGTATGTACCCTTGATGTCCAACCTCAAGGCATCTTAACATGTTTCTCATTTAACCAGTATGTTTACCCCTAAATCTAAGTCTACCTAATTTGGCATCCTAATCAACACTGAAACTTCTACACCTCTACTCAAAGTTTGCAGCTGTTTTAAATGATCTGCAAGTTTCATTACATGCTTGTCTTTTATTAGACAGGCTTATAATGAAGCCTGTTTTTGTGTTTGAACTGTGCCACTTCTGCCACAGTCTTGAGAGCTCTGCTTTTGTACATGATACTGCTCATCTGCTCTTGCTCTGCATGTCTCAACCCAGAAATGAGAGGGTGAAGCTCCTCTGAAGGAGCTTCTTGCCACTATGGTCACAGAGTAGTGCTTCCCACACTGCTGTGGAAATGTTATTACCCTATGAATCCAACTCTGCTTGACAAAGTAGTAGTTTGCTTCTAGGCCCTAACTTGATTATCTTTAATCTCAACTCCATCCTAACTGCAGAGGGTTTCCAATATCCTATGTGGAAGATGCCCTAGACTTGTTGTGACAGGCGAGGTCATTTAGAAGTCCTAGAACACTTAAGCATTTTGCTTTTTATGTAGAGTGACATAAAGAAAAGGAAATGATTTTACACAGGATGTGCATTACTAATATTAAATCCTTCTGCTTTATTTCTCCTTGTCAGTGCAGAATTAGGTTTTACCTGATGTCAGAATGCTGGATGCGGCTTCTTTTTTCTTCTAACCTCTTTCCACCATCATTTTCTTTATGATGTAGGCCTTCATATAAAATTTGTCTGGCATATTTGAAGCAATGGTCACTGCTAAAATATTGAATTTGTCTTCAACAAAATTCAGTGGAATTTCTTTTACTTAAAAAAAAAAGCAGACGACAAAGATAATGTACCATACTTTTGTTTTATAGTTAATTTTCTACAAAACTAATCTGGGCATGTAATGTACATAGACTGTATATATAAGAATAATAGGTAAAATATAATGCATAGATTTTTGAAGGAAAAATTTGTCTTTTTTACATAAGTGTATTATGAACAACTATGTATATGCATGTATATGTAACAATTATATTTTTTTGTAGAAAACCAATTAAACGCCTAATTTTTCCTTCTAAATCTTATTCAACAACCGGCACCATGTCACCATATCTTTCTATAAGAGTGACTTTATTTGAAGGTACTGTAGAAATTGAGCAGCCTTCCAGGATTCTAAAACGAGAACATACATGGAATTATTCACTTACAAAACTGAAAATAAAAATATATTTATAGAGTACTGTGTTATTCCTAAAAACATAATTGCGCAACTTAGCAAAAAGGATGAGGCCATGGCAGCCATGAAGAGTGGTCTGAATAACTTGGTAAACTGGACCCATTCAAGCCAAATGCATACTAATGCATTAAAGTACAATGTTATGAATTTAGGAAAAAGAAATGCAAACTATACTAACAGAATGGAGGACTGTATTTCAGAAAGCAATGACTCTGAAAAGGATGTAAGTGTTGCAGTGAGCAAACAAGTCATCATGAACTCCAGTACAATATTGTGGCAAAAATGCTAATTTAATCTTTAGAGGTAAAGACAGGGGAATGGCGAGTAACAGAGAAAGGTGGTGATTTTACATCTATATCTGGTATGGTGAGACCAGTCCTTGCATACTGTACACAAATCTCATGCCACCTTTTAAAAAGGGTATTGATATATTGGAGAGGATACAGAACAAAAATCTTCAAGAATTATTCAAGGGTAGAAAAATACTGTACAGTGAGAAATTCAGAGACTTTTCTGTTTTAGCTTCACTAAAACAAGATGGAAAGGTGATTTGATTAGAATGCATAAGTGCTTTCATGGGGGGAAAATACCAGGTACTAATGTGCTCTTTAGTTAGCAGAGAAAGACATAAGAGCCAAGGGCTGGAAGCAGAAACCAGATAAATTAAAACTGGAGATCAGGCACATGTTTTGAATAATGAGTGTGATTAAGCATTGGAACAAACTATCAAGGGAGAGTCTCCCTTTCTGTTGGATTGAGTCTCAATTTCCTGATGTCTCTAAACACAAGGTATCAGACTCAGTACTGGAGTGGAGTGAATGAAGATTTGCAAAGTAAATTTAATGGCCTGTATTTTACAGTAGATCACGTCATATGAGTCTTTCTTATACTCTATAAATATGTTCATTTGTGTGCCTGACCAGCCTTACTGGCCAGAATAGCAGGAAACAGAACCATGGATAACTTGCTTTGGACAAATCTAGCAATGAATATCAGCTGTCCTTTGAGGAGATATTTGTTATAGCAGCAGGAAATTCTTGCCTAATATGGCAGGCTTAATACTCTAGCTTAATATGGTCATTATGTCTGAACGAGCACTTCAAGTCTGTTGTACTCTCACTACCTGTCTTACCTTGAAGCTCCCATATTATACTTCTTTAAATGTAAACTCCAGTCTTTATCCTGAAGGCACTTCATGATCCAGATGCAAAATGCATTTATGTTCACTTAGTGCTTCTGGATGAAGATATGGCAGCATGAGCTTTCTCTCTCAAGGAACTATATTTTCTCAAGCACCAATTCAGAACTGTTGGGAAAATTTCCACCTGACCTAAACTAACACAAACCTCATACTTGTAGTCCCAGTGCAGTGGATTCTGCTTTTGTTAACAAAAAAGTTAGTGGCATAAATTATTACACATTTTTTTTAATGGTTTGTGGATTTTTTAAATCCACACACCATTTCCTATTGGGGATGAGGATAGAAAAAAAAAAGAACTAAGTATAATAGAGGCCAGTCACGTAACACTGCTGGAATGTGCTCAAAGTGTAGAGAAGTGCTACAAGACCTCTTACCTTTATTTGTTTCTCTCTCCTACCTACTTATCTTCCTGTGTTTCTTGTCTATAATTTTTATCCTTAGTACATTCTTTCCCTCTGTTTTTTTCCTGATGGTCTCTGGTTCCTTGGGCCTGATTCAGTGCCACTCCAACAACCACCCCCTTTCATGATTCTAGTTTTAGAGAGTTCACTCTCTACTGAAATCAGTGGCATTGCTCCAACCAAATACTGAAGTGACACAGTAGTGAATTGAGCCATTACTGTCCATTTCTTTCTGTCGCTTTCATTTTGGTTTGTTTACTGCTTTTCTTACTCTTTTTTTTAAATATCTCCCTTCTCTTGTTCCAATGTCTTTGTCTGTCTCCGTATATGTCTACATTTATTATGGTTTTCTTTTTCCATTTTCCTACTCTTGTATTTCTTATTTAGGCTTCCCTCTCTAGTACACAGAGTTCCTTTACAGACAGTTTATATCCATAAGAACCTGAAAGACATCCTCAGGTTTACTACTTTTTTAGCTGAAAGTTAGCTTACTTTGCTGTTTATCTTTGTGTTCTCAAACTGCTTGTTCTTCTTATTGGATACCTTCATAAACAGTGCAGGTTTTTAAAGTACTGATGTGTTTTGATTCATAGATGTTTGGGTTGGAAGGGACCTTAGCAGATCATCGAGTCCAACCCCCTGCCCTGGGCAAGAAAGAGCGATGGGGTCAGCTAACCCCAGCCAGGTGTGTTTAGCCTCCTTTTAAAGAGCCCCAAGGTAGGGGAGAGCACCACCTCCCTTGGAAGTCCATTCCAGATTTTGGCAACCTGTATTGTAAAGAAGTTCTTCCTGATGTCTAACCTAAATCTGCTCTCCGTCAGTTTTTGGCCATTGTTACCCAAAGGGGTGCCCTGGTAAACAGATCATCTCCTATACCTTGCTGTCACCCCGTGATGAATTTGTAGGCAGCCACAAGATCACCTCTCAGCCTTCTCTTGCAGAGGCTAAAGGCCCTCAATCTCTCCTCAGGGCTTTGCCTGCAGGCCCCTAACCATACGAGTGGCCCTCCTCTGAACCCTATCGAGGCTGTCCACATCCCTCTTGAAGTATGGTGCCCATAACTGTACACTGTACTCCAACTGTGGTCTGACCAATGTTGCATGAAGGGGAAGTATCACCTCCTTGGATCTGTTTGTCATGCACTTGCTAATGCATGATAAAGTGTGGTTAGCTTTACTGATCATTTTGTCACATTGATGACTCATGTTCATCTTGGAGTCAACAGTAACCCCAAGATCCCTTTCTGCTGCTGTGCTGCTGAGAAGGTCCTCCCCCAGCCTGTAAGCATGTTGATGATTCCTTCTCCCTAAGTGCAGCACCTTGCATTTGTCCTTATTGAACTGCACCGTATTCTGTTCTGCCCACTTTTCCAGCCTGTCCAGATCCTCCTGGATTCATTCCCTACCCTCTGGTGTGTTAACTTTACCCCATAATTTGGAATTGTCTGTGAATTTTGACAGAGTGCTTTCCACATTCTCATTTGTAACATAACCCCCAGTTTGTTTGTTTGTTTTTAGATAGATAGATAGATATGCATTTCCTTCCCTTCCACAACTATTTCTGACTTTTTTCTCTCCCTCTCTATTCCCTATAGATAAGTACGAGTGAGCTAAGATATAGAGTAAGCTAAGACATAGGATAAGCTTTAGCATTTTTATTTTGGTAGCAAATTTTTTTGTCTCTTCTTTTGCAAATAAGTGCCCAATTTTGATATGGCTAGCCACTGTTTTATATTGTATAATTATTATGTTTACATGAATGTAACTACTGTTTTACTGTTTTACTGTTTTTAACTTTTTTTTAGTCCTACTTGTATAAGTTAGCATAAGTAATGTCAAGCCCCCATCTTGTAATGTTAAGTCTCCATCTTGTGTCCCCTGCCCGGGCATGCCCTATTGTAACTCTGTTGTAACTGTGTGACTCATGACACTCCTCCCATGTAAACTGGTTCTGTGCATGAGTGGATGATTGACAGACAATGGCAGTAGGTCTAAAAATAGCTCCCTCTGAATGACCAAACCATCAACTCGATGACCCAGCCATCATCTTGCATTGACCCTCCCTGGCTCAAGATTTGGAAGACAAAGACTGCTGCAGAAACTAGCCAACCCACTATTACAGACACCTGAAACTGCACGTCCTAGCCTGGAGTGCACGTGCTCAGTACACCAGGGGCTGACCCTTGCCTGGGCATGCCCCTGCCACTAGGGTCATAGAAAGTCTGCTCCTATAAAAGGGGGCAGTGAAGACAGACCCAGTGGGAATGCCATCAGACCAGCTCCATGTCACACCGCCTATCCACCCCAGAGGCCCTGCCGGTGACCCCTGCTGGATAACACCTTGCTGAAGGAAACCCCGACTGGCAATCGAGGACCAACTTTCAGCCTGGGACAGGTAGATATTACCTTTCCTCCTCCAACTCAGACCCTGTCTCTCTCTCCTTCCGGACTTCAGCCCCTCTACCAAGCATCTCTGACCCCTGCTCCCATTGTGTGTGTGAGTGGGTATAAAGGAACCAATAAGCTCTAGAGCCCATATATTGTGTCACCATCTGTTCCTGTCTAATAAACCCACTGATATTTGGCACCCCGAGTTGGGTTGTGTGTTAGATGGGAGGGCGTGGATGCACTAACAGAGCAATTTTGAGATCTTGAGAGTTGGCCTGGCCCCACAGGAGAACACATCCAAGTCACTGATGAAGACACTGACCAGCACTGGTCCAAGGACCGAGGCTTGTGGGACTCCACTGCCCGCATCTTTCCAGGTCAATACTGACCCATCCACCACCACTCTCTGGGTGCAACCCCTAAGCCAATTTGCCACCCACCTGACCGTGTAATCATCTACATCTTAGTCACTCAGTTTATGTATAAGAATATAATGAGATACTGTATCGAAGGCCTTCTTAAAATCCAAGTAGATTACATCCACCTCGATTTCTATGTTTAAGCATTTTGGGCGTGTGTAGATGAAACAGGGGCCCTAAATTGAACTGGTGGGTTTTTAAAAACACCACTTCAATTTAGGGCTGATTAAACTCCTGTGTTGTGCACACACCCCGCTGACTTACCTGCCTCTCCGGCGAGGAGGGAAGGCAAGCTGCTGGCAGGCAGAGAGGTCCCTGGGCCATGGTGGGGGACTCAAAGGAGCTTTAATTTGCTGCATCTCAAGTTATTTAAGGTGCATTACATTTCTGGATTTCCTATAGCAGCTGGAATTAATGTGCAATACACTGCTGATGTGTGCAAACACTGAAACCATTAAAGCAGTGCAAAAGCATTTAGTCCACTTTAAAGTGTCATGTACATATGCCTCCTGTTTCATCTACTCACAGCTTTTTTTGTGACCTGGTTGTAAAAAGAAACAAGGTTACTGCTATGACTCCATGCTGGTTGCCCTTTAGCATTACTTTCCCCACTGGACTCCCACAAATGTGATCCTTAATAATTTTTTCAAAGGTTTTCCTGAGGATAGAGGTGAGACTAACCAGTCTATAATTACCTGGATCCTCCTTCCTCCCCTTCTTGAAAATAGGGACCACACTGAACCTTTTCCAGTCCTCTGAGACCTGATCTGAGCACCAAGAGTGCTCATATAGCCATGCCAATGGCTCTGCTATGGCACTGGCCAATTCCTTCAGCACCCTTGAATGAAGATCATCTGGGTCTGCTGACTTAAACACACCCACCCCTCCAAGTGTCTCTTCACTAAGTCAGTGCTAACAGTTGGTGGGCTGGTTTCCCTTTTATCTATGATCTAATTGGGAGATTTGTCCTGATCTGAGTTCAGGAATACAAAGGCAAAAAACTCAGCTTTCTTCCTGCTATCTGTCAGTAATTGCCCTTGTGTGTTTTGGAGGGAGTCTATGCTATCCTCCACCTTCTTTTTGCTCCCTATATACTTGAAGAAGGACTTTTTGTTGTCTTTAATTTTTGTTGCCAGCCTAAGTTCCATTTCTGCTTTGGTCTTTCTGACTGCCTCCATGCTAATGCGGGCCAAGTATATATACTCTGCTTTGGTAGCTACCTCCTGCTTCCATAGCCTATGTGTCTCTTTTTTTGCCCCAAGGCTTTCCTGGGTTTCCCTGTTCAGCCAAGAGGGTTTCTTGGCTCCTTTGCCCACTTTCCTGTACAAGGGGATTGTCTAACCTTATGCTGGTTAGTGAATGTAATCAAGTGATGATCACTGTCTCCTAGGTTACCTTGTGTCAGTAGATACCCCATCAAATCATCCCCTGTAGCCAGGACCAAGTCCAGGAAAACATTTCCCCTACTGGGACTGTATACCTCCTGTGTTAGGTGAAGGTCCTGTATGCAGGTGAAGAACCTACGTGAATGGTTGGATCTAACTGTCTGCTCCTCCCAGCAGATGTCCGGGTAGTTTAGGTCACCCATGACAACTATGTCCCTTGATCATACAACCTCTGAGAACTGTCTAGAGAATTGCATGTCCAACTCCTCCTCCTGATGTGGCAGCCTGTAGTAGACCCCCACTACCATGTCCCTTTCCCCCCAACCCTCTTGCATTCTGACACACAATACCTATTTGCCCCTCCTCTGATCCCATCTTGATTATGGAAGATGTATATTGCTCCTTCACATAGAGAGCCACACCTTCCCCTTTTCTCCCCACTCTATCTCATCTGTACAGCCTATAGCCCTCAATGTTTACTGCCCAGTTGTGGGTTGGGTCCCACCAAGTTTCAGTTAGCCCAACTAAATTGAAGTTTTTGTTTGCAAGCAGAAGTGTGAGTTCCTCCTGTTTGTTCCCCATGCTCCTAGCATTAGTATAGAGACATTTGAGCCCCTTGATGGATGCCCTTGGTGCCCCCCTGTCCTGATGCCTATTGGACCCCTTAGTACTTAAATGGGCTGTTCCAGTGCATGGCTCATGGTTTGTTGATCCTAAATTCTTTCTGTCATCCACATCCCCATCCCCGGACGAACCTAGTTTAAAGCCCTGCGTAGGAGATCAGCCAGCCTGTAAGAGAACAGACTCTTACCTTTTAAAGAGAGATGAAGACCATTCTGTTCCAGGGTGCTCCTTTTGTGGAATTGTGGGTCATGGTCAAAGAAGCCAAAACCCACTTGATGACACTAACTCCAGAGCCACAGGTTGACTTCTCTGATGCAGGCATTGTGATGCAGACCATGACCGCTGACCAGGAGGATTGACCAGAAGACCATCTGTGCCCCTGTCTTCCTACCCCTGGCCCATGGAGCCCTGTAGCAACTCATGGTATGATTTGGACTATTCTTGGCTGCATCATTTGTGCCCTCATGGATGAGGACCATGGGATAGTAATTGGAGGGCTGGATGTAGTCAGGAATCCTTGTAGTGATGTCCCGGATCCGGGCTCCAGGAAGGCAGCATACCTCCCGTGCCGTGGGATCAGGGTGACAGATAGGTCCCTTTATTCTTCTCAGGAGGGAGTCACCCACCGTGATGACTCAGCATCTCTTCCTTCGGCTGCCTAGCTGACCCTCAGCCTGCATGGTGGTGGCTATGGCTGTGGCTTCCTCCTCGCACTCTCTTCCAGTGCTGCCAGGGCCTTGTATCTGTTCCCTGGCTGCACTGGGGAAGCTGTCTCAGCAGCACAATGTCTGGCTCTGGAGGTGACCATCTTCCACTTCTTTGCATTGGGTCCCTCCTGTGTAGGCTCTCCACCAGATGACTGATCCTGCAGAGAATGAAAGTACTCATCAATCTCCTCCTCTGCAGCCCTGATCCCCCACAGCCTGCTAACTTCTGCTTGGAGTTCCCTCACCTGCATCTCCAGAGCCTCAAGCAGGGCACACATGGGACAGGTGAGATGACTGCCCTCCCACCACCTCTAGGCCCTAGAGACCCTGCTACACACCGCCTGCAGACAGAGAAGCAGTGTGCTGCCGACCCATCCAAGGGCCCTGTATGGGTGGAGGCCTCAGCAGAGCCCCAGGTAGGAGGGTCCCTGGCTGTGCACCATGTGATAACCCCCATTAAAAGACTCCTCTTGAGCGCAGCAGATTGCCCAGTAGGTAGGGCAACTCTGCTGGCTCCAGCAGCCTTACTTGGGGTTTTGGGGGCCTCCAGGAGCTGGAACGATGACATTTCTGCAGCTGGGAGACTGACTGGCAGCTGGAGTGTGGCTCTGGCTGGCCAGACTCTTGTTTTGGTGGTGTGTGCTGCTGCCATGTGCACCAACTCGCTTTTTTTGGCATGTTTTTTTTTTTTTTACCCTGGAATCTCCTGTGCATCTGCATGTGGCCTACATGTGATAATTTCTGCCTGAACGATGAAAAAAATAAAATACAGTCATTAGATTAGAACTAATTCTGAGGCTTAACATGTAAGGATTAAGGAACAATAGAAGAAAAATTAGAAGCTGCACAGAATATTAAACCATATTAACTAAAATTAGCCTAAATATTAGCAAAGGCATTTGGTACAAATACCCTTATCACCCTAAAACCTAAATAGGAAAGAACAAAAAATTTTGTAAATTTCAAAGAATAAAAATATAATTTGGGAAATCACCCCTTGCATATATAATGAGCAGTTTAAATAGACCTCTTTACCATGAATAGTAGTAAAAAAGTGTTTTTAAACTTTTTTCTTTTACTATAAGACCAGTAGGACAATAGAAGTCCTGCCTGAGGAAATTCAAGAATCACATCCATTAGAGGTTTTCAGGAAGAGGATCAATAGGCATCTGTCTGGGATGGTTAAGGGATAGTGCAGGTGTTTGCATTAGAGGGCACTTTCAGGTCCCTTCCAAACTCTATGATTACATTCTGTCCTATTCTGTTCTAAAGTCCTTATAAGTAGGGACAGAAGTTGCACATAAACTTGCTTAAGTCATCAGAAACCGGTTTAAACCTGTAACAGAACAGAAATTCAGTGCAAATAAGTGAATTTCAAAATGGCTGAAACTGGTTTAACATAAATCTGGTTGAATGTAGTATTAGACTTAACTGATTTGGGTCAAACTTAACTGATTTTTGGGTGATCTAGTTGGAGATAGTCCTGTTTTGATCAGGGGATTGGACTAGATGACCTCCTGAGGCCCCTTCCAACCCTAACTTTCTATGATTCTATGAAGCTTCTGTCCCAGACCCCTTTCTGGTTTCAGTTAAATCACAGTCCCCCCGGCATCCCAGCATGCTTTCCAGAGAAGGGTTGGGGTTGGGGGTGGGCTGGAGGCAACTCTATACTCCCCTCAAGTACAGAACTGCCCTGCCCTGCTAAACTTACTGCTGGCTATGCCTGTGGACTACAAGTCCCAGAGGCACCTGGAACCAGGAAAGGGAAGTGATGAGCAACCCTCAAGTATCCTGCTGTTGTGATTCTGGACAGTAAATCCCATAGAACTCAGGGGCAGCAGGAAGAGGAAGGGAAAACACAAGTGTCAGAAAGCCATGCTCTAGTGCCATACTCCCCCACCCCCATCTTCTGGCCTAAGTCACTGCAGGTATGTGGCTGCAAAAAGTAAATGTCTGTTCACTTATTAGACAGTTTAATCTGTGAATTTTAGACTAACCTGCAAAGACTGAATTGATTCAGCCTCCGGTTTTTTCACTGTCTGTACTTAGCCCAAATGATCTTTTGTTAATAGTGAGTGTGTCTACACATGCAATTAATGTGACTGAATATACCCTGACTCAATCTGAGCTAAAGTAACATAACCCCAACATCACCCTTCTACATATGTGTTTAAGGACAGTAATTTACTTGCTGCTGGATACCACTTGTATCTAATGGACTATCCAGCAGTGCAGTAAGTCTAGTGCACCCTAATTGTCATGCACATGTTGATGGTGATGTTTATCTGTATAGAAAATTAGTCTTCAGCACAGTAAAGCATCTCTTGTAGATGTACCCACTGTGGATAACTTTCAGCATACATGTGCAGTCCATTCAGAAAGCCAGCTAAAAACTACAAACCCAGAATAATTTCTGCAAGCAGATATTATTCAGAAATCTCATTAATCAAAGGTGAACATTAAGGCAACTACCAATACAAATAATAACAATTTTAGGCACTCATGAGCAGGGGCAGGTCCTGGGCAGTGATGTGTTCAACACATGTTGCACTGTGTTCCAGAGCCAGATCTCTGAAAGCCATATTATTTGGCTCCATTTTTTCCATGGCCTCAGATGCCTCTGGGTCTTCTGAAAAAAATCCAGGTAGGAACTGACATCCAACCACTGTGTAGAAGAGTGAGCAAGGCATGGATGAAGTCTTTGGGCTGGTGGGGGACACAAAGGGTGAGCACAGTATAGGAGCAGGAAGGACGAACTCATAGAGTACCTTGGGAGTGGGGATGGGAGAAATCCAGGAACCAGCTCCAGGGCACTGACTTTGTAGGGATGCCAGAATGGCTTCCTCCCCTGAGTGGAGTCAATGCCATAGGAGCAGAAGCAGAAGCAGCCCCATGGTGTTCCGGTTGCAGCAGCAGTTAGGTGCTTGCATATCATACTGCTGCTGTTGAAGCAACAACTTTAGCATGAAGGCAAATCCATGGCAGCAGCAGCAGCCAGAGAATGTTTTTGTGTCCTTGGAGTAGGTAACCCCCGCTCCCCGCCTCCCCCACATCACTTAGTAGGCCTCCCCCTCGTGGTTGACCCAGGCATGGGGATTGGGGGTGCCTCAGAGCTGCTGTTGTCTCAGTCCAGCTGTGGGATGCAGGGAGTGTTTGCATGAGGAGTTGGGCTTGGCTGTGGGAGTTGGTGGTAGTAGCAGTGGTGCACAGGTAAGGGTTACCATATTTCAAATTTTCATAGTTGGTAGGTTCGGAAGGGACCTGAGCAGATCATCAAGTCCGACCCCCTGCCATGGCAGGAAAGAGTACTGGGGGCAAACGACCCCGGCAAGATGTTCATCCAGCCTCCTTTTAAAGACACCCAGTGTAGGAGCCAGCACCACTTCTCTTTGAAGTTAGGTCCAGATCCTAGCCAGCCTGACAGTGAAGTAGGAACTCCTGATATCTAGCCTGAATCTACCCTCTGCCAGCTTGTGACCATTATTTCGAGTTTCAAAAAGAGAACACCTGTGGGGGAAAAGGGGGAGAGGGGGAGAGAAGGGGAAGAGGAGAAAGGAGAATATGATTGTGGGAGGGGCAGTAAGCCCATGCCATGCCCTGCCCCTGCCCCCACTCCCAGCCACAGCACCCCCAGCCCTGCTGCTGCCCCCCACTCCTGACCCACTGTACCCCACCCCCAGACCACATTGGTGCCCCTAACCCCTAACCCACAGCCCCCCTGTCTCTGCTGATATCCCTCAATCCCAACCCACAGCTCCCCTTGCTCCCTCAACCCTGCCAGTGCCCTCACTCCTGACCTGCAGCTCCCTGCCCCCCCCAGCTCTGCTGGTCACACACACACTCTCTCTCTCTCTCTCACCTGCCTGCAGCTGCTGGGACCTATGCACAGATCACATGATGCCCCAGCCTCCAATCACCTTCCCTCACTGCCCCCAGCCCCAACCAGCTCCTTGCTTGGGCAAAAAAGAAGTGCTAGGAAAAAACAGAGTCAGAACAAAATCCAGGACATTTGCTTCCATTCCAAAAACCCATCCAGACGGAGGACAAGAGGACCAAAAAAGAGGACATGTCTGGAAAAACCCGGATGTATGGTGATGCCAACACAGGTATCCTTTTCCTGCTCCTGCTCCCAGCTGGTAGGAGTCATGGGGGTGGGGGAGAGCGGGGGGTGCTCAAACAGGGAGCAGGCACAGAAAAGGGAGCTACCCACTGCTGCTGCTGTCCCTTTCCAAGCGTGGCTGTCCATGCAGCTGATTCCCCCAATTGGACACACCCACAGGCCAGTGGGGGACACCCAATGGAGCTGGGAAGGGAAAAGAGGTAGGCAGGTTCCTCTTTCCTGCTCCCAGCCCTCTGCCTCTGCCCACCACTGGCCCCCACTGACCCCGGGGCTCCAACCATGCCCCCTCCCATCATCCCATGATGTTAGGGGCTGTTAGTAGCATCTACCATACCCCTGTGTTCTTAATTTTGGATTCAGTGATCTACATGAGCAGTCTATCAGCCTTTGTATGATTTTGTAATAATGCATCCCATCTTTTATTTTTAACAGAAATCTTTAGAAGTTCTGCCAGCAAAATAAATAGAATGAGTTTAGTTCCCATAATCTTTCTTTTACAAGCATGAAAACTCATAATTTATTCATTAGAGTAAGTCACTAGTCATCATTTGCTACACATAACCATGAAAAATCAAACCAAACAACTTAGCTAAAAGTGTGTGTGTGTGTGTATGTGTAGGATTTAGCCAGTGAATGAGTCTGCAGAAACTGTGTAGTTACAGAACAGTCTTTAATACAAAAACATACACAAAATCAAATACATTATCCACTAAAATCCACAAAATTGACTCTAGAGTAGAGACTTTTGTTCTCTGAGAATGTTCCTGTGAGTGAGATTTCGGTGCAAGGCTATTTTAGTAGCAACAGGCACTTCATATTGTTTTCTAGAAATAAACTATATACAACTCAGTTTGTAACTCTGAGGAAACAGCCAGGGAGTGTTGAAAACTGGAAATAGCCTATTAGGATTGCAACTGGATGAATGGATTTATCATTGTCTTTTTTAATTATCCTTGACAATGCTGTAAAGAAGGCCACAACAGTAGAATACATCCATTAGAATGCTCCTTACAGGGTGTTAAGTAAACTTAAATGCTTAACTGTGTGAGCTTTAATATTTTGGAATTATTTTCTTGTTGAACGTCTTTTCTTCAAGATTGTCTTAACCTGCTCCCTGTTTGAGAGCATGCCCACCCCCCGCCCTCACACCCAATGACCCTTGCCAGCTGCGAGCAGGAGCAGGAAATGGGTACCTGTGCTAGGGTTACCATACATCTGGGTTTTCCCAGACATGTCCTCCTTTTTGGTTCTCTGTTCTCCGTCTGGATGGATTTTTGAAATGGACACACATGTCCAGGATTTTTTACCTGTACCTCAGGTATGTAAAAGACAGTTGCCCTACCTACTGGGTAACCTGCTGCATGCCAGAGGACCCATAGTATGGGCATTTGCACTGACACTGCTACTTGTCCCTGGGGAATGCCCGTGCTACGTGTGCTCTGGCATGCAGCAAGTTACCTGGGTTGGGTAGGGGAGGCTGATGCCAGCAACTGTGCTGGCCCCAGCAGCTTTACCTGGGGTCTGGGGGTCTCTGGGAGCTGCAGCCACAGTGCTTCTGCAGCTGGGAGCCTGGCCGGGAACTGGATTGTGACTCTGGCTGGCCAGGCTCCGGTTTTGGGCAACGCATGCTGCTGCCATCTGCGCCAACCTACTTTTTTTTTTGGCATGGTTTTTTTTTACCCACAAGGTGTGCCACTGCTACTTGTCCCTGAGGAAACAAACGTCCGTGCTCATCTGAACATGGTTTTAGGGTCCTTATAATCCAAAAAAATAAAGCTTGCTTTTGCAATGCAGAAGCCACAAAGAGTTAACTTCTAGGTCACAAATATCAGGTTGTGAGAGACCCACAGCTAGTTCCTAACAATGGTGATTAATTACTGAAAATGAATGCATCAAATTAATAGGAAAGCTTTTCTTGTTACACATTGCCTTTAGGGTAGACAAGGACATAAAGCACAGTTTCACTAGCCTCATGCTTCCACAAAAGTAAAAAAAGGAGGCACCTGGTTGCTTTCTGTTATGGGCTATCCATACCTGTCGGGAGCATGGGCAGAGAAAAAGGTTTTCACTACTATGCAAATGGACAGGAGGAAATATAGAATGGATGGGTGAACAGAATGTGTGCAAGTTGTCCCTTTTATTTGGGGAGCTGCAACTCCTTTGACTAACTTTGCAGAATGCTGTGTGCTCTTTCTCCCGTTGAATTTTCTATCAGTAACCTCAGTCTCTTGCAAGAATGACAATTTTGAAGTTACCTTTCTGTTATGTTAAGTCTCTCCACATCCTCGGGTGCATTATGAAATTCATTTAATCAGTTAATTACACAGAGATATTACAGTCTATGAAATTATCTACTCTTGAACATCCTTAACTTGTTTTAGCACCATGAAACAGAAGCATATGGTTTTAACATATATATCAGAACCTGTTTAGTTCTTCTTAGGCGAGATGTTAGAATTGCTTCTGATCTGAGAAGTTTTGTGCTTCTAAACAAGAATTTCCCAAGCTTTGTGGACATTCATGTATTGTGACATCATATGGTTTCTTCAGTTTTTTTACTTACACTGTCAATATCTCAACATACCAATACACCATTTCTGACTGGTCATCCACCTAAAATAGGAACCTTTCATATTTAAGGGTATGTTAAATAATCAAAATTATTTTATTAAAAAATAATAATGATCTCCTGATGCCCTGTGGTTATTGTTTCTTAGCAACAGAATTTCCTCTTAATGAGTCTTGTTCTGCAAGAAGTCTAAATGGAGAATATTTTCCTAAAACACACTGATTACAATAATACACAATGTATGTGGATGGTGCTGAAGGAACATTTAATAAAATGTAGTTGCTTTGGGGAATTAAAAGTGTTTAGCACTGCAGAGGAACAGGCATTCTAAGGTTTCTTTTAGCAGCCATGGTGTAGACACTCAGAGGGTATAAATCAGTATAATTATTTTGAAACAATACAGCTATACCTATTTTCACTCTAGCTGAAGATATGGCACCACTTTTGTTCAATACCAACCATGCTAGTACTCAATATAGTAAATACCGAGGTATTTTTCATTTCCTATTTTAATATGTTATATAGTTTTGTTATATTTATAAGTAGCTTTTATCTCTAGAAGCCACTGGATAATCCCTAAACAGTTTGTATATTTTTAGTCTATAAGGAGTTTGGGGTACTTTCATTGAGAAATGTGCTATAAACAGATAGATGTTAGTAACTGGAATGTGATAGGAATGTTTTAAAATGATTTTGATAGAGATTTATATACACAACTTCTGCTAGGATAGAGAGAAGAATTATAAAATATCATATCCCTCATTAAAAAAAAATATTAAGTGTTCTAGAGAAATGTTTGCTTTCATAATCTAGTTTGTTGGACTGAATGTACTGTGCATCAGTCTCTGGAGTCTAGTAGTAACAGAACAGACCTGAGAAATCCAGAGAGATTTCTGTTCTAATCACTGCTGAGCCACTAATGAAAAGAGTGACCTTCGGTAAGTCACTCGACCTTTCATGCCTTAGCCCAACTGGAAAATTAGGTTAAAGCAGAACTACGCTGGTAACCAGCTGCCACATCTGAGCTGAATATTACACATTCAAACTAAGACCATATACAAAATGTTGTGCTGTTGTTCCCAACACATGTAACACATGGACAGACTAAGGATTAAGGCCAGTATCTTTAAAGATATTTAGATATTGCACCACTCAGTGTAGGCCTAAGTGACTTAGGGGTAGGCATACATAATACGAGACTACTATGATAGATAAATGAATTCAGCACTGTAGAAAAGGGTAGAGCCAGCAATGCACCAGTGCTTGTGCTGGGCACCCTTGCATGGGATGATGCCAAATCAAATGGAAGTAATATTTTGTGACAAAAAGTATACCTGCATATTTAATTTTAAACAGACAGGATGTAGCAACTTTTACAATATGAAGATATTTATATTAATTGCACTCTGCACACAAACAAATATCTTCTTTAATTTATTTTTGAATGCATTATGTTTACAGTTAGCAAATCCAGCAACCCAGTGTCACACCCGCCATGTATGACTGTATGCATTATGCAAAGGCAGGGACCACTTAGCTACTCTTGACTTTTGAAGGTTCCTTAGCAATTTTTTCCATTTGAATGTTGGCAGCATTCCATTTCTCAAAATCTCTTGAATTTATATTAATTTGGGGTAATACTTTAATAAATATTGTTTTCAATTTGAAAAGGGAGTAATTTTAATAAAATAAATATTGTTTATGCGTTTGAAACCAAAAGTGCCATTTTAGTTGGGGATGTTCTAGTACCTATTTGTAATATTTTTCATATATGGTGTTTTGTATTAATATAGGTAGCACCTCAGACAACTTGTCAATCTTTTTCTTTTTGATATTAATTTGGAGTGTAATAATAACACACTTGAGGATCTATGCTCTTTTCTATTGTTAATATTTCCTTTTTGTTAATGTACTGAAGTATTGGGATTGTAAGAGAGTTATATCTTCAAATAAATTGCTTAACGTTTCTTATCTTGTTTAATTAAGTTACCACATGCAAGGAAAGCTATGCAGGTTTTGATGTAAGTTTGTTGATGATAATCAAAATATGTGAATATAGTGTCAGACCTGGAAAAAGTTGGAAATTCCCAGAAAAATCATGAAATCTGACAATTGTCCCATACAAGATATCTAGAAAATCCCTTAGAAGACTTTTGCAATTTTACATTTAACGACTTACAGTTGACACATTCTACAACAGATAGATATCATGTTTTTCACTTGTTGTTTAACTTAAATAGACATCTTGATATAGTACTTCCTGTGTATAGTCTTGTTCATGTGTGATGTATTATTCTTATATTTTGTGCTACACACATATGTAACTGAAGGTACCCCCATGTTTTAACAAACTGTCTTAAAAAAAAATTAACAATAATATAAAATAAAATTTGTTTCATAGTAGTGCATATGGGGGGCCTCTACACGTGACCTGCACCAGGCACCAACATACCTGGCTCTGGCTTGCCTGAGTTAGCTCTAAAATAGCTATTTCAGGTTTCAGAAGTGTTAGAATTGTATTAATGTGGTGCCCAAATAAGCTCTACTGAACAGCAAGGTGCTGTGTGGAGTGGTAGGGGCCTCAGAATAGGATGAAAATAGCTGGTCTGCGGTGCACAGAGCTGACTAGACTGAGCCATTAGGGAAATGACATGGTCACTGGGGTGCAGTAATGTACTTCTGTCCCCTCAGGACACAAATTTTGAAAGCATTTCCTGAATGTAGGAACCTGTGCCTTTACTTTCAAAGAACTAAGAAGGGATCATTTTTGTCTTTTTACAGTCTAGGCAGGGGGACATGGTGATGCTGGTACTGTGTTTCTCTATTATAAACATGCATCCTTGATATGGGAGAGATGAGTAAAATTTCCTTCTCTGCCTGCAGAAATTCAAATCCATTTCTCTTATGAAAGTCAACTAATGACCAAACAATAGGCTATTGTGGGGAAAAGGAGGGAAGTACTCCCTTCAGAGCCTTTGAAACTAAGTACACAAATAGGAGATGCCAGGAAAGTCAAATGAGATTATATAAATGGCAATACAAGCAAAAATTAGACATGTTGTCTGGCTCTGGAATGACTGAAGTATAGCTGAAGGCTAATATGGATTTCATTATAAAAACTGTTAACATGCCAATGTAGTTTGATATAAAGACTATAATATGAAGATACAGATGATATTTAGAAGGTGATGCCATATTGTCAGTCTCAAGGAACTAGCAACATGAATGATGCTTAGAAGCATGAAAGAGATTTGTGGTGAAAGAAAGTTGCTAGCCAAAAGTAATTTCAAAGGTCCACTGAAAACTGAGAACAGTTAGAGTTATGGTAAAAATTTCTAAATGGTCTGTGTGAAATGTACATGATCAAGGAGAAATGTTTTGTTTAATTCCTGAATTTTCATTCAGAACTAGTCACTGCCTTAATATTAAGTTGGATGATGCTAATAATATACAGTCACTTGCCAAAGACTGTATAGCTACAACTTATGATGGCTTTGTGAATACAGTAAAATTTACATTCCACAAAAGTAATTAATAAGCCTACTGTGGGGAGGAATAGTATGCATGTTTATTCATTTATTTTAGCTTTGTTTGCTTTTAAAAGCCATACTTTATAAATAGTACTCAATACAGTGCACAGGCTAGGCTGATAAATTTCATGGGTTTGCCATGCTGAAAATATTAAATGTCATGCTTTGTCACAGATTAATAGAAAAAACATATTAAAGCTATGCAGACAATTTATATAAACTTTAAACAGACCTTCAGTATGCATGCTTATAAATAAAGCAAAATAAAACAATATTTTACATGGGGGTAAAAAATCTCAGAAGTGACACAGTTTAGCAATGCAGTTTTAAGACTTATCAGGGATAGGTATTATCTTGGGCCTGTTCCAAGTCCCCCATACCTGTGTGTTAAGTAGAAGTAGCTCTATGAATCTTATTTTCACTTCTATGCTGTAACCTGTGGTGTGACTTAATAAGAGAATGAAAGGGGACGTTATGTTCCCCTATCTCTTGTGCGAACTGATAGGATTCTATGACAATTGAACCGATGTTTTGTTTTCCTTACTTGAATATCACAACTTTAGAAAGTACTGAACTGGACATTGGGAACATATAATAGAACAGCATAATACTTTCACTTAATATTGTTTGCCATACTACATCCAACCACGGTAGGGAATACTGGATGCATCTACACGAGATGCTTTACTGCTCAGTAGTATAGTTTACTACACAATAAGTGTGCATATCTACATGTACACACACTTACTGCACAGTAAATTTCACTAATTGTGAGTAAATTTGCTACCTGATTAGTTACTGCGCAGTAGTGCTTGTGTAGAAGCCTGACCAGGAGTAAATCTGCTCCTGGTCAGCCAGCTACCAGGGGGCAGGAGATTGCTTCCTGCCCCCAGGAACTGCCTGCTTCTAGAGTGGGCTCCACCACTGGAGCCTGGGTGGGGACTATGTCCTGCTGCCCCAGCAGTAGGGAGCTCCAAGCAGTCTCTCCAAGATCATTATGATTTCCTTATCTCCCAGCCCCAACTTTGCCATCACTGATGGGTGCTGGTGCTGGGAGGCCCCTGCTGGCAGGGGCTGGGGTGTGTGTTTCCTGTCCAGCTCCGTGATCATGGAGTTCAGAAGGGAGCAGGCTCTCCAGCCCCCACCCCACACACCACTGGAGCCTGGGTGGGGACTATGTCCTGCTGCCCCAGCAGTAGGGAGCTCCAAGCAGTCTCTCCAAGATCATTATGATTTCCTTATCTCCCAGCCCCAACTTTGCCATCACTGATGGGTGCTGGTACCACTGGAGCCTGGGTGGGGACTATGTCCTGCTGCCCCAGCAGTAGGGAGCTCCAAGCAGTCTCTCCAAGATCATTATGATTTCCTTATCTCCCAGCCCCAACTTTGCCATCACTGATGGGTGCTGGTGCTGGGAGGCCCCTGCTGGCAGGTGCTGGGGTGTGTGTTTCCTGTCCAGCTCCGTGATCATGGAGTTCAGAAGGGAGCAGGCTCTCCAGCCCCCACCCCACAGTCATGGAGCAGAGGCTGGGAACTGTCCCAGTCAGGGTCAGGTCCCAGCCACATACCCTGATCAGGTGATCAAGGCATGGGGCTTGGAAAACACTGCAGGGGTGGGGCAGTCCCCATCCACTGGTGGGGCAGCTAGTAGCAAGCACCTGTCCCTGTCCAACTGAAGACTCACTGCTAGCTGCCCCACTGGTGGATGGGGCAGGGGGTTGGGACCTGCCCCACCTCTGCAGCTCTTTCTAAGTCTTCTGCCTCTGATCAGGGAGCCGGAGCCAGGAGCTCTCCTGCTGCCAGGGCAGGGGGACATTATCCCCACCCTGGGGGCAGGGAGCAATGTCCCAGTCCTGGCCAGGAGACATCTGTCTCCTGGCCTGGTGCTCCCTGCCAGACCCTTGGCTAGCACCCAGGGGAGCCTAGAACTCTCCCCCTAGTGGCTGCAGGGGCCCATTGCAGGGCCACGGGAAGTGGGAGCTGTTTCCGGCCATTAGCAGCAAATCTGGTCCTGCTTCCCTGCGTGTGTAGACACCTGCCCGGGATCATTTACTCATGAATAAACTGCTCCCAGGTCTAACGCATGTGTAGACACACTCACTGCCATGAAAATATGCCTTGCTAACTCACTCCCGCTCCATGCGCCCCTACTGCTGAAAAAATTAAAGTTGCTGGCTTTTGGCATGCACAAACGTTTTAGCCACATGGCTTTCAGTCTCAAGTATGCCTGTTAGAGGGACATAGGAAGTACCCGGCATTGTTCTGATAACAGCTACATTTTCTCTGTATATAGGGCACATGGAGTGGGGGTGAGTAGGTGTGAGTGCTGTCACAGTGGCAATTTCTAGCACAACCAGATGCTATGTAGATATGTCCATAGAATCTCAAGCAGTATGGTACCCACAGAACTGAAATGCGGGGCATCCATTGTTCTGATCTGAAGTGTTTAGGATTTAAAATCATATTTTTTTTCTTTCAGAAAGAAAAGCAAATTATCAACTGAGATGTGCAGACAATACAAATAGTAATGTTATTTTTCACAGAGATGAGTAAATGATCAGGAATTTTCAAGCACCTTCAAAGATTACTTAGGACTCCATCTTACTTTATTAAATTGTATGCACCAGGGAACCATGAAAATGTCCTCCAGATGGCAAACATTACATTCCTGATTTCTGAAAGGTACATTATAATATTTCCTAATCCATTAAGACTTTTATGTTTGGTACAAAATATTTTTTTGTAAGAATCTCTCTTACATTTCATAATGACTAATATCAATATATCAATGTAGCTTTTGCTATTGTCACTTTGAAGTCAACATAATGCTTATAATTTTCCTTCCCTTTTTGTATCAGATCTTTTCTTTGTTAAATTTAATATTTTCATCTCTTGTTCTCTGCATTACCTTTCTCAAGACACTATCATGCTCAGCCTCATCAATTGCAGCAATAATCATATCATCAGCAATTACAGCTTCTCCAGGGATATCACCAAATGTCTCATAACTCATATTCTAAAATATTTCACTGGCACATTTAATCTCAAATGGTAATATATAAAACCAATAATGTCCTTGTGGAGTATTAAAGGTACCTAACAGAGAAGAATCCTTATCTAATTTGTCCTTACCCATCTTTCTTGTCTAGTATTTTAACAAGCTGCTAATCTAGTTTTGTATGTCTTTCAGGGTTGACACAAAATAGTGATGGTTTTGTTTAGCTTTCTGGGGTAGAAATTCACTCTTCCTGCCCATTCTATTTCATCTTTTACAATTAATTTTATAATCCATTCACTTTCAATATATGCTTTCAAAATTATTATATGTGCTAAGAACTGATTTTCATCACCCTCACTCCTACTGGGCACATCTACATGTGCATTTGATGTGACACCAGTTTAGTCATGAATAAATTACTCATGAGTAAATGGTCCTGGGCAGGCATCTACATGATGCTGGGCAGGTGTTCTGCAGGGAGGCAGGAGCATATTTACTGCCAATCTGCTCCCACTGCCATCTTCAAAAGGCAGCCCTGCTCACTGCTCTCTGGACAGCCACTTCCCTGGCTAGCAGCAGGATGTGCAGTGTAGGATCAGGAAAGTGCCACCTGTGCCTCCTTGCTGCCTAGTGCTCTCCTAGCAATCTGTGGCTCCCCATGCTATTGCTACTCCAGCCCCTGCCCCTGGCAGTAATGACAAGTGCCCTGGGCTCCTTATGGCCACCACACTGGCCCAGCTGGACAACTGTACCAACCACTGTTGGGTCCGTGGCCACCTGGGCCCTCCTGGCTCCCTCACACACGGTGACTACCTGCCAGGCTGCCGTGTGCCTTTGCCACATACCTACCACCTCCACCCCCTCCACCTGGCTGAATCCCAGCAGGGACATCAACGATGGACTCCAGAATGCCACTGCTGGGGCTGCCATTGCTATCTTGGGCCTCCAGCCCTACCATCTCTGGATCCACTGGGCCCAGCAGACCTGGGACAATGAGCAGTGGCTGAAGGCCTTCAGAATGATCCAAGTCATCTTCTGGGATCTCCTGGAGCAGTTCCGGCCACACCTGGAGTGGTAGAACACTGACATATGATAGCTCCTCCCTGGAGACACCTGGCTGGCCCTTGCCCTGCTCAAGCTGGCTACACCTGCCAGTCTGTGGTTCATTAGCCAGCTGTTTGGTGCGGGCAAGGCCACCACTAGGGAGGCCATCCTGGAGCTGTGTGGCATCCTCCAGGACATGCTGGGGCATGCTGTGCTCTGCACGCATGATCCCCTGGCTGTGGTGCTAGGGTTCTGTGCCCAGGGATTCCCTTAATACATTGAGGCCCTGGACAAGACCCATATCCCTGTCACCTGCCCACCCCACAGAGACCACCCCTATTACAGCTAAAGGGGCTTTCACTCCATCATGCTCCAGGCCATCATTGATCACTGTGGGGCCTTCACGCATGTGAGCACCAGCTGGGTGGGCAGCACCCATGACATACACATCTTCTGGAACTCCAGCCTGCCAGGCCTGGTGGAGAGTGGGCACTTCATGAGGAGGTTGCCAAACCTACAGCTGGGAACCATGGCTGTCCCACCCTTTCTCATCAGGGTCTCATCAGGGACCCCTCCTGCCCCCCCACCTGCTCCTGCTCTGCCTCATGTGGCCCTATACTGGTTACATGGACCCCCATTAGGCCCACTTCAAATTCTGCCTGGGTCAGACCCAGATCCTGGTGGAATGTGCTTTTGGTCACCTCAAAGGCTGCTGGCTCACCCTCACCACCTGCCTTGAGTTCACTGAGGCCAACACCCTCAGGTCACCATCACAGCTTGTGTGCTGCATAACATCTGCAAGGCCCAGGGGGAGCTCTTCAATGAGAACAAATTATGCTGAGGGGAAACCAGCACGGGTTCATAGCAGGCAGATCATGCCTGACTAATCTAGTCTCTTTTTATGACCAGGTTACGAAACACATGGATACAGGAGGAGGGGTGGATGTCATGTACTTAGACTTCAGGAAAGCCTTCGATAAGGTATCCCACCCCATACTGGTGAACAAGTTAAGAGGCTGTGACTTGGATGACTACACAGTCCGGTGAGTGGCGAATTGGCTAGAGGGTCGCACCCAGAGAGTCGTGGTGGATGGGTCGGTTTCGACCTGGAAGGGTGTGGGCAGTGGGGTCCCGCAGGCCTTGGTCCTTGGACCGATACTCTTTAATGTCTTCATCAGTGACTTGGACGAGGGAGTGAAATGTAC
>NW_005842084.1:175484-221796 GCF_000455745.1 Alligator sinensis | reverse complement strand
GATCTTGGAGTCCTAGTGGACTCCAAGATGAACATGAGTCAGCAGTGTGATGAAGCCATCAGAAAAGCCAATGGCACTTTATCGTGCATCAGCAGGTGCACGACGAATAGATCCAAGGAGGTGATACTTCCCCTCTATCGGGCACTGGTCAGATCGCGGTTGGGTACTGCATGCAATTCTGGGTGCCGCACTTCAAGAGGGATGAGGATAACCTGGAGAGGGTCCAGAGAAGGGCCACTCGCATGGTTAAGGGCCTGCAAACCAAGCCGCACAAGGAGAGACTAGAGAACCTGGACCTTTTCAGCCTCCGCAAGAGAAGGCTGAGAGGTGACCTTGTGGCTGCCTATAAGTTCATCACGGGGGCACAGAAGGGAATTGGTGAGGATTTATTCACCAAGGAGCCCCCCCAGGGGTTACAAGAAATAATGGCCACAAGCTAGCAGAGAGCACATTTAGAGTGGACATTAAGAAGAACTTCTTCACAGTTAGAGTGGCCAAGGTCTGGAACGGGCTCCCAAGGGAGGGGGTGCTCTCCCCTACCCCGGGGGGCTTCAAGAGGAGGTTAGATAAGCATCTAGTTGGGGTCATCTAGACCCAGGTTTCTTTCCTGCCTATGCAGGGGGTCGGACTCGATGATCTATTGAGGTCCCTTCTGACCCTAACATCTATGAATCTATGAGACCTGGGTGGAGGAGATAAGGCACACAAAGGCAGACTGGCAATGGGATCACCACCTGCAATGGCAGGAGCAGAGTTGACCTGCCCCACCAGCCCCCTCCTCCCCCCACAGAGGCCCCAGAAGTGCCACACACACCCTTCAATGGAGGCCAGGGCACTAAGTGCAGGAGGAGCTGGTTGACCACCTCCTCCAGCACTCCCCACTCTAGCCTACCTGCACCAACCACCCATAGACCCCTGACCACACCCCACAAACCCCCAACAACATGCTCACTGTAGACATCTTACAAAAACAATTTTTGTATTGCACTCACATTAAACATGGGGTGCATCCCCTTCCTCCCCAACAAGCAGAGCCAAACCTCCCCCCTCAACAAACAGAGCCCCTCCACCACCCACCCAACCCACCAACAATAAAACACATTCTTCCCCGTAAAAACTATGTACAATGTGCTTTGTGTACTTTCCTGGGGTGGGGGGCCATGGGATGTAGAAAACTAGGGGGCAGCCAATGCTGCCCCAGCATGGGTGGCTTCCCTTCATCAGGGGTGTCCAGGGTCAGTAGGACTGGCATGCAGTCCTGGCCCCACTGCAGGCAGCTCTGGCTCCATGCCTGCGTGGAGCTGTGGTGAGCAGTGGGACTGGGCCTGGGGTGTGGGACTGGGTGGTGCCAGACCTGGACTGGGGTCCAGTGCAGTGCAGGACCTCCTCCCAGGACAGCTGAGGGCCCCCCTGGAGAGGACCTGGTGCTGCTGGCAGCCAGCAGTGTCATGGCCATCCATGCCTTGTGGCAGGGGCTATGGAGGTGGCGCAGCAGGCACTGGTCTGGGCTCCCCAAGCTGCTGGTGGAGTATACAGCTGGGGAACTTGGTAGGATGGACTGCTGGATGCCTAAGGGGTCCTCCCCTTGTCATATGACCACAGGTGCCAGGTAGGGGTGGTGGGGCTTGGGCAAGCCACCTGTGATGCTGTACACAGTACAGCTGCGGTCTGGGTCCCAGAGTATGAGGATGTCCATCAGTTGCTGCATAAAGGGCACAGACTTACAGGCAATCCCTGACCAATGATTGTGGTCATTGATAGCAACCCACTGTGCCCACAAGTCTTTGACCTTTGTGTGTCAGTGCATGGTTACAGATACATATCTATATCTATATCTATCTGCTGTCCCAGGTCAACACTCACCAAAGTATTTAGGATAAATTTTACCATCACTTTCTCCAGGGCATTACAAAGTGCATCTGTGCAGTTATCATGGGCCAGAATCCTGGGACAAGCTGTCCAGGTGAGCCACTAAACATATTAGAAAATGTTCAAGAATCATGAAAAAAAATGACAAAGCCATAAGGGAAATACAGAGTGCCCAACTGTGGGACCAATATAAGAGGGATGGGGTGAGGAGGGGAACTCAACTAGGCTACATAACTACAAAAAATGTTAGCCATATAAGCCTGGGGGGTAAGGGGTGGGGTGGGAAAGGGGAGGAAGCAGGTCACAACGCTGAGAGAGAAAGAAGATGGATACAAACAAACCCATACAAAAGTCTGCATTGCTGGAGTGGGTAGATTGAATAAAGAAGTTACTCAGTCCATAAAGGACTGAGCTAGGGTTGGGCTGGTCCATAGAGTCCTATTGCAGGGGTCCTTGTCAGGCAGAGTGGAGTGGACAATGGATGAGGAGTAGCTCTCAGAGTCCATCAGGTTCAGATCAGGATTCAGGCAGTCCTCTCTGGGTCTGGTTCAGTGGTGGTCCATCTGGTGGAGTCAGTGTGCTGGCAGTGGCTCGTGATGTGTTTGACATAGATGGTGCAGGACCCATGGATGGTGTTGAACACCATGAGGCACCACATCAGCTTGGCATAGTGGTGGGAAATACGACAGGCACACAGGATGTTCTCAACCATCACGTTGTAGCCATGGTTCCTCAGGTTGTCGGCCAGTGGGGTGTACTTCTCCCTCTTGCGAGCCAAGGCATCAGTGAAGGCTTGGTGCTGGTTCTCGAAGGGGATGGTCACATCCATGATCATGATCTTCTTGGCCTCCTCGTTGGTGATGATGATGCCAGGGCACATCTGGCTTTTGCAGCCCGGGACGGGATCTCACCTGGTGAGGCCAGGACAGCCTTCCCCAGGCAGTTCTGGACAGCATTGTGGTGGAGCTGCCAGGCTCTGGCATGTGGTTTGCAGGCACACAGCACATGGGGGAGGGTCTTTGCCTCATAGCCACACTGCCAGCACCTCTTGTCCCAGTGGCCATAGTGGATGGCCCCATTCATAGGCATGTAGTTGAGGTGGGCGCGGTTAAGGAAGCGCTAGTCCATGAAGTGCGTGAAGCTCCTGCTGGGCATGAAGTGGTTGCTGGAGTCCCACCTCAAGGTGATGTTGACGACCTTTCCCTGGTTGGGTGTGGCCCTCAGGTCACCGGTGGACTTGCACTGCTTCCACCCTAGTCCCAACTGCTTGAATGCATTGTGGCTGCACTATGCTAGCATGGGGGATAGAACTCTGCCATCCAGACGTGTTGTCACAGGTGGCCTTGCCCACTTTTTATTGTCCTTCACAGTGACTTGCCATGCATTTCATGCTCACCAGCCACATGGTTGAGCCCAGCACCAGAACATAGTTGTGAATGCCCTCCATCCCAGAGAGATGTCCCAAGATCAAATCATGGTGCCACCAACCATTTCTACTATTGTCTGCAAGTTCAGTATCCGTTGGAACCATAATGAAGTAGTGGACCTCATTGGCATCTGGGGAGAGGTCGATGCTCTGTTCTAGTTACCACAACCAGGCAATCTTCAAACAAATTGCCACAAAAATGATAACCTGTGGACACAAGTGCGATTGGGAACAGTGCCATTTGAAATACAAGGTGCTGAGGCAGAAGTTCAGGAGGGCTTGTGATGTCAATGACACCTCAGGAACATGCAGGGCTGCATCCTTCTTGCAAATGACATGATGCAGCACCAGCATGTAATGGACCTGGTCCCCATTTCTGGGGAGAGAGATGCAAATTCAGAAAACAGTCACTGTGAGTTCCACTCAGTTGTCTGCCCCAAAGGCAACCCAATAGACAACCATAGATCTGAGTCAGATCAAGGACTCCCCACTTCTCCAAGACAATAGCATGGGCCAAAAGTTGGACAGTGACTGGCGCTAGTCCTCTGACTATCTCTGGTCTACAACATCCTGGCCACCTCTACTGACAATGGGTTTACAGCCATTCCTGTGCTCAGAAGCTACCCAATGTTGCCCAAGTCTCTCCCATCAAGACTGCCATCCTCCTAATTTCAAGGACCTAGCCAGTATGAGGAAAGATAAAGAAGTCCTTCCCTGCATGACATCATAAATTTGCTTGTATCAGTGGGGAGCCCAAAAGCTCCATTTACCCTTGTACTGCAGGTAGTGAATCAGTGTATGAGGGGCTGTAAATTATGAGGGTTCAGAAACACTCTGAGGTTCATTCCCACAAATGGAGTGGGAACCCCAGGCTGAGTCATGTGACAAACCATGATCTCTCTCCCTGCACTTACCAGTCCATTCCAGTGTCCTTGGGTAGACCTGCTCAATTCATTTGGGAAATTAAACCCTATCACTATTTTACAGAGGCGTTTTTTAACTGATGCAACTTTGTCTTTGTATTCTGTGGGTTTCTGTCCTATCACCTTCAGTAGTGGAACAGTTATAGTAATGGCCCGGTTGGTACCTCAGGCTTGCCTAAGCTCTATGCTTAATGCCAGAGCAAGAGCTACCAATTTCATTATTCCCCTACTGCTGGACCTGGCTTCATGCCTGCAACTTGAAGACCAAAGTGGCTGAAGTTGCACAAAGTGGTCTGCCAGAGCTTTCTGCACATATGATTCCTCAAGGTTGATCTCCACAGGCCACTCATATGCTATGGAGTGCCCATGGGTGTTACGGATTGCTCTGCTTCCCCTCCCCATGCTTTGGGAATAGCCTCCCACTTTGCTTTGCATGGGCAAAAATGATGATGTGGATCATGCAGCATTCATTGCCATCCAGGTGAGTCCTTGGGTATCTCCAGTGCATTTTGAGGTACCCAACTGCACATTCCACAGCCATTCAGTAAGTGCTGAAGTGTTAATTAAAAGTTCCTTGAGGGCATCTATTCAGCCCATGAATGGGTTCATGAGTCCAGGCTGTGGGGGATAGGGAGGATCTCCAGATAGCAGCCCAGGCATTGTCACTCCCTCCAACTTGATACTGGGCATGTCATGGGCAAACCCTCTGTGCTTCATTGTGTGGGAGTTCCTGAACATTTGGCATTGTGTATCTTGCCTAACTAGCTGGCATTGATGTGGATGAAATTACTACAGAGGTCCACTACCATCCATATCACCACCATATCACCCCTTTCAGTTGATGAAGTGCCAGTCACAGTGTGCAGAAGAAAGGATGGTGACATGGGTGCCATCAAGGACACCAACCAACACACCTTGGAAACCCCAGGCTGCCAGAACCATCAATGATCAGGAGAACAACAGGTCAGCTATTGCATATTATATGGGGTGCTGTCTGCTGCTGGACCACCAGACACCACAACACCTGCCATGGATGTGCTGATATTCCAGAAGTTATGAAAACTTGCAACTTACTTTTTTCACTTTTGGCTTCATTGTTCCTTTTGACTAAATGAGATAATTTCTTGGCTGAGATACATAGCTGATATATCATCAAGGCTGGTGGAGCCTGTTCATGCCAACAGAGAATTCTGTCCAGTTTATTTTCTCATGTAAACAACTAACTGCTTTTGTTTCTTTTAACTCTTATCCCCTCAGTACCTTCCAATAATGTCATGGTCTTAGCTGTGCCTGAAATCTGTTCTCTAATTAGAATGTAGGATAAATCAGAAGTCAAGGATCTGGATTTAGACACAAACATATCAGTTCAAGCTCCTCTTATGTCCTGATGGTTTCATTTTTGTTGCAACATCAATTTTTGCCTCTAAGAACTCAAAGCAAAGTTAAGTCCAGCTCAGCTGGCAGAAGCAGTATGTTCCTTGACATAAGTTAGTCCCACAGTGGCTTAGGGGCTCTGCAGATTATAGGGAAATAGTTATTTCCATAGCTTTCATTCCAGAATTTTTTTTCCTTCCTCTATCTCTTTATATTTTATATCTTAGTAAAATTTAAAATCTTGGACACCAGTGTATGTATTGAAGATAATCTTTATCCAGCTAAACAGAGAATTTAAGATTGCTTTGAAATATATCTTGCTTCCAAATCCTATACAAGAAAAATACCAGTCTGAGAGATGCTTTCCAAATGCAGTTAAAACTTTATTAAGAATCCCACAGGAGCAGCAATCAGAGGAAGGAGCACTTTTCTTGATTTTTATAAAGATATTAGAACTTTCATACCAGCATGACTTGCTTATATACTGGGAATTCTTACTGTTCCCTTTGGGCCTTAATTATAAGGAAATTAGACTTCAGATCTTAAGATCTGATGTGCTAACTGTTATTGATGGTAACAGGAAGCAGACAGCTTTTGCAAAAATTAGTAAAAAAAAAAAAGACATTGTTCCTTTTTTCTCTTGAATGTTTTATAAATTACTATATAACATTTCCCTCATGAGACTTCATCTATTTGCTTCTGGTCTTGCACTCTGTCTTCAGGCATTAAGTAGGAGACATGGCTCAACTAGAAGCTTGAAAAGACTCCTCGGGAGACTAAATCTAATACTAGATTTAGCATATGTAATGTGTGTAGAAAATGTCTCCATATCACAAATCCCGGCTTATTCCCTTCCAACAGGAAATTTTACATGGAAACCCAGAATGCATCAAAACATTACCTATTTGTATACTTATGTGGTAAAGCTCATAAATCAAAGGAAACAACTACTATATAAAACTAGATAGTAAAGACTTAGGAGATGGGACATCCACCCTGAGCACTTCACTTGAACTAATAAGGAGAAGGGAACTACGCCTGTGCAAATAGGCAACTATTCGATTCAGATTCAGCCAATTTGATTTGGAGATCTGACTCGCTTTTCTGATTCAATTCGGCCAAATTGATTCCGGAAAGATTTGGAAAAGATTTGGTGATTCAGAGATTCAGTCAAAGGGTATAATGGCAAATCAATGAAATATCTATAACTTTGTTGTTTTTTGTCTGATTCAGATGAAACTTGCTGAGGTGCTAGCTGCTGCTGAGGGCACAAAGCCTGCCAAGGGTCAAGGTGATAGGTGCAGGGATTTCTGGAAAACTGCAACTCAAATACTGAAACCAAAACTCATGTCACGTGTATGTGAATCCACAGTGGGGTGAAAACAGCAAGGACGGTAGCTCTTGCTGAGGCCTGATATGTTTCAAGGAGATAGGTGCAGGGATTTCTGGGAACCTGCACCCCAAGCTGCTGAGAAGCAGAACTCATGTAATGTGTGTGTGTTAAGCCACAGTGGAGTGAAAACTGCAGAGGTGGTATCTCTGCACCTCTGGCCTCAGGCAGGCAAAACTCGGACATCTGACTCCCCAGTTACCTCTGAACTTTTACCTGCACTGCTACATCCCCCTTTCCCCCCCAGCCCCAGCCTGTCCCTTACCCCACAACGCCTCCATTTCCATTTTCACTGACTGGCTTTCTTGCCTGCATTGAGTGCCAGGCCAGCCTCTGGCTTCTTTACTATTCCTTCCATCCAGAACCAGGAGAAACACTAACTGCATATACTTCCTCAGCTTGAGAAAGGGTTTTTCAACCCCAAAGCTTCCTAATTTTTCTAACTATTTCAGGGTTTTTTTTCATAATAAACATATAAACATAAAAACACAAGATAAGCCTTCACACACCACAAGTAACATATATCCAACACAGAATCTTTAATTCTTGCTGTCAATTCCTTTATAAAAATAAAGGTCTGTGACAGTGGCACATGTCCACGAGGGGCCAGCAGAAGAGATTATGCTTAGGGGCAACCAACATGGGTTCGAGGCAGGTCCTGTCAGACCAACCTGGTGGCCTTCTATGACCAGGTTACAAAATCCTTAGATGCAGAGGTAACAGTGGACGTAGTCTTTCTGGACTTTAGGAAGGCCTTCAACACTGTCTATCACCACATTCTCATTAAAAAACTAGGGGACTGTGGCGTCAACACCTACACAGTCAAATGGGACACTAACTGGCTGGAGGGCTGTACCCAGAGAGTGGTGGTGGATGGGTCTTATTCAACCTGGAGGGACGTGGGCAGTGGGGTTCTGTAAGGCTCAGTCCTCGGGCCTGCACTGTTCAACATCTTCATCATCGACTTGGATGAGGGGGTAAAAAGCACCCTGTTCAAATCTGCAGACGACACTAAGTTGTGGGGGGTTGTGGGCAAGCTAGAAGGAGGAATAGGCTGCAATCGGACTTAGACAGGTTACAGGGTTGGGAGGATGAGAACAGGGTGGATTTCAACACTGACAAATGCAAGGTGCTGCACCTGGGGAGGAAGAACCAGCAGCACACCTACAGGCTGGGGAACTCCCTTCTCATCAGTACAGAGGCAGAAAAGGATCTTGGAGTCATTATTGATGCCATAATGAACATGGGCCAACAGTGTGGGGACGCGGTCAGGAATACCAACCATACCTTGTCATGCATCCACAGATGCATCTCAAGCAGGTCCAAGGAGGTGATCCCTCCCCCGCTATGCGACACTGGTCAGGCTGCAGTTGGAGTACTGCGTCCAGTTCTGGGCACCGCACTTCAGGAGGGATGTGGACAACATGGAGAGGGTCCAGAGGAGGGCCACTCGCATGATCAGGGGGCAGCAGGGCAGGCCGTACGAGGAGAGGCTAAGGGACCTGAACCTGTTCAGGCTCCACAAGAGAAGGCTGAGGGAGGATCTAGTGGCCTGTTACAAACTAGTCAGAGGGGACCAGCAGGCACTGGGGGAGTCCCTGTTCCCCCGAGCACTCCCAGGAGTGACTAGAAATAACAGTCACAAGCTGGCAGAGGGTAGATTCAGAGTAGACATCAGGAGACGCTACTTCACAGTCAGGGCAGCTAAGATCTGGAACCAACTTCCAAGAGAAGTGGTGCTGGCTCCTACCCTGGGGGTCTTTAAGAGGAGGCTAAATGAACACCTTGCTGGGGTCGTTTGACCCCAGTACTCTTTCCTGCCATGGCAGGGGGTCAGACTTGAACTGCTCAGGTCCCTTCCAACCCTACCAACTATGAAACTATGAAACTATGAAAAAGTTCTGTCTGGGTACCTTTGATGCTGCTGGTGCTATTGGTGTTGGGTCAGCTAAGTTATTTTGACCTTCCATCATTTACAGTGATGAACCGGACCGAGGCTATAGGGGAGGAGGAGGCCTCATGGGGGCACATTGCTATGTTGTGCAGAGGCCCCAGCACCAGAAAGGGCACACCTGAACACACACATGGTCCCACAAGCACCCATGTCACAAGTTTTGCCTGCCTGCAACAAGAGGTGCAGGATTCCAGAACCCAGACTCCCCTGAACCTATCTCCTTGACAGCCGTCAGGTTTTCAAGAGGTGCAGTTTATCAGAAACCCCTACACTTATCTCCTTGAAACTGGGCAGGTTTTGTTACCTCAGCAAGAGCTACCATCTCTACAGTTTTCACCCCACTGTGGCTTAACACACACATATGACATGAGTTTTGCTTTCAGGGTTTGAGTTGCAGTTTCCCAGAAACCCTTGCACCTATCACCTTGAACCTTGGCAGGCTTTATGACCTCAGCAGCAGCCACCATCTCTGTAAGTTTTATCTGAATCAACCAAAAAAGAATAAAGTTATAGCTATTTCATTGATTCCCCATTATACCCTATGGTCGAATCTCTGAATCGCCAAAAAATTTCCAAATCAATTCAGAAGCTCCGAATCTATTCGGAAAGCCTAAAACTTCTAGTGATTCAATCTGGATTAATAGATTCAGCCTCCAAGTCATCTGAATCATCTCCGAATCTGAATCACGATCTGAAGCATTGCACAGTCCTATTGGGAACACTGAAAATAGGAGTCTGTAGAAAAAACCTAAACATACAATAATTACTGCAACTAGGCTCAAATTAAAAGAGAACAGCTCTCTCCAAAGGGCCCCAATGAATGTATTCTCTATATTCAAAGACTAACTTACTGCATACTTCATGAGTTAGCTAAGATTACTAACTTACCACATACTTTATGAGTTAGCTAAGGATCTGCAGAGGCAAAAAGTCCATGTGTTTGCCAGCTTCTGGATAGTGGAAGGGGTACATTACCACCAAAGATTCTAGAAGGCAAACAATGTGACTATAAGGTCTAATAAAGTGCTGTAAGAAATGACCCAGCTAACTCATGGTTTACTTGTTCCTGATGCTTCTGGGAAAGGCGGAAATCACACAGGCCCATTGTCTTCAAAAGGTATGTTTCTTGTTTGCATCAGCATCTTGCCTCTGGCCTGTAGCAATCTTCTTGGTAGTTTAGAGAGGGTTTTGTGTCAGCAACCAAGACTGGCTTGCAGTAGTACTTTGTTTGGCAAATGCAGAGATTGATTTCACAGCTTTGTATTTGCATTTGCCTGGCTAGAACACCACTTCAGGCCTGGAATGTCAGACCTGTCTCTTTAAAATGTTACTTCCTTCTTTCCTACCTAGAAAAATCTCTAGTTATTCCAAAGATTTTAGATAACATTTCCCAGAGGCAACTTTCCAATAAGATGGACCCCATTGATGTGGCAATTGGAGTCAAAATCAGATCTTCATTGCAAAGATATTGGAAACGGTTTTACTTTTGTTTTGAAGTCATTGTTACCAGTAGGACTGTATGAGTCTCCTGGCTCTGAAAGAAAAGACTGGCAAGACTCACAAACAAACTTATGCCTAGGAAACTCTCCAGAAAGGATAATTCACTTCAAAATATAAGTAGGGATTATGCTAGTATGCCTCTACAGATTCAATGAGCTTACTGTTCTGGTTGTAAATCATAATTTCTGTAAAATATCTCTGTAATATCAGCTCCAGTTTCTTCAAAGGATATATTTACCTTCATATAAACTGTCATGTAGCTTGGATTTAGATATTTAACTTAGATAAATATAAATAAAATAAGGTAACTGTAGCACCTCATTGATGATATTGCCTCAGAGACCATCATCATCATTGGCAGTCCCTCAATAGGAGAATAATGGACCATCGAGCTTGGAACTGGATAGGCCTCCAGTCCAGTGTTTCCCAACCTTTTGGTTCTAGCGGCACACTTACTGGGCCTCCCCATCCCACACACACTGGCTGAATGCAGGGGGTGGGGGTGGTGAGCAGCCATGCACGGAGCCAGGGGCAGGAGGGAGGCAAGCAGCTGGGCACGCACGGGGGGGGTGGGGGGCAAGCAGCGGTCAGAGCGGGGTGGGTGAACACAATGCGCAGATGCAAATCACTAGCTGGAACTATGCCGCCGTTTATCTGTCTGTCCATGATGGCAGCAGGTGGCGGGTGTGGCTCCAGCCCACTATTCTGCCGGACACCTGGACTTGCCTCATGGCACACCAGTATGCCGCATGCAGCGCACCAGTTGGGAAATGCTGCTCCAGTACATGTAGTATTGTGCATACAGTGCTTCAATTAGCATAAATTTCTTCATGTAGTACAGGATCTAGGCAGAAGTAGAAATAGTTCAGAACCAGAATAGGTCACAAGTGCTCACACCACACTGCTACTGGCTATCAAAAATGGCACTAAAAATACTTAATCGAGAAACTGCTTACAAATGGATCATATCTACACTATCAGTATCGTGATAGCTTAGATAAATTAATTGTTGAAGTCTTGCTTATTAATTTCATTTTGATGCACAACTTGAAAGAACAGTAGAACACTTCCAATGCTCAGTTGGCAGCATGCATGCAAAAATAAAACAGAAAGCCTCCTAAACAGTGTTACAGCATTCAGTGGGTATGACTGACTGTGGGTATGACTGAACGTTGGCAATTCCTTACCAACCAGAGCCTGCAGTCTTAGTGTTCCCACATTTTACTTGTGTTTGATTAAGGTAAAACTAAAAACTTATTAGATCACAGCCTTGGATATTAAATCAGGTGGAGAAGTCTTCCTTTAGATGTGACATTAGATAATAGCAGTGGAATGGGTGCGTCAATGAGGATGAGTTGTGAAGCTTAAAAGGCCTTCAGTGTTTGTTTGTAAAAATCATAGTAAGGGGGTAATTGCTGATATGCCATTTCTAATATGACATGCCAGCACATTCAGGAGAACTTGGAAGATAAGTTACCAAGTCCTTTTTCCTGAATTAGAGAGCAGTTTGATCTAGTAGTCACAGGGACCATAATATGAATGTAGCTGTATTTCCCTCCACCTTGTTCTGATAACTGTTTAGAATAGACAATAGGGATTTTACTGTCTGTGAAAAATTAATTCCTACATTAATAATAACTTTATTTTTTATTTATAAATTATAAGACAATTGATGTTTTCAACTGTCACTGATTTCTGTGGGGCTCTCATAGATAATATCTCATGGCTTTCACATTCTATTTTAGGTTGTTAGGTCAGTCATTCTCTTGAAATCACTCATACAGCAAGGTAAAATATGTTTTACTTGAAACTACAATCAAATGTAATCAATGTTTTGTTTTGTTCATTAATAATAGCTTCTATATATCCAGGATGCTTTTTATCTGTTCTCTAAAGTTTATACTAATGGGCAAACAGCAGTATCATAAAAGCACATTTAAACCATGCTAATGAATAGACAATGGGCATGTCTATACATGCACTTGATTTGGGATCAGTTTACTTGCATGTAATTGCTCCTGGGCAGGCATCTACACATGAAGGGAAGTGGGGCAAATTTTCTGCTAATGGCAATAAACTGCTCACAGTTCCTGGGGCCCTGCAATGGGCCCCTGTCATCCCTGAGAGAGCTCTAGGCTGCTAGCCCAGAGGCTGACTGGGAGCCCTGGGTGTGGAACAGTCTGGCTGGGGATTGCAGGGGCTTGGAGCTCCCTGCTGCCAGGGCAGGGGGACATAGTCCCTGCCTGGGTTTCGGTGGCAGAGCCTGCCTCAGCAGCATGCAGCTCCTGGGGACAGGGAGCAATGATGGCGAGCTGACTGGGAGCAGGCATCTACAGCGTGCTACTGTTCCATTATTACTAACTGAAAGTAAATTTGCTACTTGCAGTTGCAAGGTTTACTGTACAGTAAGCATGTGCACGTGTAGATGCACACGTTTACTGTGCAGTAAACCATGCAACTGCCACAGTAAAGCGTCTCGTGTAGACACACCCACTATGAACCTCAATAGTGTACAAGGGTGAAACCTGCTGTTTGAGACATTCAAGCCTTCTCTACTGAGATAAAAGGATCAGAGGCAGCTTTCATTTGCAATGCCATGCTACAGTATATAATAAAAAAACAGTGAGTTCAGTCCAAAAGGAAAGTAGGCCACTGAAGATACACTTGGATTCAATATGATATCAGTGACAATCAGACAAATGATGCAGCTGTCTAAAAATCCAACATGCACAGCCATGGTCATTGCTGAAGTCTGACACAAATCAAAGGTCATCTGTCACAAGACTCAAGAAGATATGCTAACTGCAGAAGTAAGGAGATAGCCAACTCCTCTGAAGTCATTACACAACACTGCACAGCAGAGGTATGGCTAGCTGCTTTGCTGCCCTGTGCAGAGATGCTGGAGAGCAGAAGATGCCAAGTGTTCTGCTAGAGAGAACAGCTGTGCCAAGCTGCTGCTGCTGTGACACCCCTCTAGCTGCAGGATGTCACAGGTGCTGCTGGCTGAGCCCAACTGCTTGACCACTCTTCTTTTGTTGAGCTGATCTGGTTGGATAGCCACTAGCACCTACCAGGTTAGCTGAGTGCTCAATACTAGTCTCTGCCCCAACACCTGGAGTTCAGATCTGCTTCGGAAACATAGCAGAGCCAGTAGCAGCTTCTGCTTCTTGAGCATCTGCTGGGGGGCAAAAGGCTCCTGTTGTCCATAGTCAGCAGCTACAGAGACCCACATGCTTGCTCACTATGCTGCCCTCTTTGTAGTTAGGAACATTGTTATTTTGTCTTTTCACTCTGCAAACGCGCTTCAAAAGCTTCTATTACCAAATTTCCTTGCTTAAAATGTGAGCCCAAATTTCCAGCTGCCAATTTTTGTAAGAAAGGTGCATGTTGTATGTGGAAAAAATGCAGTTTATGGGGTCACTGCATAGTAATGACTGGGGAAGAAAGTTTGTATTACTGTTGACCACTAGCTTTTAATTGTTCTTCCATTCTGATCAGTATTAGTCAAGATTCTTGTTTATCTCATATGCATAAATGGTGGATCTTTGACGGTTCAGGACCTCATTCTGCTACAGTGTGACTTACTTTGGCACAAGACCTGCTGCTTGTAAGATTATGTTTACAGTTTTTTTTTCTTTTCTGTGATTTCCTTCTCTGTGTCCTTTATGAAAATAGAATTAAAAAAAAATCTATTTATCTAGTGAGAAGAGAAAAGTAAATCAGATTTAATTATATTAAAAATAAAAAAAATGTAATGTTAGTGTGATGAATCTGTGCTCTGTATGAACAGAAGTCTAGTCTGAACATAAATCATGCTGGTTGCTCTCAGCTCAGACCAGCAGGCTGTATTTAATCGCAGTAGCAGAATTTGAAAGTGAAAAACAATATCCAATTAACGGAGATAACTGTACTGTAGAACAGAGACATGAGAGGTACACATAAAGGGAAATGAAACTGCAAAGGTGGTTGGAGTTTTATGAAAGTAAAATGAGGAAAACTTACATCAGAACTTAATATTTGGGGGGAAAAAAACATAGTCCAAGTAAAAAGTAAGAAAAAAAAACCCTGTTTACTTTGGGGATAAATGAAGGGTAACAAAAATAATCGATCACATACAAGAACTGTTAGGGAAATTGATGGCTTGCAGAATAAAGGAAGAGTCTCATTAAATCCACCTGCTTCTGAAGTGAATAGGAACATAGCTCCTCTTAATTCTTTTTGTTATCTGAAGGAATTGCAAAAATAAAAATATTTAAAATCAAAGTAAAAAATGAAAAAGAATAAGAACACTTACATATAAAGGGGCATGCATTTTTTTAACCTGCTTTGGTTGAAAATACTTCGGACCAAATAAAGCCATTTTGCTAACAGTGTAGAAGAAAAATATAAGAAGTATTTAGGGTATTTTGGAGAGATGCTGTTCTTGCCACTAGAGTTCAGGCTGACCCAGAATTTAATCATAACTCTAGTTTTCACATTTCACTGAAGCTAATCTGCCCAAAATTTCACAATGCAAGTCCTGAATATTTCCTCTTTTTTATGGCTAAGTACAGATATTCAATAAGCCCTAGGTGGAATCGAGCTAAACTTACGCTTGTTTCTATAAGCTGTATAGGTTAGATTGGGAGAGAACAGAAGACATATTTGCCCTTTGGTGGAGGGGGGGAGGGCGGGGGAGGGCATGCAGGCTGCCTGCACTGGAATGTGAAAAACTTGTATATATGGGAGTTGGCAATACTGTGAATGGCAGAGGGTGGCAGGAGGTGCCTGCAATCTCAATTCCTACAGTGGATCCAAGTGCCTGCTGACACTGCCTGTCATTCACTGGGGCTCCAAGGGGCCTGATCCTTCCTTCTGTGGAGTGCACCTTTCCCCACCACATGGTGTGAGGCTGCTTGTGCCTGCTGCCACCACCTGCCATTCACGACAGCACTGAGAAGTCCTATCCTTCCTTCTGCGAGTGCCCCCCTGCCTAGAAACATTGTAAAAAGATTTTAAAAAATACTGAGATACAGACAGTCTCTTCCCCCTCCCCACCCACTTGCAGCTGGCAGCTGACTGCAGGCAGGAGGCAGGGCTAGGCAAACAGTCCACAAAGCCTGTGAGGGGACATTAGCAGAGGGCCACAAAGCAGCCTGGGATGCTGGTGGACAGTGATCTTATTTGAGTTGGTAGGGGATCTGGTACAGAAGTTGAATATACTGGTCTAACCTAAATCAATTAAGTCTGAGACTACACTGATCTAGGTCTATCTTAGGCCAGATTCTGTCAGTTTTAAACCAGTCTATGTGCACTGAATTTCTGTTTGGTTATGGGTGTAGACCAGTTCCAGATCACTTATACCAGTTTATGTTTAACTTAATAAATACTTAATACTACTTAATAAAACTAGGTTCTCTTATTTATTTAGTGCTTTTCCTGAACAATGAAATACCTATGCCACTTTCTAACTGGGTGAAGGTAAATGTGCATGCAAAATAATACTATTGACACAAACGCAGATACCAAATTATGATTTAAAGACAGGTTGTAAATGAGTTATCCTGGAACAAACTAAGCAGTAAGAGGTTACTAACTTCCTACACAGCAAACTGTGAAGTTCCTGGGGTAATCACAACGCTCTACTTGACAAACTGGGAGGAAGGGAAGAAAAGTCAGGCCAACATCCACATTGTATCTAATCCCTTCACTGGGATCTGATTCCGATTGCTAATGTTCCCAAATTCCTATTTTCTAATAGAATTCTGCCTCTACCCTAAAGACATAACTCAAGAGTACTGTACCTTCGGCAGTATTGCACCTCCCACAGACACCAGGAACCTTCTCTGCTCTGGCTCTGGGAGGAGTTGGCAGAGCAGCAGAAACACGGGAGCAGTGGCTATGAGTTCACCATGATGTGGGAGATGATATTTCCTTTTTTGTTGCCTGTGCCAAGAAAATCACTGGTTTTTGATGGCAAAAGGACATGTGATCTCTCCCAGCAGCAGTTTACCCCAGTCACGGGTCCTGTACCACAAGCTATCACCCCTTTCCTGCCCTCCCTGATGCCAGAGCAGGGAAGGTGCAAGGAGATGGGTGATAGGGGGGTGAGGCAACCCCCAAGTTCCCTTCTGCACCCTAACTTAGGCAGTGCCCAGGGTTCATGCCCTACTAACCTACTCATTGTTATGATACTACTTATACCAATCCTTGAAATAAATACATAAATAAATAAATAAATAAATAATATATATTATAGAATTCAAATTACTCTCACCTTTGATATTATTACTCCACTACATTCATTCAAGCTTCATACCAGAATTAGGAGCTGAAAAAAAGAATGAAATATAAAAGAGCGATCAATGCAAATCAATAGGAAACAAGTATGCTTATGTGTACTGAAAACTACCAAGTTGTAGCAGAAAACCCCCTTTTCCTCTTGCCTGCATTTGCTCTCCCCTCTTCGTATATGTTTCTCTTCTTCTACCTTTTCTTCCTTCCTCTTTCTTTCAGAATAAGATAAGGAACTGTGTTTTAAAATTTGTATGCGTTTATTTTGTATCTCCCCTTATATTTTGGTATTTTTATGTATTTGTGTGCCATGGCATTACTCTTGTAGCTTATATTTTATACTCCTAACCTTTTAAATAAATGTGTTTAGTTTGAGAAGTAAGTTATACATTGTAATAATGTTAACAAGGGCAGGAATCAAACTGCCGCTTCCCTGTATCAGGTGGGCCCCTGAAAGAACGAGTGAATCAGTGACTGAATGCGTAACACAGTAGCAGGCGGCGATTAACACCTAGGGAAACCGCAGATCAATCAATGGAAGAAATCAATAGGAGACAATGTAGCAACCAGGAATTCTCTAAACTTCACTGTTCAAGGGCTAGAAGCCCTGGTCTGAGTTAATCAACGCCAGGGACCAACTTTTGGGCTGAATATCTCCAGATCGACCGCTCCCAGAGCCCTATTCAAAATTCATCAACAGACTCCCAAACCTGCACATACATGCAGACGACCCCTGGGGCTGACAGATGCCATCCAGTAGCCACCGAGGGGGAAGTCCCACGAGGGTCAACGACCCCTGGATTGGGCAAACCTGAAAACTGGGGAGTCACCAAAGTCTGCCAAGGACAGATAAAAAGCAGTGAAAAGTGACCCTCAGCAGCGCCCTCTTGATCTCCAACTTGACCAGCACCCAACCTGTCCAGCCAGAAGGACCAGCCGGTGACCCCCTTTTGGAGGATAACACCACGCTGAAAGAAGCCTCGACTTGCCATTGACGGCAGACTCCAGCACCTGTATACCTGACTCCTGTAGCTCGCTACTGTGTGTGTGCATGTGTGTGTGTGTGTGTGTGTGTGTGTGGAAACCAGCCCCAAGGTTTATGATTTGACTTCATTACAGTGTTTCAATCTGCCTAATAAACCAGAATTTTAAGGACCCTGAGTTGGACATTTGTAGCCAATAAAGTTATCAAATTCAGAACATGAAATTAAACAACAGATTATATATCCTAAGACAAGATTTTTTATTTTTTTCAAAAATAAGGAACTTGTCTTATGTTAGCAGACCTTTTACATCATCAGTGTAATTTATGAGACTGTTTGCATCTCCATATGCGTACTTTGAATGGTAAGTATCTTACATGTGAAATCTTAATATAGGCTACTTAACTTTCTTCTGACTTGTCCAGTGTTTGAACTTTCTTTTTGGAACAGCTACTTCATTTCTGGAAGGCTTTTCCCTCGTTGTAATTAATTAACATTGCTCCTGCAGATTGTTGAACAAATGATTAGTCCCTTCTTAGAGCCAACTGAACATTACACAAAAGTATTATAAAGCAGCATAATAAAAATATATTGTAGCAGAGTAGCTATTTGTTCTCCAGCAATGGAGAAATGATTTAAACCAATCTTGATACTGCTGTATGAAAAATGAAGTTATAGATTTAGGGATAATGGAAAAGAATCACATACCACATGGTCTATTATATTTGATTCTTCCCAAGTTCTTCAACTTTCAATAGAACACCAATGGAAATTTTGAATTCCTTACTAATCTAAACTATATGGCCAACACATTTGCATAGGGCTTCTTGAAACTTTCTGGACACTGCATTGTATACATATATAATTCCCTGAGAGAATAACTTTAATTCACTGTATCTAAAGATGTTAGCAATATATAACATACTAGTGTTTTTGTATCAATGTGAAGAATACAGCCAAATTGCAACTGCCTGCTGCCTTTATGTTTGGTTGGTACATATGGTTTGGGTGTACCAAACTATTTTTAAACAATGAATGGACAAAGCCCCTGTACATAAAGACTTTGTTTCAGTTGATGAGCTGCTAACACTGTTATGATCTTAAAATATTTGAAAAGTCATGAAAGAGTTGGAGACAAACACCTTCTTGGTGAACAGGATGTGGGTATAAAAAGAATTTCCTGAAACATGCTCTGGCCATCTTTAGCAAATGTTGCAAAAAGTTTTTTTCTTTGAAAAAAGCTTTTCTATTATAGCAAGAAACACACATCTGTAATATCCCTTCTAAAAATAAAACCTATGAAAACTATACAAATGATCACATAGTTGAATGAAACAAAACAATGCATGGTTAATGTATCCCAACCAGGGACAACAGGCAAAGACTCCATTAAGTCCACTCATTGTACTTCATTATTGGTCAGTTTTATCTGCTAGGTTCTGCTGTGGTGGATGCTTGTATAAAATCCTAAAGTATAAGTTAGGTGATAGATTGCTCTAAGACAAGGGTTGTCAACTGGGGGTATGCATACCCCAAGGGGTACTTGAGAAGGCACCAGGGGGTATGCGCGGGTAGGTGGGGATGGAGTACTACCATGCAGCATCCCATGCTGCTGCATAGACACCGCCCACCTGGCTGGACATGGTAGGCGGGGGAAGCCCACACGCAGGTGCTGCCGCCACTCGGCATACAGCCGTGCGTCACCCCCGTTCCCCCCTCGGCCTGCAGCCACTAGGGTACACTGCTCTGCATCCAGCCACTAGGGGTACACTGATCAAAAATTTTGAAAACCCCTGCTCTAAGACACCGATTCTCAGTCAGGATGGTGAGAGATCCTTTTAAGGTTACCATGGGGTGCCACACAGCATAAGTGCTGTAAATGTGCAAGCACTTACACGTTAATAATTTACAAGATAAGCCCAAAGATTTCAAATAGGAATCCACAATGTGAGAAACATTCTGCTCTGTTCTCAACTTCCTAAGTTCTTTGCAAAGAAGGAATTACTTTTATTTTTTATCAATCAAAAACCGAGTGCAACTAGTTTTTGAACCAGGATGCCATTAAACTCATACAAACTATGGAAGCGTGCTTGGAGTTCAAAAAGATTGAGAAACTCCTGTTCTAAGGCATCTTGTCTGGGTATGGATGGACCCAAGATCTGATCACCAACAGCAATCTTTATATTCCTAAGATTTGTTTTTCTTTGTCACTGTTCTTTCTGATTTATTTTTATACTGAAAATAATTTTATAAAAATGACAGAAAAATTTCATATTAAAATAAATTTGAATTTTCTTTATTAGAAAAATAAATGTGTGTATATTTACTACTGGCTCCAAAACTGATTTTTTTAGACTAAAGTAAACACACAATCAACTTTTTCTCTTCATGCATTTAATATAAGGCAAATAAAATCCAGTCCCCATAGTCTTCCTAAATAGTGCAGGGTTATTGGTGGCAGATTTTTAAAAAATGAAATCATTTAAAAAAAGTTATCAAATTCAGTCCTACTAAGCTTTCTAGTTCACTGTTTCTCTTTAAAAAGGAAGTATATCTAGTATACTCCATCACACTGTCTAAATGATGTAGATTGAAAATAAACAAAATGCCACAAACTACTATAATTCAAAAGATAAAATGTGTAAAATCCTCATAAATAATAATGAAAACTTCCAATCTTTTATGCTCAGAATGTTTCCCACATGTTTGGGTTTTTTAATAATATTGTGCCTTAAACTATAGTTTTATTTTCTTTTTACCATGGGGTAAATCTCTGAGGTAGATATTGTTTGTACAGTTTGGATTTGCAAATAGATTTTTATTCCAGCCTTCTGTGCTGATATTCACCAACAGGAGCAGCTCAAACGTTAAATTGAAACACAGCTACTATCTCTTCAGGGGTTTATTTCATGTGCCATTTAAACATCCATCAAACAATGATTCATAAGGATTAAAATACCAAAGTGATGGCTTAATTCCTTAGAGTGAATGTAACTCAAACAACATAGTAAAAATGTCGACATCAAAGTGAATACCAAACAAACGTCAAGTGAAAAATCAAATCATTAAAAAATGCAAGCACATCTTAAAACCATGAAGGCTCCAGATAAAAGCACCACAACTGTACAAACCAATACACAGTAGTGTAAGTAAGATGGGATGGCTAGGGTAGTAGTGCTAATGCTGACTTAGTGTTACCTATTGGCTAACTCCAGGTGCTGATGCAGGATTCTGGGTGGGTGGGTGGAAGGGAGGCCATAAAAGTCACAGCTGTTGCCACAGCCACATAATCATTACCCTGACCCCGGTTCTCATCCCTCACAAGCTATGGATCCCTGACCCTGCTTTCGCACTGGGCCCTTGACCCTTTCTCCACTACTCTTGCTTTTTGCTTCACCCCTGGCTAGGCTCAAGGCAGTTGCATGCCCTGCAGGCACAGCTGGGAACTCCAAACTTCCCCTGTAATCCCAAATCCAAACCACAACACAATAAGGAAACCCTCTGGCTGTAACCAAAAGCCATCCCTACACTGGGTCCCAACATAGACCCCAGCTCCCTCGCTGTATAAAATAAAGCTTCCTCTTTCCAGGTTGTATCCTCAGCTCCCTGGCTGAACAGCCACACTCCCCCTCATCCTGGGTCCTACTTCCCTGTAGGCTGTGGGCATCTTGCATGCAGATCTCAGGGCCTCTCAAGTCAGCCAGGCAGTTTCTCTTAGCCTCCCTGCTCAGGAGCTCCTTCCCTTTCAGCCTGCAGGGCCAGACTGCCTGACTGGGTTAAGGCACTGCCTTTATCTGCCTCCTAAGCCCTGCCCTGTCCTGCTCCCCACTGGTGTTCCCTCCCTTTGGCTGATGACCCGCCTGCCCTCTCAGCTAGAGCTTAGCCAAGCAGCCTGCAATCCCTTGCCTCTGGACTGCCTACCTATCTGCCTGGCATAGTGATCCACTGCCCTGGTTCTGCTTCCTGGCTGGCTCAGCCTCCCAGGGCTAGTCTTTGCCTGCAGCTGGCCATCTGCCCACTTGCTGGCAGCCAGCTCATTAATAGCTAGCTGGAGGCTACCATGCCTACTACAGCCAGCCTATTATCTGCAGTGGTCCCCTGACTGGCCACAAGTGTTCCCCTTTTTCTTAACAAGCCATTCCCTGCCTAGGCTTCATGATTCCTGGCTTCCTGCCCTCTCGCAGCCAGCCTCTATTCAGGGGCCCTGGGTCTTTAACTGCAGCATCTTCTCCTCTTAAAGTGACAGGAGCCCTAGGCATCCTGTCATGATGCACCCCCCTTTTGTCTTCAGAAGTGTGTTACTTCACATCAGTTTCCAACATGTCCTCAGTCTTACAGAACAATGTTTAAAAAGGGGCAGTGTGCTGTGTAGAGTTTCTTCTCTACAGTCTTTTCCTATCATGTTTTGGTTGATAATCACCAAGGGCTTCTAAGCAGCTGATGCCCAGAAACCCCCATTCCAAAAATCAGGGGTGGCCAGCCTGTGGCATGAGTGCCACAGGTGACATGAGCAGCCTGTGTGCGTGTCATCCAGTAGCTTGGGAAAGGAACAGGCAGCAGAGTGGAAGAGTAAGGGAACAAAAAACAGTGCAAAAAGCAGATAGGGCAGAAACCCCAAGGTGGGAGCAGAAAGCAGAGCAGCAGATCAGTCATGGAGCATAGGGAAGGGAACAGCAAACAGAGCAGAATATGAGGCAGAGGAAGGGGATTGGTATGGCACTTGGGCAGGCAGGTTAATTTGTGGCATGCCTGCCAAAAAGGTTAGGCCCATTGCATGGCATAAATAATGAATTGCTCTTGAGATCTTCTTTTTCTTGTGTCCCTGTCATAAACTCAATGTTTTTCTGGAATCATGCACGTCTGAGACTGTTGATAATAAATTATGTAGCAGAATTTAGCATGTTTGGTGGAATCTGACAGGAACGGCAGTGTGAACACTTGTTCTATGGCCACTGTGACAGTTGAAACTCTTAGGGTTCAAGCTATTAAGTGAAATAATGACAGGAGCTTAGAAACACCTAGATGTTTAGTGTTAACCATGTGCAAACTCCAGGTGGCTCCCCGCTCAGTATCTGGCATCTTTAGCTTGTCCTTTAGAGACACCTATTGACTGGCTCTAAGGAGCCTACATGCATAAGCCTGTTTCTTATCACCCTTCTGGATCCAGACACCTACATTTTAATGACATTGATGCTTTGGGTAGCCTAAGGCTATGTACAAAAATTACACATAAACTGGTATAAGTGTTTGGGAACTGATCTAAACCTGTAACAGAACAGAAATTAAGTGCACATAGCCTGGTTTAAAGATAGTGGAACCTGGTTTAAAATAGATATGGACTGCCTTAATCAGTTTAATCACATTTAATCAGTTTAGGTTAGACCGGTCTGTTGAATGTCTTCTCCCAGAGCCCCTCTTGACTCAAGCTAAATCACCGTCTGCCACCATAGTGCCCTGCTGTGCAGGGTAGGTGGGCCAACCTCCTCCCACACTCGTCTGCTCTAGCTGAGCTGGGTCGGCTCCATCCCTGGGCTGTCACAGAGCTGAGACAACAAAGCCCCTGTTCCCCAACCCTGTTTCCTCCCTGTGCCTGTCAGCAGGGGGTTGGGGTAGGGGGAGGCTGCAGTGGGGGCTTTTCCCCCACTGCTGTTCCTGCCCAGCTGAGCTGACTGGGGTGCACAGCCCCATCCCCCTCCTCCCCCCATGAGTCACTGCCTCTGAGCAGTTGGGGGAGTCTATGTGATTGTGCAGCCCAGCCAGCCAGCCAACCCAGACAGGCATGCACAATGATGGGGGAAGGGCCCCCCACTGTGTGGACCTCACCAGCTATTCTGGCTGGGTCTGGAGGGGCTGGATCCACATGACAAAGCCCTCTGCTTTCTGCCCCGTCCCCATGATAGGGCTGTGCTGGCTGTGGCTGACAGCAGGGGATTGGGAGCATGTGCTGGGCAGGCAATCAGGGATTGCCCCTCCTTGGCCGGGCTCAGCTTCCCTCAGCAATGTCTGGCAGGCTGGGAGGTGTGTGGGAGCACCCCCTTCCTTCTGGCCTCAACCACTGCAGCGAAATGCCTACCTCCCCTAACTGAAAGGTGAACATGAGTACCATTTGCTTGTGATCCAGATTGCACAATTTAGAGAAACCAGCATAGATTGGATCAAATTTGTCTTAGGCTTTTTGAATGTCTGTACTTAGCCTAAGGGGCCAACCTGGATTTTTCTCCCAGTGTGAAAATTTTGTGAACCATTGTATTTCCTTATCTTAGATAAGCATTGAAGCAGAAATGGGAAAAAAAATATAGTAAGTAAACTATCTTGAATAATTTCTTGTTCACCTGGAGTGAGAAAGTGCTGCCTGTCAATCTTGCAGACCCAAGAGGCTAAGATAATTCCTATAATAAATCTGTTGACCTTTGTGGAATTACACCAGCTACAGATTTTGCACTTTAAAATGTAGTTATTTGCCCATACCACATTCATGAGAAGGAAGGGAAAAATATTTAGAGTATTGATAATTTAATGTATTCATGTATTTAGATAGATTAAAAATGCATATATCCAAAGCTCCAGGTGCATCACAAAATGTTAAGATAAAATCCATGAATATAATGAAAGCTACTTTGTTAGAGGGGAAGTGCTGGATTTTGAAAGTTCCTTGGCTCTCCAAAGTTTATTTTTATTTTTTATTTTTATTTTCTTTTGTTTTGTTTTTTAACTCTGGCCTAAATGCTAACAGTAAACCTGTGGAATAGAACTTTAGTTTCTCAAGCATTGAATGTAGCTTTTAATGGAAAAACACGTACATTCTTACTAGACAAGTCTAACAGCAGTGCAGTGTCTACTGTAAGGTATCATGTTATGAGGAAACAGCTTGATGGTCCATTAGGTTAGTTCAATGCAAAACACAGATTTATTTGGACAGGCTTCAATCAGGAAATTTGAAAAACAGTTTATCCTCTCAAGCCTTAAAAAAAAAAAAAAATCATCTGACCTGATGAGACAAATCAAGACCACAGTGGTGATTTAATGGAGCAATCAGCAATGTGTCAAATCTGATTGATGTGTCCCTTCAGAAACCTGACAGGTGATTTGATCCCACTGGCGCAGACAAATCTTCCCCTGAAGACCCTATTGCTAGCACAAGCTTTGGAAAGATTTTTCTAGTCTACTGTCTTTTATTTTGCCCTTGAATTGAGGTGATATTTTTGTTCAACCCCTTTGCTTTGATTTGAATAGTATTGTCCTGACCTAAAGATGTTATTTATGACACAGCATAGCTTTTACCTTTCAAAATGTCAAATGTTTAGTCAGGTGGTAAAAAGTTATTTCTCTGCTAAAGCTAAGGTAAGAGAGTAATAAATGTAATTTTCACAAAACACCAGTTTTAATAGCCAGGAATGTTTTTTAAAAACAATGAAATTTACACTTGGTGAAGAGTCAAAAGAGCGTAGTTATCTTCTGTTCTGGTCTTTTCATTGAGTTGATGTGAAATGACTGCAGAGAAAGGCAGAGTACAAACAACAAGCACAAATCAATTGTGTGCTCATTTTAATTCAAATAGGATACAAATCATTCCACTCTAAGTGATCATTTGCTTTTACAAGAGTACATTTTTGAAAGCTTTATTGAAAAGTGTCATAAAAATTATGTTTTTAGCTCCCGTCAATGTAAACTGCATGAGCTTCCTTGTTGCCTTAGAATCTGTTTAATTTAAAAGCCCCCTGTTCTCTCTGCTTTACAGTTCATACACAGCCTTCCCCATACAAGTCAATTGTCACATATGAAAAAAATATTTCAAATGTCATGTACTAGGTTGCAGGTATGCAATCTTGCAAGCACTAATATAAGTTAGGTGGTAAAGCCAGGCACATAATAACCACTTATAAATTCTTTTCAGCATAAATTAATATTCTATTATTTATGCACAATGTTGTCATGTTTCTGTAATTCAGTGTGCATAATAAATAAAAATATAGGTAAACAATGCATAAACAAACATGCTATTGCCATGGCCACATCATTTAACTTCACTGGGGCAAAGTAGCTTTACAGGTGGCATTGCTAAGCATTATAAAGTAGTCTCAGTAAGGTGAGAGTAAGAGATTTTCTGAGGACAAAGAATTAATTTAATGGTGACTATGCCACTTCCTCATATGACTAACATTGAGCTTGGTGCTGGGGAATAAAAGGGTATGATGCCAGCAATGCCCAGATGCAGTTAAAAGCCACTTGTTGCAACTGGCTGACACCATAATTTAGAGCAGGGGTGGTCAATCTGTGGCACGGGTGCCACAAGTGACATGTGGCAGATTGAGGAGGTGATAGACAGCACAGTGTCAGACAGGAGAGGAAGGAGAAAATGAAGCAGTAGAGTGGGCAGGGGAATGGGACTGGAATGCCAACTGGGGAAGGTGCAGAGCTAATCTGTGGCACACCTGCCAAAAACTGGTGACCCTCACTGGGCGCATCTACACTTGATGCTACATCACCATAGCAAGATGCTATGGTGTACTGTAGTGTCCGTGGACAAAACCCATGACACCGCAGCTATATCACCTTAGTGATGCACCCCCCCATTATAGCATGTTGCTATGGTGACATAGTGCCTAAAAATAAGTGGCATGCATAGCACGGTACCGGCTGTTACTGCACCATCTTTTAGTACTTAGTAACAATGGCACCATAGCAGCATATGTAGACGTGGCCACTGACTTAGAGAATTCTTCAGGGACACCCTGGAATCAGCTAGCACATACAGGGCCCAGGATCTGGAGAATATAAAACTAACCTGAAGCCCCATTTGCTCCCTACCCTTCCCTATAACTCTGTATAAGCCAAGGCATATGTACACATATAAAGAGATAGATGGCTGTGCAATAGCAAGAGTTCTAAAAACCAGTGTGTTTCATATATTAATTCCCATTTCACATGAGCCTTTCAAATAATTTCCATTAATAAGACATGGTCTTATAGGAGACTTGGGAAGAGAAAGCTCAATATATTTTCCTCAGTAAAGGCTTAGGTCTACATGGTGGTGTTTATTTTTCTTTGTGAAATATAAGAAAAAGTCTGTTTAACCTCTGAACAGTTGAATAAGGAAATTATTTGTAATGCATTAGCAGTAATATGAAATTGCATATAAAGTATGCGTGATCTGAATCAAGAGCCTGGTACGGTCATTCCTTTTTAATGAAGTCAATTCATAATTAAAATCAACACAAGGGGGTTATTCTTGGAGGATGGGAGCTAATCTTTAAATGTGGCAGTTGCAGATCTTGTGTCCAATCCCAGTCTGATTGCTTTATTAAAAAGTGTTTGGTGCTCTTCTCTAACAAAAATCAATTTTAACACCCTCTACAAACAATTTTCTTCCTCTTATAACCATTTTCATTTTTAATTATAAACTTAATTTATCAGTGTAACAAGATACAATTGGAGATTTGAAGAGAATGGTTTACTTTAAGGATTACATTAACTGAATAATTGAAAATTATATTAATTGAATAATAATAGATTTGAATTTATTACTACTTTATTTATTTTTTATTAAAAGCAAATATCTGGCACCAATCACAATTCATATGGACACACTCTTCAATGGTTACTTTGAATGTTAAATATCCCAAATGTGAAGAATTGAACACCATGATTTCTTACTAACTATATCCTTTGAAAGAATGTTATGATTGACTTCAGTATTTCACCCCTATACTGTCCAGCATAGACAACCAGTGGGGTCTTGGGAAAAAAGTTTTGCATTAAACTCACTGACATCAGTGGGCCCTCAACGCATTCAGCATAAGGTGGCTTTCAGGCTCCAGCACATAGTGCCTCATTCAGATTACAATGCAGGTAGTAGAAAGATTCCCAGTCATGTTAAAGGACATTGGATCAGGCTGGAAGTTTAATGGGAGTCTTTTCATCAATGTCAATGAGCATTAGATTATACCTACAGGCCGCATCCAGAGGAGTGCGCACGTACCTCATTCTTCATCTCAAACCCCTTTGAAGTGGGGCAACAGGCATGTGCGGGAATGAAAAAATGTTCCCAGTACTGCAAGTTTGCAGCACGGGGAGAAAATTAGACCCCTGGATGTCCAGGGGTCTAAAAAAATAAATGTTTAAAAAAGTGGAGGCAACCGGAGGCAACCAGAGGCTGGGTCCTTCACGGAGATGCTCTGGCTGCCAGAGCATCTCTGTGGTTGGCCCCTCACCCTGGTGCTGAAACACATGGCCAGCCAGACCACATGTTCACCACCAGGGCTCCAGTGCTGGTGAGTAAGGGGTTGGGCAGGATGGAGGAGGGGAACATGGGGGTAGCCATGCGGGCCTGGGGGTGGAAGTTGAGGGGTGAGGCTGGATGGGGCAGCCATTGTGGGGTCTGAGAGAGCACGGGGCAGAGCTGGGTGGGGCAGCCATCAGGGGGGCTGAAGCAGATGGTGGGGGATGGGGCCAGGTGGGGCAGCAGTCAGGAGCTGAGGAGGGGCATGTGGGCCTTAGAAGGGGGGTGGTAGCCCCTGTGGCAGCCATATGGGCCCTGTTGGGGGGCTGTATCCCTTGTGTGAGGGCCATACCCCTTCTGTGGGGACTGTAGCCCTGTTGGGGGGCCATAGCCCTTGTGGGGGGGGGGGCTGAATCCCCTGTTGGGGAGACAAATACCCTGTTGGGGACTGTATCCCTTGTATGGGGGCCGAACGCCCTGTTGGGGGGCCGTAACCCTTGTGTGGGGGCCATGGCCCCTGTGGGAGCACAGCAAAATATATATTCATGAATTCATGAAACATATATTTAGAGATCACTTTATTATTTTGAAAATAGACTTGCTGTAACACTGTAGATATATCAATAAAACATTGTCCAACTGATCGCTGTTTCTGTCTCATTCTCTCTCTATTTAGTGGTCTTTTGTTTTACTTGTAGAGGAACATGGATTTGGGGATATTTTACAGAGTAACTTTGGGATTTTTTTATCAGGGATTTTTCAGTTTTCCAATAGGGAACACCAGAATTCCTTCTAGGGAGGCCAGTGGCAGGACCCTGCATGCTCAGAGCTGGCACCTTGGACCCAGCTGGCTGTGACTGACCTCCTGGCCAAATGGGGCCAGGAGGACATGCTTTGACAGTTCAAAGCAGGCCACCACACCTGGAACATCTTCCAGGTGATAGCTGCCCAAATGGCCGGGCAGGGGGCACACATGGCAGAGGCCAACCCTGCAACCACAGTCCACTGGCAACTGGCTTAGAGGGGCTGATGCCTCTACTGGCTTTGCAGTCCCCATCCAAGTCTGGCAGGTGCACAGCAAGTCACAGCCAGGCAACAGCCCCCACTGCCAGACTGCTGCAGTGTGTAGATGGTACAGGGAACTCTCAGGGCCGCCTCAGCAGTCCAGCTGGCACAAGGGGTAGTGTCCCCAGGTACCAATTGACTGGGCCCCAGAAGCTTCTGAGAGCAAGTAGTCCTGAGCTATTTGCCAGGGAGGCTTTTTATACTTCTGGTGCCAGGGCAGGTGCTGGCCCCAGGCTTTAGCTCCCCCTGGCTGCAGATTCGGGAGTAGCCAGGCAGGGTTATTTTGGCCCAAGTGGTACAATTTGCTCCACACCAAAGTGCATGTCCGAGCACATGTGCTGAGGCAAAAAGCCCTGTCTCAAATCTGCACTGCTTCTAGTTGAGCTGCTGCAAGCGCACATGCTTGCATGTGTAGATGAACCCACAGTGGCTAGATTTTACTAGTTGGCCACTTGAGTCCTACACTTTCAAAAGTTATTAATGATTTCAGTTTCCTTCCTTTTTGAGGGTCCAAAATGAGAGACTTAAAGTCCTTGTGATTTGTGAGATCTGAGCCAAGCAAAGATAAGTAGATTGGAGCTATTTACAGTCCAATGTCAATTATTTGTAAGAACTGAGTCAAATAACACCCAGTACGCAGGATGTTTATCTGCACTGTACTCAAACTTCCTGGGGAAAATCCATCCCTGTTACTCCATAAATATGTATAGTGTTAAACCAGGGATGAATAAATCCTTTTCCATTTGCAAAATCAGTAAGAAAATAATGCATCATATCTTCTTGCTTCCAGGCATAGTCTTGATATTTTTGTAATATATATTGATAAACACAAGAAATGTGGAGACATGTTTTTTGAACCCATGTAAAACTGCCAAATAGTAGATGTTGTTTTTTTATCCCCAGCTTGTCAAAAAATCCCACTTATTTCAAGGAAAGCAGAAGTATATGCTGAGCGCATTTTGATTTGTGGACACAGTGGGTACAGCTACAAGTGCAAATGCTGGTGGATGAGTTTACTCCGCAATAATTTACTATGGAGTAAACATATCCTGAGTAGGCATCTACAAGTGCAGATTTGCTCCCACCCTGCTCTTCCTTCCTGCAGTAGACAGGGGGAGCTCTAGGCTCCCCCTGGGTGCCAGCCCAAGGGCTGGCAGGGAGCATGGGGCCAGGAGACAGCTGTCTCCTGGTTGGGGCTGGGAAATTGCTCCCTGCCCCTGCGAGCTGCCTGCTGCCAGGGTGGGCTCCAATTGTGGAGCCTGGGATAGGACAATGTCCCTTTCTCCAGCAGCTGGGAGCTCCTGGCTCTATGACTGGGGAGAGGTCTGGGAAAGAGCTGCAGGATCCTACCCCCCTGCCCTGATCTAGTGGTGGGGAAGTTAGCAGTGTGCCCCTGGCCGGGTGGGGATTCCCCGCTCAATTGGAGGTGACCAGGAGCTGTCCCACCAGTGGGAAAGCTAGCTGCAAGCCCCTGGCTGAGAGGAGAATCCCTGTCCAGTCAGGGTCTCACTGGTAGCTACCCCACAGGTGGATTGAGGCAGGGGGCTGGGACCTGCCTCTCCCCTGCAGCTCTTTCCAAGCTCCATGCCTCAATCATTGAATCAGGGTACAGAGCTGGGAAAGAGCTGAGGAACTGGGATCTGCCCCAGAACGTGACATTTGCTGTCCAGCCCTGGGCTGCATGAGGAAGGATGCATGTGCAGCCTGGAGCTGGATGGGACCTGCCTGATATGGGACTGCTCTTAGACACCTCTTGGGCAGGTTCCAGCCAGCTCCAGCCTGGGCAAGGAACTCTCCCCATGTAGGGAGCTCCTGGCCCTGGCTCCATGATCAGAGCTGGGCTGGGAGATTCTTGCCTGCCCCTGGGACAGGCTCCAGTGGTAGAGCCTGGGCTGGGACAATGTCCCCCTGCACTGGCAGCAAGGAGTTCCCAGCTCCACATATGCAGAGCTGGGGCCACAAACTCCCTGCTTCCAGGGTAAAGGGATATTGTCCCCCCCCTGGGCTCCACCACCAGAGCCTCTCCCAGCAGCAGGCAGATCCCAGGGGCAGGGACCAGTCTCCTGACCCTGCTGCCCAGTTGACCAGGAGCAAATTTTCTCCCGGTCAGCTGTCAGGTGTCTATACATGCCTTATTGTGAGATAACTACTCTGTCATTAATTTCCTACCTACAAATGCAGGTAACAAATTAACCTCTGAGTAGACCAATTTACTGTGCAGTAAGCATCTGCACATGTAGATGGTGATGCTTACTACTCAGTAAATTGGTCTGCTGTGCAGTAAAGCATTTTATGTAGATGCGACCAATGAGTCTCTGATAATGATTCATGGTAACATGCTAGAATATGCTGTGTGACTTGAGCTAACTATTTACAATGCTTTTATTTCATAAACAGGAATAAAATTATTGTATTTTCACTTGAGAAAGGTGTTTGGCCAGGATAATAATTAGAAGGCTGGGGAAAGAGCTTATTTACACTTTTTCAGTCAATTTCACTACAAGTTTTACAGCAAGATATAAAATGCAGACCTCATGATAATATAATTTATATACATATAGTCCACCAATGCTGGAATGGTAAACTTCATTCAATCGGGCTGTGTTGTATAGAATGATGTCAATCTGCAAACCTATGCATAGATATTGCCAACTTTTTGTGTGCAACTATCATGGAAAGTGGAATAAAAGCCAGGGAAGACTGTTAACATAACATATAGGCACAACATTGAAAAAATAGCTACCATTTATTTTCTCCAAATTAATTAATCTCTCAACTCAGATGGGGATGGTATTTTTAAAAAACTTAAATATAAGCAGAAGAGCTCAGGAAAGACTATTTTGTTGTCAATTCTCATGAGGTATCCTGACCTGCCATGAACAATTAGTGTATTATGTACTACATAATAGACAAGTTTATGTAAGGTTTGCGATGTGCTTTGAGTTCTTTGGGAGAAAGATGGTATCAAAGAGAAAAATAGCCGTGAGTGACACCATCTGCCAATATTCATGTCCATGTTTTAGGAGGGGTATTCTGCTCTGAGTAAGCAAAATAGAAGATGTAGAATATCAGTTTCACTCAAATGTAGTCACTAATCATAGACAGTAGAAAACTTCAAGTTTACACTGGATAGGTAATGGAATCTTTCAAATTATTGATAAGTAGTAAGCTCAGGGATTAGTTTGTAATGTCTTTTTACAGGACAAAAGGAGCCATTTTTGGAAGGTTATCCTATGCCATATCTTGCTTTACATCTCCTTGTCAATAGTATCTTAATGCCATATGTTGTGTGACTGTTGTCTTTACAGTGATGTCTGTTAGGGTCACACTATTTGGATCTGGGGGAGCACTGGATTTGCAGATGAATAAAGGCTTTACTCTGTATCTCAGCAAAGCTGCTAACTGCAAGGAAGAATGATATATTAAAAGTAACATTGCAAGATGCATAGGCAATCAGTTTCCTAACAATGTGGTAGTGTGTAGAATATATAATTTATTGTGCAAGGAGAACAAGATGCAGCCCACCAGCTATTGTCAGGAGATAAAACAGAAGCAAGACCTTGGAGATGAAGGAAGAGTCAGAAGAAACCACAACTGACCGGAGGAAACTGGGTTCACGGTCTTAAGCATGCACTCACAGCAAAAAGTCATGTAATTTAATGAAATGCATAGGCAATTCAATGCTAATGAAGTAAACAGTAAACAGAGGTGGAGCTTGAGATAGGAGGAAATATGGGTGGAACAAAGGAGGGGCAAAGGTGGAGTAAATGTTAATGAGTATAAACCAAAGTGTAAAAGTATGGAAAAAAAAACTTATGTTCACTGCAGCTCCCTGGTTTCTTTGGGTGCTAGTCCAAATCTATCTCCATTTTGAGTAAAGCTGCTGGCTAGCAATGTGTGCTGGTGTTTGCTCCCTGTTTGCTCCCTGAGCAACTGGATCAATGAGCAATTGGATTTTCATCTCCCTAGTCATTGGGCAGCACATGGAGTCGGGGTCTAACAATGTCTTAACTGTTGTTGGTAATATTCAATAAAAACATTAACTAGAAAAAGAATGTAGCAGATTTGTGGCCACTGGAGCAGCTGTAAAACCCCGCTTTCCCCGCTCCACCTTCTGGTGGCTGTGAATTCCCTGCCTAGCTCAGGTTCTAATGTAGCCTTCCCTTGTTCACTCACCTACCATACCTTTTTCTTATTAGAGAAAGTGTAAGGAAGGCTGCCCATGGGCTATTAGAGAAAGCCTGAGTCTGTGTAAATCACTGCCAGGCCCCCTGTCACCTCAATTCAGTCCTCAAGCCTAATAGGCCCTTCCTAGCTTGCTTATATCCCTATGGGGCACCTGTAGGTTTCAGGCTAGGTTGCATGGCTCCATTCCTCTTCATCACCATGCCCCAAGCCTTGCAGATGTTAATGTACCATTATCCATTCTGTAGGGGTGGTGTATTATGTTTAGATACTGTGCTGCAGAGGCCAATCCTGTCTTTCCTGACTGATGTTTGAATTTTTTACAGAGATTCATAGACGCATTTAAAAACTTTCAGGTTATGGGTTGTAACATTACAAAATGTTAGCAAAATCAATGTATGGCAAAGTTGTGGGGAAACCCCCCCCCCACAAAACACCAGAAGCTCCACTGATGCTTCTTTGACTTCCATGACTCTTACAGACTTTTCACCTCCAGAAGCTTTTACCAAATCTTTTACAAATCTTTGTGAAAAAATTGCCATTTTCATTTTTGCATATGACTAAAGAAATAAGATGCACAACACTATAGAATGACACTAGAACTCAGAATGTAAAGGGTCAAAAGCAGGTGTGAACATTATCCTGTTTAAATTAGTTTCAGCGTTCCAAAAGTTTACAAGAATTTATATTTGGGATTTGTAGAAGTCCCCTGTCCCCCCCGTTCCCCACCATCTTGGGGTGGATAGGTACTCAAAAATAGCCACCAAAAACAGCGTGGTAGCCAGCACTGTCCTGTGCACCACCACTACCCAGGGCACAGAGATGCCCTGTTTCCCCTCTGGATCTGAGTATGAAGCACATCTCTGGATACTGCTAGCTTATATTTATACTCTCCCACTGACTTCATAGTGTAAGTTAGTTATTTATAATGTTTGAATTTGGAAGGAAAAACGGTGGAAGAAAACTGATCTGCCTCATGGGGAATGTAGTAGGAATTAGTTAATGTTAGACATGCTGCTTCAAAAATGAAAAGCTCAATTTAAGGATATAGTATTATTTTTATGAAGACAAAATATTTAGGTATGTAGAAGTGTTATAATCAGATCAATCGAACCAAGGGTAAGTTGATTGAAATGGCACTCATCAAGAATTTACAGATTTTAAATCAGCCAAAAATGGAGCACCTGATCTAAGTTAGTTCACCCCAGGAGGTGCACTAACAGGGCTAACCCAATCTAGGAAGAGGTTAACACGATGTAGTGAACACCTGCACATGTTTGCAGTTTGCAGCACAGCTCTGAGGCTATGCCATTCCTTCCCCCGCCCCCCCATGACCCTTTGACCCTGACCAGGCTATTTTTAGGCTTCCAACCCCTTCTCCTTGACCAAGCAACTGCTCCCACCAACCCACTCAACAGACCCACCAGCCCTCCCAAGCCCACCAATCCGACCCCATCCAGACCCTCTAATCCCCAAACCAGACCTGCTACTCCTTCCCCATAGTTCAAGTTGTTTATCTGAGGCTTCCGACACCATTCCCACTTGTGTACGTACCACTCCTGGTCTAGGTTTAGGCAGATTAAATACATGGCCAAAACTTAGGGTGTGACAAATACTAAATACTTGTTTGCAGTCCTGAACGCTGATCAAGTTTTGGTGTGTTGGCAGCAGAGATCAACTTGGAGTAGCAGTACTCTGTTTTAGGATTCACAATACAATGATGAGATGCTGGAAGTGCAGTAGACTAAATCTACTGTACATTAGCACATCATGGCAAAAGCCATGCTAATGCACTAATTTGCAGTAGAATTAGTCTACTGCACATTAGCATCACATGAAAAATGTGTGCCAGTCCTACTGCACAGTAGTGCCAATTATGATGCATTTAGTACCTGTTATTACAGGTAATAAATGTAATGTGTTATAATTATGGTGCATTAATGCATATGTAGACATGCCTAGTAGATACCATTGTTATAGACTATGAAGCTAGCATGGCCTGTTCAGTGACCTCTGAACGCATTACTCAGAGTAGGCTGCAAAACCCCAATCATGTTTATTAAAAGTTTTAGGGTACTTAGCAAATAACAAAAGAGTCTTCAAAACTTTTCAGAACATGTTATTTTAAACATAAATGCCAAGAAGAAAGCAAATAGTTTAAGGGAAAGCATAGATATTGTTGTTTATAATGTAGTATAGGTTGACAGTGTGCTCAGCTCCCCACAGCCCTAAGTACTTTTCCTCTTCTTTGGCAATCCATAGTTTCATAGTTGGCAGGGTCGGAAGGGACCTGAGGAGTTCATCTAGTCCAACCCCCTGCCGTAGCAGGAAAGAGTACTGGGGTCAAACGACCCCGGCCAGATATTCGTCCAGCCTCCTTTTAAAGACCCTCAGGGTAGGAGCCAGCACCACTTCTTTTGGAAGTTGGTTCCAGGTCCTAGCCACCCTGACAGTGAAATAATGCTTCCTAATGTCTAACCTGAAACTACCCTATGCTAGCTTGTGTCCATTGTTTCATGTAACTCCTGGGATTGCTCGGGGAAACAGGGACACTTCCAATGCCTGCTGGTCCCCCTTGACTAGTTTGTAGACTGCCACTAGATCCCCTCTTAGCCTTCTCTTTTCCTCGTAGGGCCTGCCTTGCTGCCCCCTCATCATGCGAGTGGCTCTCCTCTGGACCTTCTCAATGCTGTCCACATCCCTTCTGAAGTGCAGTGCCCAGAACTGGACACAGTACTCCAACCATGACCTACCCGTGTCACATAGAGGGGGAGGATCACCTCCGTGGACCTGCTTGAGATGCATCTGTGGATGCACGACAAGGTATGGTTGGTCTTCCTGACCACGTCCCCACACTGTTGGCCCATGTTCATTGTGGCATCAATGATGACTCCAAGATCCTTTTCTGTCTCAACACTGGCAAGAAGGGAGTTCCCCAGCCTGTAGGTGTGCCGCTGATTCTTCCTCCCCAGGTACATTACCCTGCTCTTGTCAGTGTTGAACCGCATCCTGTTCTCTTCAGCCCACCCCTGTAACCTGTCTAGATCCACTTGCAGACTGTTCCTTTCTACTAGTGTACCCACTTCCCCCCACATCTTAGTGTCATCTGTGAACTTGAACAGGATGCTTTCTACCCCCTCGCCCAAGTCACTGATGAAGATATTGAATAGTGTGGGCCCCAGGACTGAGCCCTGGGGAACCCCACTGCCCACATCCCTCCAGGTTGAATAAGATCTGTCCACCACCACCCTCTGGGTGCGGCCCTCCAGCCAGTTAGTGACCCATCTGATGGTGCAGACATCAACACCACTGTCTCCTACTTTCTTATTGAGAATGGGGTGAGAGACCATGTCAAAGGCCTTCCTGAAGTCCAGAAAGACTATATCCACTGTGACACCTGCACCCAAGGACTTGGTGACCTGGTCATAGAAGGCCACCAGGTTGGTTTGACAAGACCTGTCCCTAATGAACCCATGCTGGTTGCCCCTGAGCATAACCTCCCCTGCTGGCCCTTCCTGGACATGTGCCAGGATAACTCTTTCAAAAAGCTTCCCCAGGACCGAGGTAAGACACACAGGCCTATAGTTTCCTGGGTCCTCCCTACTCCCTTTTTTGAAGATGGGGACCACATTGGCCCTTTTCCAGTCCTCCGGCACATTGCCCGAGTGCCATGAGTGCTCGTAGAGCTGTGCCAGAAGTCCCGCAATGACCCCTGCTAGTTCCTTCAGCACTCTGGGGTGGAGATCATCAGGACCTGTGGATTTAAATACATCTAGTCTCTCCAGAAGTTCCCTGACAAGGTCCTCATTAACCCTAAGCCTGGGTGTGCCACCCTCAGGGCCTTCGGGTGGGGGGGGCAGAGGGGGAGATATCCGTGTCCCTCCTCAGAAATACAGAGGCAAAGAAATTGTTGAATATGTCAGCTTTACCGTCAGGTGAGATGACCAGATTTCCTAGCGTGTCCTGCAGAGGCCCCACGTTACTTGGCACCTTCTTTTGCCCCCCTATGTATTTGAAAAAGGACTTCTTGTTGTCCTTGATCTGGGTCACTAGTCCCAGCTCCATTTCTGCCTTGACCTTCCTGACCGCTTCCCTACATTCCCGAGCTACCGAGGTATAGTCCTCTCTTGTGATGGCCCCACCCTTCCAACGGGTGTATGCCTCCTTTTTCGTTTGGCGATGTTCCCAGATGCTTTTGATGAGCCACGGAGGCCTTTGCGTCCTCTTGTCCCCTTTGATTCATGTAGGGATTACTTCTCTTTGAGCTTGGAGGATCGTCTCCTTAAGGAGGGACCACTCCTCCTGGACACTCAACTCTCTCCAGCTCTGGGACCTCAATGCTTCCCCCAATAGTCTTCTTACCTCATTAATGTCTGCCCTCCTGAAGCCAAGGGCTGCTGCCTTGCTGGAGTCTTTTGCCACCTTGCGCTGGATGGTGAATTCCAGCAGAAGATGATCGCTATCACCTAGGTGGTCGAGCACCCGCAGACCCCGTACCAGGTTGTCGCCCGTGGCCAGGACCAAATCCCACAAGGCGTCTCCCCTGGTGGGGCTGTGTACCTCCTAGGTTAGATAGAGGTCCTGTATGTCAGTTAAGAACCTGCGAGAGTGGTCAGACCTGGCTGTCTGCTCCTCCCAGCAGATGTCTGGCAAGTTTAGGTGACGGTCACATCCTTGGACCTAACTATCTCCGTGAGCTGACTTAAGAATTCCTGGTCTCGATATTCTCCTTGGTTGGGTGGTCTGTAGTAGACCCCCACCATTAAGTCCCTCTCTCCCCGACCCCCTTGTACTCTAACCCAGAGCACTTCCGTTTGCTCCTCCTCCGACCCAGTGATACACATTGTGGATGTGTGTTGCTCCTTGACATAGAGCGCCACACCCCCACCCTTCCTACCTGTCAGTCAAGGATGATTGTCCTCCATGATTGTCTTATATGTGTGTCCTAAGATGTCTGATGAGGCCTATCTGGGATCAAGCGATTCTACTAAAGTTTGGACAGCTGCTTCCATTTGGGCTGGATGGCACTGGATTCTTGATTTGTTCCACAACATGCTGTTTCTGCTGCTCCCGCTTTTCCATCTTCAGTTGTTGTCATGAGGTTTCAAAATACTGATATCCCTACAGTAGACTTTTCCTTAATTTGGGTAGTCCTGGGTGATAGTCTCCCATGAGCTGACATCAATATTGCATTTTTTTTAAGTCAGCCTTGAGGATGTCCCTGACTTGCTTTCTCTGCCCTCCTCTTAAGCATATGCCTTGGCTGAGCTGGGAGAATAAAATTTGCTTTGGGATTCTGGAGTCAGACATCCAGACAACATGACCAACTTACTGAAGTTGATGTAAGATGATCGTCACCTCAGTACTCATGGTGTTTGCTTGCAGGAGGATGCTAAAGTTGGTGCATCTGTCTTCTGACTAGATTTGGAGGATCTTCCGCAGACAGTGTTGATGATACTTCTCCAACAATTTTAGACATCTTCTGTATGTTGTCCATGTCTCAGCTCCATACAGCAAGGTGGGAATTGTGACTGCTTGATAAACCATGAGCGTGGCTTTGTATCTGATGTAACAATCTTTAAACACCCATTTCCTCAGGCATCTGAAAGTGGCACTTGAATATATGAGGCGATGCTGGATTTTTTAATCAATGTCAGCCTTCTGCAAGAGATGGCTTCCAAGGTATAGGAAATACTCAATGTTCTCAAGAGTCTCACCATGAATATGAATTACTGGATCTGGGAACTGCTTATTAAGAGCTTGTTGATGGAGGATCTTAGTCTTCTGAATATTAAGTGTCAGTCTCATTTTCTTTTTTGCCTCGGTAAAAACACCTACAATTGCCTAAAGGTCTGTTTTTGAGTGAGCACACAGTACAGCATCATCAGTATACTGGAGCTCAATGATTGATGTTAGAGTGGTCTTTGTTTGGGGTCAGAATCAGCTGATATTAAACAATTTACCATTCATAGTTTAGTTCCACTCTGGCTGGATGCCTACTGCTGGGCAGATGTAGCATTGTGGCCAGGAATTCTCAGAAGAATGTTGTAGCAATGATGCAGCCTTGCTTACCTCATGTTTTAGCTTTAAAGGGGTCTGTGATAGATCAATTTCTGAGAATCACCACTCACATACCATCATGGAGCAGGCAGAGAATGGTGACAAATTTTGGTGGACATCCGTACTTCAGAAGTATCTTCCACAACATTTTTTGGTTGACAGAGTTGAAAGTTTTTATGAGGTCAAAGAAGGGCATGTAGAGAGGTTTAAGTTGTTCCTGGCATTTTTCCTGTAGCTGGCAAGCTGTGAAGATCATATCAGTTGTGCCTTTTAATGCCCTAAACTCACACTGAGATTATGGGAGGAATTCTTCAGCAAATGAAAGGAGACAGTTCAGGAGGCTTCTTGCAATGATCTTTCCAGTGGTGGACAGCAAGGTGAACCCGCTGAGGCTTCCACAGTAGGACATGTCTCCATTCTTGAAGAATATCACAGTCATGGTGTCCCTGATGTCATCTGGGATTTCCTCATCATTCCAGATCCTTAAATGAGGGCATGAAGCTGTGATGTGTGCTCCTCTGCCCCCTGCTTAAAGATTTCCATGGGAATTTCATCCGCTCCAGATGTCTTGTAATTCATCATGTGCTTGGCTTTCCTCACCTTTCAAGGGTCAGAAATATTCCAAGATAATTTCTGACTGGGTGTTGTGGAATGGAGGGGAGAACACTCTCATCAACAACAGAGTTTCAATTGAGAAGGTCTTCAAAATGCTTCTTCCAACAGGCACTGATGGCTCCTCTTTCCTTCATCAGATCTCCTTCATCCTTAGATCTGTAGGGGGTTGCTCCATGAGTGCTCAGACTGTAGATGACTTCGGTGGCACTGAAGAAACTTCATATATTGTGTATGTCAGAGAGATGCTGAATCTCCTTAACCTTTTTTTTTCACCATTTGTTCTTCATATTACAGGTCCATATCACAGAATCCCCTGCCTAAGCTTGATGGGGATTCAATGTCTTTTGCATGCAGTTGGTGTCATTTTACCAAGCACAAAAGGCCTTGAGCTTGCAATTGATGAGCCCTTGGATCTCCTGGTCATTCTCATCAAACTAATGTTGATGTTTCTTGGTGTAGAATTCAAATGTCTCTTCATAGGCGTTGGTGGCAGTGGCCTTGAGGGCATGCCAAATGCTGTTGACAGTCTCCTATTGTTGTTGATTGGAATTCACCAATTTTTCATTGAGGAAGAGGTGGAACTGATGGAAGAGGTCTCTCTTGCTTAGGTCCTTCAGTCCTTCAGTGTTGATCTTCCATTGACATTGCTTCTGCTGCAGCCATTTTTTGGAGCCAATTTGACTGACAAATAAGTAGTACCAAGATCTGGAAAGAGAATGATAAAGCCAAAATTGGTGGTTTTGTGACATTCTCTCTCTGTGGTACTTAATGTAAGTTTATACCAGTTGGGGCATTAATGATTATGTACTATGTTATCTGATTAGCTAACTTGTTTGTACATGTAGACTGAATACTTACACAAATGCACATATACAGCATTGAAGGATTTGACCCATAAACTTTACCAGAAAAAGTGTATTACCTGAATATGAGCAGGGCACCATTTCAACAGCAAAATGACATCTCCAATGTTCAATTTGTCCCCATTACAGAATATTTTTTCTTAATTTCAAAATTAATTTTCTAAAAAATTTAAATCTAATATTGTCAATAGTAGGTTACCTAACTTATGTAATTTATTCATTCAGAGTACTATGCTAAATTGAAATAGAAAGGGAATAGACTGAAAGACTAACACAGGATAGCAATACCTCTACGTATTTCTGATCTTGAATTATCTTAGTTTACCTCTGAATAGTCACAGTTTGAACTTAGTAGTTTTCTGGGTCTCTACATGTAAATAACAATTCCAGTAATCTAGTTACTTCCCTTTTTTCTAGTATGGTTGATATATGGCCTGGTGGTTCACTGGAAGTGAATTTCAATGTTATTCCCAGTATTAAGCAGTTAACTAAAAATATAAAGTGGCTAACATAATAGCATTTTCTTCAACTATTAATGTAAAAAAAGCAATATTTCTTCTGATCCAGTCTTCTCCAGTATTGACTTACTATTTCTGAAATTCAGCAATGGTGGCAGTCCCTTGATATGAAGATGGCTGTCTTACAGTACATAGGAAAGTTATTAGTGAGTCCGGAGATGACTGAAGGGGCCAATCCAAGATCTACATGTTCTACTGCAGATATGGTATAAAATTCAAGAAGGAAGGAGTAGATCCTAGGGATACTGGGTCACAGCTCTTTCCCTTTGTCTCTCTCATCTATTTGCCACCATAGGCAAATTTGCTCAAACTGGTTAATTACTCATCATACTTCACAGAACCACTGGGGACAATTCAGTGCTTTAGTCTCCCAGATACTGATGATTTTTAATAGACTGATGTAATATCTCATTTCTTCTGGCTGTATTTAGGATGTCCTTGAATCTTTTCTTTTGCCTACCTCTACAGCAGTCACCATTGGCAAGTTGGGAGTATAGAACCTCTTTCGGGAGCTGGTTGCCAGGCACCCTTATGACATGTCCTGCTCAGTGGAGCTGATACCATATAGATTTACTTTTTCTTCAAGTAAAGGGAAATAACATTTTACTCTTTTCCATTTGGACAACATCAAGAAAAAGTTGTAGTAGATTTATCTATGCTTCCTTTTTCATTATTATTTGTAAAGTGTAATATGGGTAAATTTCTGCAGGAATATTTCCATTTTGGCTATCTGTTGTATTTGTCTAGTTCCAGTAATCATCAAGGTTCTTCACCAAAATTAGATAATTGCATTTATATACAAGTAGTTTTGTGTCTGATTTTTTTAATGAATAACCCACTGATTTTATAAATGCGATTGTGATGCAGGTATGCAAATTTGAATAATTGAAGGCTCTTTCAGTGGGGATCTAAATTGTACATCTATAGTCTGGAAAAGACAATTATCTATGATCTGTAATGGGTAAGATACAGAACATCTATAAAACATAAGGCATTCAAAACGAGGACTTTTTTTTTTGCGAACTGCAAATAATTGACAGCAGGTTCAAAACTAATAGTCTCAAAAAGTAATTTCTAGATTTCCAGTTGTCTAGCTTTTTTTCCTTTCTGGGACTTCTGTCATTTAGGAATTTCATGTCCAGTACAGAAATCAATGGGCTAGTATTTGATTTCCAGGATACTCTTTTTCAAAGGATTTTTTACTGTCCAGAAATATCATCCTTTGATGAAAAACAGAAGTCTGCAAGACCAGTACAGAAAAACTTTTAAAGGAATACAAACAATAAGGAATAAAAAAAAAGACACTTCCTAGGTCTACAAAGGAAAGGGCAGAGATACAGCAATATGGCAAAATCAAGGGCAATAACCCTTTTCTCTGAAATGACCTCATAAAGAGTAGATAACCATCCCACAAGAAAGTCCCCTCAAACAAAAAATTACAAATAATCTGGAGAAAAGATTGTTTTTATTATTACACACTAGGAGAATTATAATAATCATAATATAACAATTACTCTGGTTTGTAGTGATGGAATAGTTACTACAAAGCACCAGAAATTCAAAACTAACTTTTCTGGCAGAATTTAGTGCAGAATTGTTTAGATGCCTTCTCTTAAGTCCCAGTCCAAATCTAATTGTGGAAAACTTTTCAGAGATTGGAATGCACTTTGAACCAAGAAAGGCAGAGAGAAATTTCCATCAGCAGAGTACTTATCAGCTGAATTATATATAGGAAGGATTTTAGTATGTAAAATGTACCTATTAAACCCCCCCCCCCCCTATTTTTATAACACTGTAGCTGTGCTTGGCAACTTGACACACATATAAAAATGGCAAGTCCTTGTCTTTCAGAACAGTGCACCACACTGCTGCATGGCTACCAACTCTTGTTTAGAGAGTTAATATAGTTTATGCCTTCATATCCATGAAGGTCCACTGCTGAATGATGGATTGGGAGACAGTGTCAAGGATATTTACTGATCATATGATACTGATACTTGATTGGTTATTCAACCTAGGACAGGATATCTCCTGGAGGCTCAGCAAACTCTCCTCAATGACAGCCATTCAGTTACTTCGTCAGAGTGCTACAGACTAGGTAATGATCTCTAGGGAGCAGGGGTGGATCCAGAGGGGGTGCAGTGACACAGATACACCCTACTTTCTAACTACATGGCAGAAGCAGCAGTCAGGGACTTTTTTAGGTCCCTGAAGAAAGTTCCTATCCTTCTTCCCTTTTGTACTTGGAGGCACAAGCCCTCTCCTCACCTCCCTGTCCCCTCCCATCACACTCTTACCTGTCCCATCTGCCTCTGTTTTCTGCTGCTGTCTGGGGTGGCAGGGGAAGTTCCTGTTCTTCTTCAGTTGGTCTATGCAGGGGTTGGATTCACTCTGAGACAGCAGCAGTGGGAGAGATGGCAGGTGGGCAGCATCCCATATGTTCCCTACTTGACTTTTCCTGTCTACATGTTCCCCACCACTCTGGCAGCATTGGTTGCTGCTCATGAACCTCCACATTATAAGATCATGGATCTGCTTCTGCTTGTGAGTGAACCTTCTCCCAGTGCAGAAGCCCCACATAAGGCCTTGTAAAAGACTTATGTTGTTAACAGCAACAGAAACTAGGGATGTACTTATGTATAAAACGTGCATATGGTGTGTACCCCACATACATATGGATATATATAATATGGGTACCACAGATATAGTGGGTAAAAACTAAGCTATATATATATAATACTATTGAAGGGCCGAGTATTTTATATGGACATGAGGCCAGTAACAAAATGGTTCATCAGACAGCTACATAAGACTTAGGTGGATATTAGCTACTTGAATTCTAAATAACAATTTGAATTGAATCTTTATGAGAAATGGTACCTACATTTAGAGGTATATAGTTCTAGACATAATCACTATGGCTTCTGCACATTCTCAGGTGATGCCCCTAACTCCTGCCTAAGATCTGATGCAATTTAAATTGTACCAGACTTAAATTCTGTTTCAGGCCCTGGAGAAGCCTCTATCAGTAAGTGCATAACAATCACATTTAATTTACACTGACAACATGGGATTCTGTTCAAAGAGGGTGGTGATACTTCCCAATAGTCTAGTGGTTGGACCACTGACTCAGCAGGTGGGAACACCTATGTCCTCCTGGGCCTGAGAAAATTCAAACCTACATCTTCCATTCCCCTGGACTGTGGCTTAACTACCACAGTAGAGAATACTTTGGATGTGTCACTCTCCACCCTTCCTGTTTAACCTGGGAATACAAGAGTGAAAGAATTATGGGGTTAGAAGGAAAGTAAGCAAGAAGTAACCTGATTTTTTAACCAATTGATTATGGAACTTTTGTAGAAGGAATTCTCCCTGTCACCAGGCTTATTACTAGTTTGTAACCATATATGAGACTGCAGGTTATGAATTGCAAATGAATGATGCCACCTAAAGCAGTGTAAGTCATTTGCCTCTTAACTGTGAGCTCTAGTCTATCTTGAAGTGGCCAAATGAGAGTCCATATCAGGTGTGTCTTCATAGACGCTGGTGGCAGTGGCCTTGAGGGCATGCCAAATGCTGTTGACAGTCTCCTATTGTTGTTGATTGGAAATCACCAATTTTTCAGGTGTGTCCCAGTACCATTTCTCTTGAGGTAAAGTTAGATCGGTCTGTGAAGAAGCAAGATTCAATTGCAATGCCTCCAAGCAAAGTTCTTTATGTGGGGAGGGCCCTACTAACACCATTTGAGCAGAGTGGTATGGACAGCAGGAGAAATGCCTGAGCACAGAACCCTGTCAGCTGTGTGGCATCCTCCATACCATTTCAGGCCAGTTCATAAAGGTGAATCGGGTACTTCACATCTTGTATGTATTATATAAAGGTCTCCACAAGAATAAGTATGCATCACTCCATTGGTGCATATTGGTTACCTCTTGATACACATTTGTAAATTATGTTTTGCAACAATGAGGGCTAACTTTATAGATTTTTGAAAGAAGGTTGACATTCCAATGATGTTGGAACACCATGAAACAGGGTCCTGATTATCTGCCTGTAGCCTAGTAATTTTTACTTTGACTGAAGTAATGTGCCTATTTTGAATACAAGGAAAAATATCCACCTTGCACCCCGCAGTAACCCATTATACAAGTATGTAGAGAAATCCAGCCCTGCTGTGTACTGGAGCATGGGTGGCCTGCCCAAGCCCTTGCTTAGGTCTGACACCTGCGGTGATGTGTCACTGGAGGAGGGCCCCTCATGCTGCTAGCAACCTGTCCTGCTGAGTTTCCCATCCCTAGACTCCATCATCAGAGCTGGGGGGCAGCAAAGGCGCCAGTCACAGGGCTCAAGTGCCTATATACTAATGCTAGGAGCATGGGAAGCAAGCAGGATGAACTAGCAGTCCTGCTTGCAGAAAACACCTATGACTTAGTAGGGCTATCTGAAACCTGGTGGGATTCTTCCCATGACTGGGTGGTACATATTGAGGGTGATAAGCTGTACAGAAAGGACAGGGTGAGGAAGAAAGGGGGAGGGGTTGCGCTCTATGTCAATGAGCAATATACATCAACCCTTATCAAGACGGAATTGAAGGAGGAGAAAGTAGAAGGATTGTGGGTTAGGATACATGGGGGTCAAGGAGAAAGGGATTTGGTGGTAGGGGTCTGCTACAGACCCCCACACCAAGGGGAAGAGCTAGATTTGGGGCTCCTGTGGCAGCTCTCGGAGACCATAAAAACTAAGGAGGTGGTAGTCATGGGGGACCTAAACTACCCAGACATCTGCTGGGAGATGCAGACAGCAAAGTCCCACCATTCACGCAGGTTCCTATCCTGTGTACAGGACCTCCATCTGACGTAGGAGGTACATGGTCCCACTAGGGGGAATGCCTTACTGGACCTGGTATTGGCAATGGGGGATGACATGCTAGGGGACCTACAGATCGGTGGTCACCTGGGGGACAGTGACCACCAAATAATAGAATTCATCATAAGACATCGAGTGGGTAAGGTAACTAGTAGGGTGAAAGTGCTAGACTTTAGGAAAGCTGATTTCAACGAACTCAGGCGATTAGTCAAGGACGCACTGCAGAGTA
>NW_005842084.1:172626-174150 GCF_000455745.1 Alligator sinensis | reverse complement strand
GGACCGATACTCTTCAATGTCTTCATCAGCGACTTGGATGAGGGAGTGAAGTGTACTCTGTCCAAGTTTGCAGATGACACAAAACTGTGGGGAGAAGTGGACACACCGGAGGGCAGGGAACAACTACAAGCAGACCTGGACAGGTTGGACATATGGGCAGAAAACAACAGAATGCAACTCAACAAGGAGAAATGCAAAGTACTGCACCCAGAGAGGAAAAATGTCCAGAATACCTACTGCCTAGGAAATGACCTGCTTGGTGGCACGGAAGTGAAAAGGGATCTTGGAGTCCTAGTGGACTCCAAGATGAACATGAGTCGGCAGTGTGACAAAGCCATCAGAAAAGCTAATGGCACTTTATCGTGCATCAGCAGATGCATGATGAACAGACCCAAGGAGGTGATACTTCCCCTCTATCGGGTGCTGGTCAGACCGCAATTGGAGTACTGCGTGCAGTTCTGGGCACCGCACTTCAAGAGGGATGTGGATAACCTGGAGAGGGTCCAGAGAAGGGCCACTCGTATGGTTAAAGGCTTTCAGTATGCAGGGGGTCAGACTCGATGATTTATTGAGGTCCCTTCCAACCCTAGCATCTATGAATCTATGAATCTATGAATCATCAGCTCAGGGAGTCTGGGCCAGCACCTGCCCTGACAGTTCCACAGCCTCAGCCCCAGCCATAAAGTGTGGGTGTCCATGTCACTGCTGGCTGTCAGCAGTGCCAACTCCTCCCTGGGGGGGAAGGGGACCTGCCTGGCCACCTGCATGCTGTGCCCCAGCACTCAATGAGTCCACCAGGAGCTGCACATTGTCACCTTCAGCCAGGACCAACCAGAGTGCTTGGACATGCCAGCCCCAGATACCTGATAAGCCCCACACAGGGGAGGAGCATGTTCCCCACCCCAGTTCCTGCCCCAGCCCCAGCCCCAGCCCCTGCCCTTGACCCCCCTACCCTGCTTGGCCTGGCTTTACTCCCCTTCCCATGGGGTTCCCCCACTGCAGAACACAGGGAGACAGGAGACAATGTAAAACTATATTGAGCAGCCTGTGTTCCTGGAACTAGGAGTTCACAGGCTTCTCACACACGAAGGAACATGTTGATGGTGGTGATGTCTTTCTTGGCTGTGGAGAGGAGGGATGCATAGCACACCCACAGGTAGCTCTCCAGGTGGTGAAGCAAGTTGCAGGGCAGCACAGGCTTGCCCCCTGCACTATCTAAGCTCAGTGTCCTATGCCAGGTGTGCAAGTGCACCTGGGGCACCGTGGCCAGCAACAGCAGCAGGGCATAGTGGGATGGGTACCCCTTGGTCTGCACAAGCAGATCCTTGCACTATACCTGGAACACATGCAGCAGGGTCACAATCAAGGTGCAGAGCAGCCATGGGGTGGGGTCTAGCACCAAAGTACCTCCCCAGAGAGGCCCCCTCTGCATCCCATTTGTTTGAGAGCACTGCACTCCCAAGCCCGGGTGCCATGGGCTTTGAGGCAGCACAGGAGACAGGCTGGCCTGCAGGAGGAGAAGGG
>NW_005842084.1:142696-172608 GCF_000455745.1 Alligator sinensis | reverse complement strand
ACAGCTATGGCAGCAGGTACTTTCAGGAGCCTGGCCTTCCTGGCCTGGGAAGGGGGCTGTGAAGGCAGGCTGCTTGCAGCCAGCACCAAGAAGCCTGCTGCCCCCTGGGGAGTGAGTGGGGATGGAGGGCTTGGCTTGTGGCTACCTGAGCCTGGGCCTCACTGTCCAGGTTCCAGGGCACCCGTGTATACTTGACCCCCAATCTGAGGCTAGGCAGCTCATGGGACCCTGGTACAGAGATGTATTACACATCTTATCTCAGAAATGTTGCAAACTCTCACAAAAAGCTTCTTTTTCATGGCTCTGCAGGATCTGAAGCTGTGCATTGGGGAGAAGCCACAGTTGGCAGCCAGGATGCAGCTTCAGGGTCACCATTGCCCATGGCTGCAGACCTACAGATGTGGCAACTCCGCAGGAGGAGGACCCAGGACCAGACCCTCCTCCTGTACCAGCTGGTGACAACCACAGAGGACCGGCTTGGAGAAGTGGTAGGCAAAGGACATCGCCCACCAGAACAGGTGGTGGGCAGAGAACATCACCCACAAGGATGCAGAGCATGCAATGGACTTCACCTGCAAGGAAGCATCAGATTGAGTGGACCAGGAATTCAGGATGCAACTCCTGGCCCTGGAGTAGGACCCCATTGAGGCTCTGTGGGAGCAGAGTGTGCTCATGGCCAGGGTAGTGGAGGCCACAGAGGAGGACAACAGGGTACACAATCCTGGACCTAATGGTTGCTTTTGTGCCACCCGCTGCCCTGCCCCTGACCATAGCCCTGACTGCCCCTTGGCAGCTGGCCCCAGCCCAGCAGCAGGCTCTGCTATGGGCCTGGGCAGAGGTCCAGTGCTGCCTTCACCAACCAGGAGCCCCTGCCCTGGTCCCTGCCCCAGGTTCCCTGCCACCCAGCCCTCCCACCTGGCCCCAGGCCTGCCACTCAGCTCAACTCTACAAAAGCATGAGCCATAGTTTTCTGCAGTGGGGCTAGGACCACATACTCACCCTGCTGGCCCTTGCCACCAGCTTCCAGAGGCTGCTGTCCAGGCAGGCTACAGTGGAAAGTGTGGGAGGAGGTGGTGGCCAGCGCATCTAAACCATTTCCCTGGGGCCTGCTGGTGGGTGGGTAGCTCACCTGGGGCCTCAGCAGTGGGGGCCCACTCAGGCCAGCCCCATGGCCAGCAGAAGCCCAGAGCACTGGGGGCACGAGCTGGAGCAGCTATGGCATGGGGAGGCAGAGGCTGTAGCAAGAGAGCCACCACATGCTGGACCGGCCTTTGCATTGTGCTCCTGGCCAGAAAAGTGGCTGACAGGGAGCAGGGAGTGGGACTACCTTTTAAAGATGGCTGCCAGCTGCTGGAAGGTACAACTGGAGCCTTGAGCTCCTCCTGGTTGTGGCAGGGGCCCATTGCAACGTCTTAGGAAGCAGAAGCAGTTTGCTGCTAGAAAACTTTGCTTAGGAAACTACAATTGCTGCTAAGAAGCATCCTCCACCACAAGAAGTTCATTGATTCAATGCTGGAGGATACCTCCAGGACTGTGGAGGAAAAAATGCCAGAGGCAGCGCTAGAGAAGAAAGAGGATATGGACACCCAAGAGGGTGGAAGCTGGAGGCTTGTGATTTCTGGCAGCAAGAAACATTCTGTACATCCACCTAAAGTCGTTCATTTGCAGAACAGATATACAGCCCTAGCAAGAAAGGGAGGAGCACATTCTATTGGTGCAGGAAGACAGAACAGGCCTCACCAAGTAGGAAGGATCAAGGCAACTGCCAGCAAGCAGAAGTGATAGGCGGTGGTGTTTGGAGACTCCCTTCTGCAGGGGATGAAGGGAGTCATCTGTCAACCTGACCTGTTGTCTCAGCAAATCTGCTGTTTGCCCAGAGCCTGGAGCCAAGATGTCATGGAGGGATTACTGAGGCTCATCCGGCCCCAGACTACTATCCCATGATGCTCATCCATGTAGGCCCCAGTGATATTTCCAGGGGAGACCATGAGCATGACTATGACTACAGGGCTCTGGGTGCAAGGATGAGGGGGTCTGAGTCTCAGGTTGTGTTTTCAACAATCCTTCCAGTCAAGGTAAAGGGCCCAGGCAAGAGCGGGTGCATCTTGCAGATCAACACCTGGCTGCACAGGTGGTGTCGCCAGCTTGGCTTTGGCTTCTTCAACCATGGGATGTTCTTCCAAGAAGAAGGATTACTTGGAGGAGATAGGATCCACCTGACAAAGAGTTAAAAGAGTGTCTTCATAGACAGGCTCCTTAACCTAGTGAGGAGGGCTTTAAACTAGGTTCACTGGGGGATGAAGACCAAAGCCCTCATGTGAGTGGGGATGCAGGAAACCTGAAGGAAGAGCAAGCAGGGAAGAGCAACAGGGGAGGTGCTCTCATACTTCCTGAATAATCAGGACAATTAACTAGTTGCCTCAGGTGCCTGTACACAAATGTATGGACCCTGAGAAACAAGTGGGAAGAACTGGAAGTCCTTGCACCATCACAGAACTATGACATAACTGGAATAACAGAGACTTGGTGGGAGCTTGCACTGTCTTGGTTGGGTACAAATTGTTCAGGAATGACAGGCAGGGGAGAAGAGGAGGAGTTGCACTTTATGAAAAAGACCCATATGATTGCTCAGAGCTCTAGTATGAAACTGTGCATAGACCTGCTGAGAGTCTCTGGGAGCACATGTCTGAAGATGACAGGCTATGGGAACTGGCCTTATTTAGTCTAGAGAAGAGAAGACTGTGGAAGGATTTAATAACAGCCTTCAACTGCCTGAAGGCGACAGGGAGGGGTGGCAGGTTCAAAAGAGGATGGAGCCAGACTGTTCGTAGTGGTGACAGATAACAGAACAAGGAGTGATGGTTTGAAGTTGCAACAAGGGAAATTTAGGTTAGATATAAGGAAGAATTTTCTCACTAGGAGGGTAGTAAAACATTGAAACAGGTTAACCAGAGCGGTGATGGAATCTCCATGCTTGGAGATTTTTGAGACCCGGCTAGACAAAGCTTTGGCTAGGATGACCTAGTTGGGGCTGGTCCTGCTTTGGACAGGGGGTTGAATGAGATGACCTCCTTGAGATGGCCGCCTGAGGTCCCTTCCAACCCTAATTTTCTATGATTGCATAGATTTCATAGACATCAGGGCTGGAAGGGAACTTGTGAGATGTTTGGGTCCAGCCCTTTGCCCAAGGGGCAGAAAGTCAGCTGGGGTCAGACCACTCCAGCAAGATAAGCATCCAAGTGTTTCTTAAAGGTATCCAGAGTTGGTGCTTGCACCACTTCTGGGGGGAGTCTATTCCAGACTCTGGAGACTTCAACAGTAAAGAAGTTTTTCCTTATGTCCAGTCTAAAATTGTCTTCCAGCAGTTTGTGACTGTAAGATTTTGTCTTCCCTTGGGCTGCCCTGGTGAACAGGCATTCTTCCAGTTCCTGATGCACACCCCTTATATACTTATAAGCTGCCAGCAAGTCACCCCTGAGCCTTCTTTTCTCCAGGCTGAAGAGTCCCATGCCCCTCAATCTCTCCTCACAAAGCCTGTTCTCTAATCATGTGCGTAGCTCTCCTCTGGACTCTCTCAAGCTTCTCCACATCCTTTCTAAAGTGTGGAGCCCAGAATTGGATGCAGTATTCCAGCTGCAGCCTCACCAAGGCTGAATAAAGCGGGAGGATGATTCTGTGTGTCATTCAAGGAGACATGCAGGTGTCTCCCTGAATGTGGAGACACCTGTCTGAGAGCATTTACTCACAAGTAATTTACCCACAAGTAAATTGATCCCAGATCAAAAGAATATGTAGATGCAATCATGAGACGCTTTACTTGAGATTAGAGCAAATTACTGCACAGTAAGCATCACCATCTACACGTTGTGAAGGGAGAAAGGAAAATAGCTGGGGAAGAGATAGCCTGAGAAGTAACCCACCCCTGTTACTCACCTCAGTCAACATGGAGAAGACAGCTGGAATGTCAGCTCCAGGACAATACTTCCAGAAAAGCATCTCCTTCCAGACCCATGAATGTACTTCCAGCTCCAAAGAGGGACCACAGATGAGAGTTTGGGATGTCAGGAGAGAAATTATGTTGAAGGAACTCTCCACAGGGGGACTGGCAGACAGTCGGAGATGTCACAGCTGACCCAGTTGTGCTGCGCAGTGGTCAGAGGAGCACTGAGCGACAGAGGCAGCTTGTGCCAGATGCCATAACAAATGGTGTGACTGCTGATGACATCTGTAAAGGAATACAATACAGGTCAGATATAGCCAAGGGTGACAGGAGTGTGGGAAGGCGGGATACCAGCCTCAGCAAAGCCATCCTCCCTGTAAAAACAAAGGAGGGTCATAAAGGGACTTTGCCTCCGGGAAGTGAAAGCCTTGGAGAGAAGGCTTGGGGATAGGGAAAAGTAGGCAGCCTGAGTGGCTTGGAGTGGTGGAGGGCCAAAGTGCAGGCTGATCCCCAAGTGATCAGGACTGATAATATAAAGGGCTAAGCTCAAAAAGGCTTGACCAAGGAGCAATTGCCCCAAGGGAATACTAAAAGGGTATGCAGCAGCAGCTGCTGATGTTTTTAGTTATATGTCTTGTTGAGTTTTCCATGTTGGATTGGGAATGTCCTAGGGGAGGACTGTTTAAGAGTGCTTAACCCCAAGAGAGCCACAAGTGACTGTGAGGGGTTTGAAACCAGAGAGCTGACCCCAGCACAGGATATTATCAAAGACTTTTAAATTGTGATTAAGGAGCGTGGCAACATCTGGAGACCCAGCAGAATGGTAGTTATGATCTCGGATAGGAGCAAGGAGGGGAAAGGAACAAACACCCTGGCCAAACACCCTCTCCATTTTATTAAGATGCTAACACCAGCTAATACACCAGAAGTGGTAAGGGTGGAGTATAGGGGTGGTTGGACCCACACAAGGTCAGGGTGGCAGACCAAGGAGGTCATCTGGAGGGTAACTGGCTCCCAGTAAAACAAGATCAAGTCATGGGAGGCAAGAGATAACATCTACCAGGATACCCAGGAGACATGTCCTAGGTCCCATCCTGTCACCACCAGGGAACAGGGCATTGGCCAGAAGGGGACCGAGGCCCTACAATACTTATCGGTGGCATATGTGCAGACATTTACTGGGAGCAACTACATGAGATGCTATCGTGCAGTAGCAATGAGCTACTGTGCTGTAGCTCATTGCTACCGTGCAGTAGCGTTGCTAGGCACTAACCATATAGCAATGATACTGCACAGCAGTAACGAGCTACTGTGAAGTAGCTCTTTGCTACTGCACAGTAGTATTGGGGGAAAAACGTGCAGCAGTGGTTAAGTGCTTGTTTATGTAAGTACTAAATGACTGTGCAGTAGCAACTGTACAGTCCACCGCACATGTAGATGCGTCCACCACGCAGCAATTTGCTCTAATCATGAGTAAATTTGCTACCTGGAAATACAAGTAGCAAATTTACTTGGGAGTAATTACTGTGCAGAATGGCATGTGTAGATGGCCAACCAGGAGTAAATGAGCTCCCAGTCAGTCGGGCAGCAGGGGGCAGGAGATTGCTCCCTGCCCCAAGGAGCTGCCTGCTGCTAAGGAGGGCTCCACCTCTGGAACCTGAGCAGAGACAATGTTCCCCCACCCTGACCGCAGGGAGCTCTGAGCCCTGGCTCCCTCATCATGGAGTTGGGGCTGGGAGATACGAATCTCCTAGTCCCCACTCTGCCATTGTGGAGAGGTGTCTGGGAGCTCCTTGCGATCAGGGCAGGAGGACGTTGTCCACATCCTGGCTCTCATGGCAAAGCCCTCCCTGGCAGCTATCTTTTGGCCTCATGCCCCCTTCCAGCCCCTGGGTGTCAGCCCCTTGGAGCATAGAGCTCCCCCTGGCTGCTGCAGAGAGGCATTGCTGGGCCAGCAGGTGTGGGAGCAGACTGCTGCTATGAGCAGTAAATCTGCTTCCACTTCCCGACATGCGTAGATGCCTACCTGGGGTGGGTTTACTGTAAAGAAAATTACTCTAAAATAAACCCACCCCAGAGCATTTAAACATGTGGACGCACCCACTGTCAATCTGGTAAAAACCACCATGTGAGGTTTACTTGTTTGGCAAATATATTGAACAACTAGCCCTATTTATGTTCACTTGCTTAATCACTCTTAATAGGGGGACCCTTTACACTATATTGTATATAAAGTTCTGTCCTATATTCATTGCTATGTCTCTCCTATACCAGCTTCCATTATTGTCAATACCCTTAACAAATTTTGTGTTTTTAATTTTATTTAAAAAAAAAAACCTTCTAAACAGATTTCTTTAATAAATACCATAATCAATAAGTTTTCAGACTTTTGGTTTTAATGGAAATAGCAAATATACATATGAATCAGAACTGAGGGGAACTAGACTAGCAAAATCCCAATTCAAAAGTGTGACAGCTGAGAAGCATACTAACAGTATTCACATGACTGAGTTTAATTGTTCTTAATATTTTCATGATCTAAAGTCATTAACAAGGCCAATACAATACTGTTTGTATTATGCCACTGTAGCAGATGTCTTGTATTGTTTCTGCAGCTATAGTTAAATAATCTTTATTATTGCATAGTCTTGCTGACTTTTATCTGTAAATAAAAGGGCCTAAGATGGCAATCCATAAAGGGAATTAGGTTCCTAACCTTAGAATTTATGTGTCTGAACACTGTGGATTTGGGCCTGAGACTTCTGCCTGCAAATGGACCAGTTTCTTCTGGTTTGGTAATTCAGGCAATGCCTCTTAATTTCATCTTAATCCCTCTTAATTTCAGCTATGTCACACTGCATGGTGTGTGTCTTCAAGTCTCTGATAAAGGAGGGGAAAGCAGAAAGATTAATTCTCAGTGCAAGCGTTGAAGCCTTTTGAGGGACAGATCCTCTAGCTATCCCAGTGAGTCCTATTGCTTGCATCAACAGAACTCACTGGGCATGTCTACATGTTCATTAACGTTAACCAAGCATTAAATCAGTGCACAGTAACTCATGCTACTGTGCAGTAGCATCGACACACAGGTTTTTAGCGATGCTTACTGCACAGTAGCTTAATACTACTGCACAGTAGTGTATTAGCACAGTTTTTGCCCAGCACTTTACTGTGCAATGTTATTAGGCTACTGCTCAGTTAGCATCTCATGTAGATGCACCCACTTTCAGCAATACCACCTTACTTGACTTTAAAACACATCATAGCCTTTACTATTGCATTCCTGAAGTAGTACCATCATAAGAATAGAATGGACCTTGTTTAATTCACTTTCTACCAAGTAAAACCTTGTGCTTTACACTCAGTCTTTATATATATACTAGTTGACCCCATGCTTCACTGCAGAAGATTAATTTGATTTTTAAAAATTTTTTATAACTTTTTGTCTTAGTCATCATCATCTTCACTTTATGGTTAATGTATCATTGCCTGTTCCAACTTCAAAAGCTTTCAGACCATTGTTTCCATCTGGTTTCTTCTCTTGTAGACTGCAATTGAAATTTTTGGCATGGGTGAGCTACCAACCCCCAGCACTACCCCCAGCCTAGAGGACAAGACCAGAGCCCCTTTAGCTGATGTTTTCACAGTTCCCTGGAGACCTTCATAGCAATTTAACATTATTAGATGCACTGTAACTGGTGTATAGGCAACATTGAACCTTGAGCGAAGCATTTACTGAATGGCCCTTCATCGTTATATCACTATGAATTGCATGTAGGCTGGGGCAGGCAAGATATGGCCTGTGAGCCTGCCACTTCCATTTGGCTTGCAGGGCTCCCCAACAAATTGTGCCCTGACCAGCCATTCTCTCCATGAGGGTGGGAGTGAGACACCCACATGTACACGCAGCCTGAAAAACATACCCTATTGACTGGCTGCCACGCTCATGGGCACTAGGATCAGGCTGGCCAGTGTGCAGCTTCTGTGTTGGGTTGTAGCTGCTGCAGCCTCTGGGACCTGCTTGCTTCCCCGGGCTCCTGCTAGCTCCAGGCAACAGGTAGAGAAACAGTGGGGGCGAGGCTGCAGCTGGGAGGGAGCCCAGAGTGTGGGGCTGTGACTGGTGGCAGTGTGGAGCCCACACTCAGGGGGACAGTGGGCAGTGACAGTGTGAAGCTGGGGTAGGCAGCATGTGGGTGTGTGGGAGAGTGGGGTGTGTGGGGATGCCCTACATGCCCCCCATGGTGGGCAGCTCAAGCAGGCAGTGGCAGCAGCAGCAGGTGGGATGTTCAGGGCGCAGGTGCCCAGTGGGTCGCAGCTCTGGCCAGCACTGCACGTTGCAGTGAGGGGTGCAACCTCCATGTGGTTGCCTGTATTGCTGGTGCTCCCTGCTACTCATGAGCAGCCCCTGCACTCACACAGCAGGGAGGGAATCCCCATGTGCTAGAGCCAGGTGGCTTCCCTGCCAGGGCTGCTCAGTACCAGAGAGAAACTTCAGGCTCCACAGCTAACTGCCTTCCGTGCCTGGGGCTTCCCTACCCTGCAGCGCAGCCCCTGCAGGGAAGGCAGCCGGCTCCAGAACCTGAAGTTTCTCTCCTGTGTTGCTCAGCCTTGGCAGGGAGGGCACCTGGCTGCAACATGTGGGACTTCCCTCCCTGTGCTAGAGCTGTGCTAGTGCAGGGGCTGCGTGTGTGTGGCAGGGAGCATTTTGGTGATACAGGCAGCCGTGCAGAGGCTGCGCTGCTTGCTGTGATGTGCAGTGCTGACCAGAGCTGTGCCCCGCAGGGCACCTGTGTCCTGAGTGCTCCACCTGCTGCTGTGCCACGAGGGAAGTGCGGGGAGGTCCCCACATCCCCCCAAGTTCCCTCACACCCTACCCCCACAACCTCTTATGTATACACAACCCTCCAACATACCCTGTGCCCCCCCACACAGTCATGCCCCCCTCACAGCCCCCCATGCACCCCCACATCCTACCACACACCCACACAACCCCACACCCCACCATATACATCCACTATACACACATACCACACACACATACCACACCCCACACACACCCCACATACCACGCACACATATCACTACACACCATGCACAACCACACACCATGCACACACCACAAGCACACACCCTCCCTCCACAATATATGAAGCTAAGAATTTATTTTTGAGTTATTATGCAATCACCTCTATATACAATATGCATACACAAATCATGACAAAAATATTTTTTGTAATAAAATTAAAATGTTATAGTAGATGTTTGACTTTTAGTGTATGATTTGGGTTTTTTTGTAAAATATAGCAACCACCCCTCCCAAAAGGAGTATTTCCAGGGGGCAAGGAGAAGGACTTGCAGTGGCAAAGGTCAGGTGTTAGGGGGTAGCACTTCTAGTCCCAAGATGGTGACAAGGGGGCAGGACAACTGTCAAGGGGTGGAACTACCCATACAACCCTCGACAGCTCACTAAAACTCATTAAGTGGCCTTCCACCCAAAATAATTGTCCACTCCTGGCATAGGCCAATTGATCTGGCTTCCAGAATAAGATTTTATTTATACAGATCTTAAATGTCAGCTATTTGACCTGAATTCACAGAACCTGCTATTGATTTTCTTTGCTTGCCAGCAAATAAAATTATTCGCATATCTCCATTTCATACCAGTGTTGCTCTCCGCTGGCACGTCTACAGGTGTCTCTGTGGCACATTTGCTACTGCCCTGTCATTTAGTATTTCCTTTTGGAACTACTAAATGACAGTGCAGTAACAGTCCATACTGCACCGTGCCAGTGGCACATGGTTATTTTTAGCTCCTACATCGCTGTAGCAATGCACTATAAGGAGGGAGCATGTTGCTATGGCAATGTAGCTAAGTCATCACGGTTTGTGCTTGCCACCTCTGCCTTGCCAAGACTGCCTTGTGTCTTGCTACGGCAACGTAGCGTCACATGTAGACACACCCACCAAGAAGCATGTCTCAAACAATCCTCTTCTGACAGCCTTTCCTCTTAAACTAAACAGAACATATTTGTCTCCTTATGCATAAATTCTAGTGAAGACTTTTCAAACCCTATTATGATTTGCTGTCTTCTCCACTGCAGGTAATTGGATTTGACCCAGATTCTAGTCTTCAACATAATGATAGATGTTCAGCTGTCTGGGTCTCATCATGTCCTTCTAACCTGTGCCTCCAACATGTGTCTGACCTCTTATATGTATTCTGTGCCTAAGCCTTGGGAGTGTTACTGTGGATGCCTACTATGGCATTTACTAAGATGCTGCTGCTGTCTGTTTGTTCCAGTGTAAATGTGGTTCCACCTGTAATATATGACTGGACTGAGAAAGTCACGTTTCTTCACTCCAGTCAATTCCCCTGAGACTTTGGTTCTGGTTCAATCTTAAGTGCTTTCTCCGAAACATTCTACCCTTCACTCTTCTCTTGTCACAAGAGCACTGCTATCTTGAAGTTGGTAACAGCACAATAATCATCTCATCAAGGTTCCTTGTATTTCATATTACAGAGTGCTGCTCACTGCCAAAACTCAAGAGGTCAGGATCTGTGCTTTTCAGCTTCTTTACAGTATTTTTGAGTGAATGCATTGCTCACAAAAGGTGCCAGACGGACTGCCCTGGAGACTCAGTGTGCTCTCTTAAACTGCAGATAACATGCAACAAAGACAATCTCAAAGCAAATGTCTCAGGATTTGGTTGTCACTGTTCCTCCACACTGACTGGAAAGGAACACCTCTCAGAATACAGAATTTGGTTCTCACATTCATTCTATTTTTTAACTCTATATTGATCCTGCCAACAAAGTGCTAACAATGGCTTCTGTCCTGCAATACACCAACAAGACTGTATGTCTCACTTTTCTCAGGTGTGTTCTTTTAGTGACTTCAGTACAACTAATTGTATAACTAAGTTAAACACTGGACAATCATTTTCAGGAGTAGGGCATGCCATGGTGACATTTGCGATGTACATATTTATTCACATGAAATAAGACTGGTACGATCAAATCAATCCATATAAGCCACCAGACAACTATTTTCTTGGGAAATGAGATAGTTCCTTGTGACTATTTGAATGAAAAGGAACATTTTCTCATCTCAAATACATGATAAACATCATAGTTATGGATGTAAATAAATTATGAAAATCATAAACATTTATAGTTCTAAATAAGCAAATAATGAAATAAATTGATGCATCGTGTATTTATACTCCAGAGGCATATCCAGATGAGAGCACACACGTTTCCCCATGAAGAAATATCAGTGGCACGTAATTGTGCTCTGACATGCAACAAGTTACCCCAGGTGGGGTAGGGGAGGCTGGGGCCACCACCTGGGCTAGCCCCAGAAGCCTTACCTGGGGTCCTGGGAACCTCCCAGGGCTCCAGCAGTGGTGATCCAGTCATGTGGAACCTGGCCAGCATCCACAGTGTGGCTGTGACTGGCTAGGCTCTGGTTTTGAGTGGCACATACTGCTGCAGTGTAAGCCACCCTGCTTTTTTCCACCACAGGTTTTTTTTACATCAGGATCTCCCAATGTTAAAAAAAACCTGCCACACTGCAAATTAGCAGTGTGGCAAATGCCTGCACGTGCAGCATGTGAAGTTTGTATTACCACAGACAGGTCTGCAATGCTATAAACCACACGTGCATGCTCATCTGGACACATCCAAGGAAGCTCAGAGCTAACAGGAGCAACTTTTGAACCCACAGAGAATATTCCGATATTTGAGTCTGTTTACAAAATACTTTTATATGACAATGATTTCATTCAAGCAAGGGGAAAATGTCTTTATTATTTAAAAAATTACTCAAAATAGTTCTGATCAATTATATCTTTGTATATTCTTTAATTTTTTTTAATTCTAAACATGCATTTAAGGCTACATTTTCAATGAGTGTTTCCATATGTATATATAGATTTTCAGGTATAAGCATTTACTTGCACAGACGAAATTCCATGCACATAAGTGAAATACACAATACAGATTTTTGTGAATTCCTTTATAAATGTTGTAGGTGTCCCAGAGAGCAGTTGGTAATTTGGCCCATTGATTACAATTCCAATCTTACAGTAACAATGATTTACATTTTGGGTCTTTTACCAGCTTGCAGTATGTCTTCTTTTTACGAGATATATTCAGAAAGCATGTTTGCATTATTTATTTTCATACTGCTGAGGGAAGCAGAAAATTTACAGAAAACTTTTTCTGGCAAAAGACATATATTTTCTGTACTTTCCCTTATTGGTGATGCAGTAAAATGTTGAGACACTTAGTTGGAAAAAAAAGTGAGGTGAAAAAACAAAGATTTGTCAAAGCTTCTGTTATCCATGGATGCGTCCCCATGAGTGTGCATGTGTTTTTTTCTCTGGGGACAAATAGAGTAACACATAGTTGCTCCACTGCTACTGTCCCTGGGGAATGTTTCTGCTCGTGCACTCAGGTGTGCAGCAAATTGCACTGCGGGGAGAGGAGGGGGTAGGAGAGGTTGGGGCCAGCACCTGGGCTGGCCACAGCAACCTTACCTGGGGTCTCGGGGGCCTTCTGGGGCTGCAGCAACAATGACCCAGGCACGCAGAGCCCAGCCAGCATCTGGAGTATGGCTGTGACTGACCAGTCTCCAGATTCGGGCAGCTGATGTTGAAGCCATGTGCATTGCCCCGCTTTTATTTTGAAGCATTTTTTTTTTTAGATACTGAAATTTCCCAATATCTAAGTTTGGCTCCACACTGCAAATATACAGCACGGAGAACCCTTTCTCATGTACCACAGGCATTTTGCAGCATCTCAAAAGCCTTTGACGCACTGCAAAGCGCATGTTCCCGCTCATATGGATGTGCCCTATGATAATAAAAAAGTAAAGCTCTATCAATGTAGGGTAACATTCATTCACATGTGGAAGTCAGTCACAAAGCCTATGCATTACTTCTCACAAAGGAATGTTTCCTTTAGTGGATAGAGGACTTGCAGTACTCTTTATGCTTTGCTATAAACATGTATCAAGGGGATACCTGCTATTTCCTGAATAATGGGATGAGATGCGACTATGTTTGATGCCTGAGAGAACATCTTCCTTCCCAAATCAAAGTAAATTAATTGCTTCTGAAATGCTATTCTGCAAATAGGTTCTTGGAAGGAAATGTGCATGAAATGCAACTGTTATCTTTCATAACTTGTGAATACTAATGTGGAATTAGTGGGCAGAATTACCACTTACTGGTACTCAAGGAATAATAAAGTACAGTATTTCATGGTGTATAAATCAAGGTTTGAAGCTAAAATATTTACCCTTAAATTTCCACCTTGACTTAAACATCATATCAATACATCTGCCAGACCCTGTGCTAGCACTCTGCTGCACAGGAAAGTGGTGTGCTGGCATCTAGGGGCTTCCCCAGCACTGCCTGAAGCCAGACAAGGCTCCTGCCTCCCCCCTCCCGCCTTGCCTGACACCCCAGAGCTAAGCTGGATGCCTAAACTTTGTGCTCATTGAGCCTGGCCTGGGAACACTTATCCACAGCCCAGTGGGTGCCCCATCTTGGCCAGCAGGGTGAAGCCACCATGTGACAGCATGGGAGCTGTAGCACCACTGCCCGCCACCAGCAGCACTAGGGCACAGAGTGACAGTAGTGACTGGTGTATGCCATGCAGGAGTCACTCACATCCCCCCATGCTGTACTTCTCTGCTACTTTCCTGACTGTGGCTCGTGGGCTCCAGCTGCAGTAGCAGGGTCAACTTATATACCAGATCTACAAAAATCCTAACTTTTTTGATTGGAAATATGGGCTCAACTTATGTACCATGTTGACTTGTACACCATAAAATACAGTAGGAAATCTGAGAAAGTGGTGTTAGTATGTGGTTGAAGAGCAAAACAGGTTTAGAATATTTGTTACTAAAGGTAGTTATTGCAAAATTCACATACAAATAATGCATTAACATTAAGGAATAATTGTATTATATTGTGTTTTGGATGACATTGCAAAATTAACAACAACTGGGACCCAGCCATCCAAAAGTTTACTCATGGAAATAGTCCTTGACAAAGTCAGGAGTTCCAATAGATCTAGGAATCCAAACAGAGATTGATCACTGGAAGGGCCCACTTGTTTGGGGGTTTATAACGATACAAAAGATAAACTGCTCAGTTCAGGGATCACTTTTTTTTTTAATTCTGTGCAGAGACAAGCATAGTGTTGCTATATTATTAATGATAATAAAAGGGAAATATTTCAAGGCTTTTCTTCTGGCAATGATTTAGGATTACTTCTCTTTGTTTAGTGTAACGGTGAAATACTTGCTGCCTCTTTATTTAGAAATATTTTGCACAAGAGTTGCTAATCAGAAAAGATTTTACCTAGTCATGTAACTCATAGTTGTCTTGCAAATAGGTTTAGATGGCAATACTAACATCCTGGTTAATGACACCTCTGTAACTGGTCACGGAGAGTCCGTAATTAAAGTAACTCTTGGAAGACTAACCCTTTTCTATATGGAACAAGGTAAGATCGAGCTGACATTTATGTATGCATCTGCATTTCTAATTTAAACAGTACTCTGCTTGGCTGTAACGATTAACAATCCATTTTTACCTGCTGAAAGGGGAAGTTTGTTTGCAGTGTAGTACCTGTAAGAGGATGCATTAAAAATTTCTCAATACACAGAGATCTCTATTTACTCTTTGAACTTGCTTTCTAAGCTTGACAAATGAGGACACTCTGTATGCAAAGATGAGAAGAATGCACAAGGGTACCTAAGAGGGAGAATCATGCTACATGTGCCTTTGAAAACTTTCAGTGCATAAATATTTTTTTTAAATAGCATGAAGTATATTGAGTACATTGATTTAATTTAGGAAAAAGAATGAGAACTGAAGAAACGTTAGTTGCAGCATCTTGTAGATTTGACACAGGTTTTTTTTTAGATTGATCAGAACTGTTTTTGTATTTAGCTTATTGTGCTGTATGTTATCTCAAAAAGCAATATATGACGCTAGTCATATCAATTATATGTTTGGGGAAATTTTGAAAAGCCAATTTTTAAGATCCCAATGAGATTTGGAATGATGATTATGGTGTACATTCACTTGAACAGACATTGGAATTTTATTATTGGTACAGTAATTGGCATATTTTTATGGATTCATTTTTTAATTTGGCACCCACTCGGACTTCACTGCTCATGCTACAGTTGTAGCATGATGGATCACTGTGTGGGTTTTTTTTCATTCTTATTCAATTTAATTATTTTTGCTCATGTACCCAGATGTGAACAGCATCAGTTTTCTAATCTAATAATACAGGCTGTTTGGAAAATATGTGCTGTCAATTAGAGGCATTTTATAATAGAAACGATAAAAAGAATCATTAATGAAAAGTAGTCTGCCTCCCTATATACTGGCTTCAGTTAATCAAAGGTGCTTTGAAATTGAAATCATTAATTAACTTTGCCTGTTTTTGTACTGATCAAGCACTCTGAGAGATGATGAGAATCTGTGAAATTGAGTTCTTCTGAAAAAAGAAAACAGCATTAATGGACTGTGTTTTTCAAAATTATAAATTTTATTCTCTGCTATCAATACCATATTACCAAAAGTCCAATGCATTCTTTTGCACGTTTTAAAGTGAATAGGCGAGAGAGGAAAAGATTTCTGATACATTCAAGTACATTATTTTTACACAAAGACACAGAGATTACTTTCTGATATCAATTATAAGCTAAAAAAATCAGAAAGCACCACTGCAATATATATTTTATTTTTCTTATTTTCCCATAATGTTTAGATGAGTGTAATGGATGCCTCTAATAAATAAAAAAATAAAAGAAAGACCCTGGGAAAAAAACAATTTGTTATGGAATAGTACTTTGACCAGTCCCTGACAAGAACATGCAAATGGGTTTCTCTGGGGGAAAAAAAAAATATATTACCCATAAGTCTCTGCTAGAGGTTTTGTCATGGGAAGGGATGATCTAGGTCAACAACAGATATTTTACTAGTCCTCCTCCTCATGCTATAGTCTCTAACTCAGAATTTCTACTTGGAGGTGACTGGCAACTGTATTATTTCTGCTACAGGGATTGTACTTTGTTTAGATAAAACTGTCACTTCATCTTTATGGAATGAGTTCCTCCTGAATGTGTTTTTATTTTCTCTTGGGAAATATTTGCATATATTTTAAATTTCATGAGTTCATGTGTTTAAGGGTTTATATAAACTTGTTTTGTTCTTTATATTTTTAGTTTGAGAAGGAAAATGTAGGCTTATTTTTTCATTATGCTGTAAAATATTCAGTGAACTAAATTAGTGAAGATTCTTTATTTACTAACATAATACACAGCTGAGTTACACTTTCCAGCTTTCTTTTAATTCAAAGGGACTGCAATTTAAAGAACAGTATTAGTTATAAATGGGCATATGACAAAGTTTCGATGTATGTCAAATTACCCATGGCGAATCGGATGCAGTCATGGGGAATGGAAAGAAAATTGATCCCATGGGGCCTAATCATACAGCCCTTACTGAGTAAGATTTTCCTGACCATGGGCTGAACAACTGTGCCCATGGTTAACAGTTGGAAATCAAACGACCTTAATTTAGGACCCATATATACAAGGTACAGAGAGTTCTTGCCTCCCATTGAAAAAAAAAAATGGGAGGTGACAGTGCTTAGCAATAGTGACAAGGGAAATGTACACCTTTTACTTTTCATAATTTGAATAGCATCCTGCAAACTCAAAGCTCTTCAGCAGATGATTTTAGAAGAAGCTTTTAGCAAGAGAGGTGGACAAAATACTTTTGCAAAATTTGTGTTCAATTTAGCTGTCATTGTGGCAAAACAATAGTAATAGCCAGCATTTGCCCTATTTCTACCATGTCAGTAACATTATAGTACAAAAGAACATTGACAGATGATCTCTAAAAATGCCCATGCATTACTTTAAGTATATGTGTGTTCTCCTTAGGGAATACTAATACAACTTAGCTGTATGTGAGTAAACTACAGGTAAATAACTATAACATTATATAGAGTTTTGAAGTCTTTTGGAATTATACTATCTTTAAACAATTTAATTTCATGATATTTTTATAACTTTAAACCATTCACTGGAATTTAATAGAGAATTGTATCCTTGTATAATCTGTAAAAAAATCTAGGAAAAGACTATCATTGGCTATTAAAGTCTATACAACATTTTCTATATAACCCTGTTACATTTTATAGACCCTTACTGGCTTCATCACCATTAAATACTATAGGCCTTATCCATGGGAGTATAAAAATGTATATGAGGATCTAATGTGTGCATGTGTACACCTGTATATGTGTATACCGTAGCTTGAAAATGATCCTAATTAGAAAGAGCTTATTATGGAAAGCCATAGTCATTTTAGCTATGATATTGCGAGTCATGTCTTCTTTCATTTTTCATATTTGGTCTATCTTTGGGATGAAATATCAGGTCTGATTATGTCAGCATGTCACATTACGTAACATAAGTGATTCTGATATGTCAAACCTCGAAGACAGAATGAGACATGATTTGCTAATGTGGTATAAAAATTTCCAAAACTTTTCGCAAATATTTCCTACTATATTGAAAGTTAACAGACATAAATATCTATAATTTTTATTTACCTGCTTGTTCAGTTATTTTATTTCCCTTCTCCTGATCTGGTAACAGAGTATCTTTGTACATGGATCTTTTACTGGGAGAAGCATGTAGCATGAACTGAACGAATGTAGCTGATGTTAACATAGAGTGTAATAGTAGTGAACTGTAACCATGTTAGTCTTGTCTTATAAGTAACTTGAAAACTCCATTTTGTATTCTTTTGCTTGACATAAGTGAATGAACTCTGCATCCCTTTTTATGTATGCATGTATGTGAAAGGGTGAATGGTGAGAGTGGCATAGAGACAGGAAAAGAAGATTTACCTGTGTTTGTAAGCAACAAGGCACCAAATGTGTAAGTTACCAGTCAGTAAACTAATTAATAGATGGCTGAAGAATCCCTTTGAGGCCTATGGCACAAAGGAGATAACGAGAAGGAGGAATACACACATCCTGCCAGATGGACATCAAGGACACTCCAAGGATGAGATACCAACTTTTATGACCAAACTGACCTCAGGCTGAGATAAGCAAAAGATGGATAAGAAACAACCTCAAAAACAGAAATTGGGTATGGAAAACCCCCAAAGTGCAAAACAAAGGATGCAGTCTCCATAAAAGAGGACTCTGGAAAATACTGGGTTGGGTGTCTCTCTCTCAACTGGTGCTTTCTTTGGAGCACAGATGAGTCTGTTCAACCCGCTTCAGTTGCTATCTGTATCTTCTCTCAACAGGCCTGGGATGGCCACCCAGTGCCCCTATTGAACAACTGCTGCTGGTAACTATAATATCTGAATGGAATGGTTGTTTTGTGTTTGTGTATGTCTGAGTGTAATGATGTGTATGATGATTTGTGTGCATCTATATGAGTGATGTGTCTGAACCTCTATGTCTATTTCATATAATCAATAAACATGGCATTTTGCCTTATCCCCCTTTATAAGATCTTGCTCTTGATTTGATAAATTGGTAATTCTAAGTAACAAGCATACCTCCTAGAGGCACCAGTTCCACAGGCTACCTACAGAACTTGTGGAGACCTTGCTCTATGGGTTCCTAAGGAAAGAAGCCTGCTCTCAGCCCTCTTTTGTAGTGAGTCCCTATGTCCTCCCCAGCACTCTTGCATTGTGCAGTAGCCAAGGAACCCAAGTAAGGAAAGCTTGGGTTTCAGAAACTGTGCAAGGCTTCCCATAGATCCCAAGCTATGTTTATCGCTCCCTTAACCCCTCAGGAAGGGGAGATCTGGGCTAGATTCATTAATAGCCAGGGATAATTTCTGGTTTGGTTTGGTTTGGTTTTTAAATCCAGTGCCAGTGTTTACTATAAATTCCATAAACAAGCCAGGGAACAGAGTACTGAATCCTGGACTAGTCCTCCCAGTTGAACACTTTAACCACTAGGTTGAAAAATCAGGCTCCCTCTTGCTTGTTCTCCTTCTGATCCTATGCCCCCTGTGCTCTTTGTGGCACAGTGGCCCAGCTTCAACCAAAGGCATGAAGGATGACTCCTACAGAGGCTGTTCTGTGGTCCGCAGGTAGGTAGAGCACTCTCCTGTCAAGTGGAAGAGAGGTATTGAAGTCTGAGGAGCGTATTGAATCTAGGCCTCCTACTTTATGGGTGACTGCTCTATGTCTTTGCACAGAAATGAACTTGGATATTACACTTAGCACTGAACTCAATGCTTTTAAGGCAAGCTAATCATACTCAAACACACCTAATGCATCAGGCCTCTGGGGACATAAGCAGACTTTTGGTGCTGCCACTGTTCTTTGGTAGAAGTTTACCATGTTGCTGATCAGTATTGGCTCTGGATTTAGGACCCAGATACCTTGTTCTGGGAGGTGACCCTTCCTCAGACCAACCACAACCTTTCCATTTAATAATAGGCAAATTTATTGATACGCAGTGATAACAGAAAAGAAGCAATACAAACAATCAAACAATTCTGTATACAGTAAAAGCTCTGTTATCTGGCATCCCCTGGGAACGGGGGATGCCAGATAACAAAATATGCCGGTTAATTGAGCAGCCCGGGCCGCTTCTCCTGCCGCGTCTGGAGCATCTTGCTGCCCCTCCTGTGGCATCGCTGCCCCTCCCACAGGCCCTGCAGGCCCCGTGGGACAGGGAGGCAGGCCCCACACAGCCCCACATAGCGTGTTATGCCCCCGGGCTGTGGGGGGTCAGCAGCACAGGCTACTTTGCCCCAAGTCATGGGGGGTCAGAGAAACCAGAAGTGCCATGGTGGGCACTTCCGGTTTCACTTTATATTCCAAGCCGGCATGCTGGTTAATAGAGCATGCCAGCTCGTAAGATGCCAGTTAACAGAACTTTTACTTTATGTACCAAATCCTAGGGCTGTGATTAGAGTCAAAGTACATCTGGCCAGGATGCAGTCTCCACTCTGAGGCTCTTTTTTATGTGTCAGCATGTCAGCAGTCTGGAGATGGGATGCCAAGGCCCACACCCCACTCCAATGGGGTGGATGAGATGGGTTGGTCATATGGCGTCTGCCCATGGTGGCCTTGGGAATCTTCCCAGGGGATGGGGATGGGAACAGGGACCGTCTCAGGGAGGAGGACGGGGAGGAAGGAGGGCCGAGGGAGGACAGAGAGGAAGGGATGAGACAAAGGGAGGGTAGCGTAGAGGCAGCCAGTGAAAAGCAAAAGTAGCTCAGTTTATTTTTTCCAGAAGATCTTCAAGAGGTAATTTGATTACATTCTATAAGTACACAAATAGTGAAAAGGATTCTAACAGAAGTAAGTCTGACTCTAGCAGACAAACGCACAATAAACTCCAATAGCTTGAATCTGCCCAACCTCTAATTGAACTAGAAATAATATCCATATTTTAAAAGTGAAAGTAATTAACTGATAGAACAATTTATATGAAAATGTGATGGAATCTTAATTATTTAAGGTCCTTAAATCAATACCAGATATCTTTCTTAAAGGGGTCTTGTATCAGAAGTCAGAATGAGTGCAGGAAGTGTTGCATGAAATTCAATGGTCTATGTTCTTCAGGAAATCAGACTACATTATCATACCTTTTTCTTCTGGCCTTAAAATCTATGAACCATCATTATTTATGTGAAAAGATCCTTGCCTACATTTTGCCATCTCTTTTTATTTCACACACAGATTGATGCAATATGGCTTAGAATACAAATATATTTGCAAGTAAAGACAATATTCTGTTTCTGTACGAAGGGCCTGGATGCTACTATTCCGGCATTATTAAAAGGAAAAATTGCTAAAGCTTAACTTAGCATTTCACTTAACATTTAAGTGAAATGTTTTGTGAAGGGATTTCCACTTTGGCAGTCTTTCTTCAAACCAATTTTTGGGTTCAGAATAAGAAATATGTATAATTGTCTGAACTGGCATATGGGAGACCCAGTTTCTTGTCTCCCCACTGCCTAGGATCAAAACTCTGCTTTGAATTAAAAGATTTACATCTCTACTCTGGGTGTCTCATGCTACACAAGTGCTTTAACCAAACATTTCAGTGACTCTCTCTCTTCAGATTTGTTTGGTTGACAATAGCTATTGATATTCTTAGGTATTTTGCATGGGGTTTTTTGCAACATTTAAAAAGCTTTCTTTTCATTTGGCATTGGCCAGAAAACAAGCTCAAAACCTTGAAAGTTGCTGCAAAGCAGAATAATTGTCCTCTGATCAGCTCTAATTACTAAATGACTAGAACCCCTGTTGTTGTCAGTAGGGCTTCTGAGCATGTAAGAATAGAAAATTAAATAATCTATTTCCTTCATCCAAGAAGAGAATTTTGTGCCTCAGAAGAGAACTGTTCATGCAGATTTCTTCATTAAGGCCCAATTCAAAGCCCACAGAAACCAGTGGAAGTCTCCCATTGACTTCAGTGGGGTTTGGATCACAGCCTAACAGAAGAAAGTACATGTTGAAGAGTCCCATGCAGCTTTCTGTCTAAATGCAACAATTACTTGTTAATATATGTCCTAACAAAATCAACAATATCAGTAAGAAGTCTAGGAATCTATTCTAAAGGACTAAATGAGTAATTTCAGATTAACTCTTTTGAAAAATTGCAGGCCCTGGCTTCAGAAATTCTTGTAAACATGACATCTAATGGTGTTTCACCAGTCAAAAAAAATTGTCTAATGATAAATAAGATGATTAAGAGCTTTTATATAGTAACTTATCTTTTGGTAAGAAGGTTTTATTACTACAGAGTACTTCAACACATCATAAAAGGGCATGACATAAAAACAGAGTAGATACAAAATAAAGTTCTCTCTAAAACAAAGGTATAGAATTTTATTACCAGTAGTGAAGAGAAGTTACGCTTACTTATTCTCAGTCTGTGTCCTCTTAATACATTGACCTTTTCACCCTAATCTAGCCTCTTAAATTGCCCAGGATTTTAAGATCCAGTACAAATAGCTTTTACAGTAGTTTAAATTACAGGATATTTATTTTTTAAAAGAAAATCTGTATGCTTATGAAAGAAATCTATTAACTGATCATTAGTATAGTGTTTAAGACATTCATCAACTGGACCAGGGCTGTCCAACTGGAGGCTTGTGAGGAGCCATTTGCAGACAGTGCAGCCTGTGCTGTGGGCAGAACGCTGCGGGGTCGACCCCCGCAGCATTAAATCTGTGCAGGGTGAGACCCACAACCCACACACAGGTATTATGTGTGCCTCCTAGCCAAACCAAAGTTGGAGAGCCCTGAACTAGAGCACTGCCTATGATCTTGCTGGTAGGAGGTTTACTGAATATACATTTACTGTATTTGTCAACATACTCAGTTTGTGTATTTAATATGCTAGTAAGTTTTCATTTTATGGGCTTCCTGATATATATGGCACTGAGCAGAGCTACTTAAAATGGGTAAAAAATTCCACAGAAGCCCAAAGGTTAATTTCTGTTTAGCTATTTAAATCCAGCACTTAAACAGCACTGAGATCCTCGATCACCCCTGCTCAGCTGCAGCTTAAGTATGTACCTGAAAAATCCCCAGGCAGAACCAGTTAAAGCTTACACATATTACATTCTATAAGTAACTTACAGACATAAGTGTTTATAGGATCAAGTCTTATATTCCTGGGGGTCATGAGGAGGTGGAGGTCCCATTGGAGATGAGGATATTGGTAACATCTTCCCAAAGTGTCTGAATAATTTAGGAGCTTAAATCCCATTTTCAACATACTTGGGGGCAGATTTTTTGAAGTTATTTAGCCTAAAGATGGAAATAAGCACTTGGTGAGATTTTCCAAGGTGCTTAAAAGTTAGATAGCTAGTCTCAATCAAACACATTTTCAGAGTGTAGCTTATTACCCAAAAGTGTTCTGGGTTAGCTTTGCTGATTGATCAGTTATAGGGGACAGAAACAATATTATCTTGATTTTCCATCCTTTCATACTCCTTACTTCAGACTGCTGCGCCTACTCTCCTTTTTACATGCGAGTTGTCATGTGGAATGCATTACAGCAGCCACATTTGGTTCTTGGGAGATCTCTCTTCCCCTCTTTCCTTCTACATTTTTGGTTCCTAAAAAGAGTTATAATTTCATAAGCATAATAATACACACCAAATTTTGTTGGTTATACTGGCATATGCACATTATGGCTTCCACCTGAAGAATGTTTTTTGATGGAAAGTGAGTTTGTCAAAAATGTAGTTTCAGGGGGACCAAAATGATCTGTAGAATTTGGCTGAAATTAGAAAATTATTATTCTTGTCCAATATTTGTCATCAAAGAGGGAAGTCCTCCATGATATATTAAGTATTATTTTTCTTTCAGATGCTTCAATCCTGCTCCTCAGATGCACTGCATCTTAGAAAAAGTTGTACCTGAATGGGTCAACTGGTGTCATTCTGACCTGGCCCATGCCCCTTGCTCTCAATTGTGAGAATCAAGTTGTATACCATATGCTGAACCTTCAGGAAGTCCCTTAACCTTTTATTAAAGTCTATCATGATTTTGCATGCTAGAGACCAATTGAACATAGTAACACTTCTTTGGGAAGCATTTAACATTTTGACCCTATGGCCAGAAAGTGGCAAAAATTCCAGTCATCTCTGCCCTCAGGTTTTTCTTACCCTGTCCCCTGAAGCCATAGAGAAAAGTCTGTTACAATTCTTTACATCCACCCTTCAGGTATGTGAAGACTTACCAAATCCCACCTCTGTCTTCTCTTCTCCAGACTAAATAATTCCATTTCTTTCAGCCTCTCCTCAAGTCATAGGAGACCAGACCAATAAATATTTTCATTGCTGTCTTCCAGACTCTTTCAATTTTGTCCACATCTCTCTTGAAGTGTGGTGCCCAAAACAGTCCCAAACTCCAAGAGAGGTTTTCCCAGTGCCAGAGAGGAAGAATCACTTCCTTTGATTTGCAAATGATGGTCCTTTGAATGCAGTCCAGTATGTTTGTTGGCTGGTTGGGTTTTTTGTTTGCTTGTTTGTTTGCAATAAGAACAAATTGCTAGCTCATGTTCAGCTTATGTAACCACCAGTACTTTTCTGCAGTGTTGCAGCATAGCCGGTCATTTCCCATTCTGCATTGAGGTGTGGATTGTTCCATCTCATGAACATCTCATGAGCATGGATGTAAAACCTGCTCTTTTTGGTTTTCATTGGATTAATTTTGGACCATTTGTACAATGTATCAAGTTTATTCTAACACTGCCTTCCAGAGAGCCCCCAAACAATATTTGGATTTTATAAAAATGTCTTTTGACATGATTTTGTGTAAAAAAAAAATCTGATTTTATAAGTTCTAGACAGCATTGTTGCTGTGATGGTCCACGGAAAATGTGAGGGACAAGAATCCTTGTGGGTGATATCTTTTATTGGATCAACTGTGTGGTTGGGATAGATATAATCTATCAAGTTTGATCTCACATTTTTGTTATTGGACACTGATGGCCCTGCTACACATTCAAATTAAAGCTGGATAGAAACTAGCTATAAAGTTATTAAACATCTTCAAGCACTAACTTTAAAGCTTGTTGTCTCTTTTTATAGCTGGATAGTAATTTTTATCATGTGATAATTACTTTGCATGTGTAAACAATCTAAATTTTATTGTGCAGTTAACCTATTCATTGCATCATATATGTAATATGTAGCAGGGGTTTAAGCCAAAAAATGTTATTTTCTCAAGCTCTACTATAGCAGTTAACAGCAGGGAAAAAAAATTTTCTAGGAGAAACTAACCAAATTATCATAAGAATGAGAAAAAGCAGATTGATGAATGCACCAATGAAGGATAAACTTTAGTTTATTTGCAAAAATAATATTCTGTATTAAGGAAAATGGAACTAATAAAGACACCATTAATGAGAAAAACTGGCACTGTAAATAAAACATCAAAAAGAAACCAGAGAAATATTTTTTAAATGTACAGCAAGCAAATCATCTTCTAAGCCTGGTGCTACAGGCAATTAGGGGTCCAAGAAGGACATTTGACAGGTGTTTATATTATTATAACTTAGTGAGCCAAATGATAGCCTTGCCTTATTTTTTTTACAAAGGAAGCCAATTATTACCATATGAAGACAGGAACATTATTTGCCTGAGGAAGAGTTACTATAATAAACACAGAAACAAGGTGCCTGACTCATATTATTTACTCCAATTTTACATAGATATAACTGATTCTCATGAAGTAAATTCAGATTTATACTACTGTAAGATAAAAATCAGTTTATGGTTTAAAGGGAGTGAGTTATTAGGAGTCACAAATCCTATTTCCACTTCTGTTAATTAGTCCTGGCCTAAACGTGATCTGCTTTCATGTAGTTCCACGCAGACAGGTGTTGGGGGCTAAGGTGGTGTGGGCACTAAGACACATGGTTGACAGCTCAGAGGTCACAAGGTTGAGGCTATAACAGAAGCGCTGGCGGAGCAGTGTGTCACATTCTAGCAAATCTGCAAATGCTGCTAAATACCTTGTTACAAGGACATGAAAAAGGAAAGGACACAAAGTGTTATACTAGCAAGGTTTCCCATATGGTGGTGCCTCTGCTTGAAAACTCTCTCAGAAGTTGCTATTTTGAGAGTGTTCCTACAAATCATCATGTAAGAAAAAAAATGGAACCAAAGTCCTGATCATATTCTATATTAGTTAATACAGCTGGGGGAATGGGGCTTATCATGGAAAATGTTAGGCAATTTTGCATATGCATCTACCTGCAAACTGGTATGAACGAGTCCAGAAGCAAGTCACCTTTGTTGTTCTCTGCCCTATAGCCTTCTCTGACCTTGGCTGCAGGCTAAGAAATTCCTACCAGGTCCTAGGTACCTGCCTTTTCCAGAGCAATTCATGCAGCTCCCCTGCCATGAAGCTCCCTTACCAGCCAAGACAGGTGATGACCACAAGTAATACTCAGGTAAGAGACAGAGTCCCAGATAGTGCTGGGATTGGGAAGAAGGTGCATACACCCTCAGGAGGCCTTAAATACCTCTACGCTAATGCTTATAGTATGGGGAACAAGCAGAAGGAACTTGCCCTCCTGCTAGCTAACACAAACCCAGATATAGTGGGGCTCACTTAAATTTGGTGGGATCCAATGCATGACTAGGTGGTAAACATCGAGGGTTATAGGCTGTATAGGCAGGATAGAACGGGGAGAAAAAGTTAGGATGTCGCGCTCTACATCAAAGAGCAATACACATCCTCAGCAGGCAGCACTGGGTCTGAGGTAGGACAAACTGAGGTGCTCTGGGTCAGAATACAAGGGGTAAAGGGGCCTAATGGTGGGGGTCTACTATAGGTCACCTAACCAGGGGAAAGAGCTGGACCGGGAATTCTCTGGTCAGCTTGTGGAGGCAGTCAAATCAAGGGATGTGGTCATCATGGGTGACCTAAACTATCCAGACATCTGCTGGGAAGAGCAGTCACCCAGGTCCGACCGCTCATGTAGGTTCCTAGCCAAGTTACCGGACCATCATCTAACTGAGGAGGTGCACAGTCCCACCAGGGGAAATGCCGTGTTGGACCTGGTCCTGGCCACAGGTGACAACCTGGTGAGGGGACTGTGGATGCTCGACCACCTGGGCGATAGCGATCATCGCCTACTGGAATTCACCATCCAGTGCAGGGTGTCAAAGGCCTGCAGCAAGGCAGCAGCCCTGGACTTCAGGAGGGCAGATTTCAATTTGGTAAAGAGACTAGTCAAGGAGGTACTCAGGTCCCGGAGGGGAGAAGAGTTGGGAGTCCAAGAGGGGTGGTCATTCCTTAAAGAGACGATCCTCCAAGCCCAAAGGGTGACAATCCCCATGTGGATCAAAGGGGGCAAGAGTGCTCAAAAGCCCCCATGGCTCACCAAAAGCATCCAGGAATGTCTCAAAGCCAAAAAGGAGGTGTACACCCAATGGAAGGGAGGGGCCCTCACCAAGGAGGAGTATACCTCCATTGCTAGAGATTGTAGGGGGGCTGTTAAGAAGGATAAGGTGGAGATGGAACTGGGACTAGTGACCCAGATCAAAGAAAACAAGAAGTCCTTTTTTAAATACATAGGAGGTAAAAAGAACGTACCAAGTAATTTGGGGCCTCGGCAGGACATGCTTGGTAATCTGGCAGTAGCACCAGGTGACAAAGCTAATTTCTTGAACAATTTCTTTTCTTCTATTTTTCTGAGCAGGGACAGGGACATCCCCCCAACTGGGATTCCAGACAGACCCAGGGGAGGTGCAGCCAGGCCCAGGGTCAGTGAGGACCTAATCAGGGAACTTCTGGAGGGACTAGATGTGTTCAAATCAGCAGGTCCTGATGATCTCCACCCCAAAGTGCTGAGAGAACTGGCAGAGGTCATTGCGAGACCCCTGACACAGCTTTACAAGCACTCATGGTGCTCTGGCGAGGTGCCAGAGGACTGGAAAAGGGCCAATGGGGTCCCCATTTTCAAAAAAGGGAGGGAAGAGGACCCAGGAAACTATAGGCCCATTAGTTTTACCTCGGTCCTGGGGAAGCTCTTTGAGAAAATTTTCCAGGAGCACATCTGCAAGGGGCCAGCAGGGGGATTATGCTTAGAAGCAATCAACATGGGTTCATTAGAGGCAGGTCCTGTCAGACCAACCTGGTTGCCTTCTATGACCATGTCACAAAAGCCCTGGATGCAGGTGTCATGGTGAATGTAGTCTTTCTGGACTTTAGGAAGGTCTTCAACACTGTCTCTCACCCCATCCTTATTAAAAAATTAGGTGACTGTTGTGTCGATGCCTACACAGTCAGACAGGTCACAAATTGGCTGGAGGGCCACACCCAGAGAGTGGTGGTGGACAGGTTGTTTTTGATCTTGAGGGACGTGGGCAGTGGGGTTCCCCAGGGCTTGGTCAAGGGGTGAAAAGCACCTTGTTTAAGTTCACAGATGACATTAAGATGTGGGGAGAAGTCAGCATTCTGGAAGAGAGGGGCAGGCTACAACTAGATCTCTACAGGTTACAGAGGTGGGCAGATGAGAACAGGATGGGTTTCAATATGGACAAGTGCAGGGTACCGCACCTGGGGAGGAAGAATCAGCACTCCCTTCTTGTCAACACAGAGGCAGAAAAGGATCTTGGAGTCACTATTGATTTCAAAATGAACATGGGCCGCCAATGTGGCAACGCAGTCAGGAAGGCTAACTGCATCTTGTCATGCATCCATAGATGCATCACGAGCAGGTCCAAGGAGGTGATCCTCCCCCTCTATGCGACATTGGTTAGGTCACAGTTGGAGTACTGTGTCCAGTTCTGGGCACCACACTTCAGGAGGGATGTCGATAGCATCAAGAGGGTCCAGTGGAGGGCCACTCACATGATCAGGGAGCAGCAGGGTAGGTCCTATGAGGAGAGACTACAGGACCTGAACCTGTTCAGCCTACACAGAAGAAGGCTGAGAGGGGATTTGGTGGCCATCTACAAACTTGCCAAGGGGGACCAGCAGGCAATGGGAGAGTCCCTGTTTCCCTGAGCATTACTGGGAGTTACAAGGAATAATGGCCATAAGCTGACTGACAGTAGCTTCAGGCTGGACATCAGGAAGGACTACTTCACAGTCAGGGTGGCTAGAAGCTGGAACCAACTTCCTAGGGAAGTGGTGCTCGCCCTTATCCTGGGCATCTTCAAAAGGAGGCTAGACAATCACTTAGCCGGGGTCGTTTGACCCCAGCATCCTTTCCTGCCCATGGCAGGGGGTTGGACTTGATGACCGTCTCTCACCCCATCCTAATTAATAAACTAGGCGACTGTGGCATAGACGCCTACACGGTCAGATGGATTGCAGATTGGCTGAAGGGTCGCACTCAGAGGGTGGTGGTGGATGGATCATATTCGACTTGGGGGGAGGTGGGTAGTGGAGTCCCCCAGGGCTCGGTCCTGGGCCCTGCGCTGTTCAATTTCTTCATCAGCGATCTTGATGTTGGGGTGGAGAGCAACCTGTTTAAATTCGCTGATGACACCAAAATTTGGGGGGAGGTGAGCACGCTAGCAGGGAGAGAGAGATTGCAGAAGGATCTGGATAGGTTACAGGGGTGGGCAGACAGGAACAGGATGCGTTTCAATACGGACAAGTGCAGGGTGCTGCACTTGGGTAGAAGGAACCAGCAGCACACTTATAAGATGGGGAGCTCCCTACTTGAGAGCACGGAGGCGGAAAGGGATCTTGGTGTCATTATTGACTCCAAGATGAACATGGGCCGACAATGCGAGGTCATGGTTGGCAGGGCTAACCGGACCTTGTCGTGCATCCACAGGTGCATCTCGAGTAGAGCCAGGGAGGTGATCCTCCCCCTCTATGCGACGCTGGTCAGGCCGCAGCTGGAGTATTGTGTCCAGTTCTGTGCGCCCCATTTCAGGAGGGATGTGGACAACATGGAGAGGGTCCAGAGGAGGGCCACCCGCATGATCCGGGGACAACAGGGCAGACCCTACAGTGAGAGACTGCGGGACTTGAACCTATTCAGCCTCCACAAGAGAAGGCTGAGGGGGGACCTGGTGACCGTCTATAAACTCACTAGGGGGAACCAGAAGGGTTTGGGGGAGACGCTGTTTCCCCTAGCCCCCGCTGGCATAACAAGGAGTAATGGGCACAAGTTGATGGAGAGGAGGTACAGATTGGACATCCGAAAAAACTACTTCACAGTTAGGGCGGCTAGGAGCTGGAACCAACTTCCAAGGGAGGTGGTGCTGGCCCCTACCCTGGGGATCTTTAAGAAGAGGCTGGATACTTACCTGGCTGGACTCATTTGAGTCCCGTTTTTGTTTTTAGGGTGAGTGGTTTTGTTTGTGTTTTTGGGTTGTTCTCCCGCCCTGGCGGGGGGTCGGGCTAGAAGATCTATTAGGTCCCTTCCAACCCTGAAACTATGAAACTATGAAAC
>NW_005842084.1:111588-139351 GCF_000455745.1 Alligator sinensis | reverse complement strand
GGCCTGCCGTCGAGGAAGCTGCTCTTAGGGCAATAAGGGAGCCCTGCCCGGGATTTGGGGGACCCTGCCCTCCTGGAGGGGGACAGGTGAGTACCCCCCCTCCTCTCTCTCCCCCTGGGGGGCTGGGCCAAGTAGGGGCCGGGCCCCGCTTACCCCGGCTGTGCTGGGGGTCGGCGGGGGGCTCTGCGGCTGCTGGAGGGTTTTGGAGGGCTTCTGGGGGGCTTCGGGGGAGCGGGGGCGCAGCGAGCTTTCACCCGCGTGTCTGTCGCCGCTTCCGAGCGTAACTGGGCTTTTTTCCCGGTTGAAAGAAGAAAGCTTCTTCTTTCTTCATTTATTATCTGCAGTTGCTATGATACCTTCCTATTCAGGTCAAGGTGAAATGTATATGCTATATCACAAGGGCAGTGGAGCAAGCTGGCTTATGGGCGGGATGCATCTACATATGCACTTTAATGTACATTAGCCTATTTTAATGAACAAAAACGCTTCACAAAAAAGTATGCTTTTGCTAATGCTCATTAAAATAGGCTAATGCACCTTTTTCTAGTACCTCACAATAGAGGTAGTAAATTTAATTGCATTAGCGAAGTGCATTAATGAACGTATAGATGCACCTGGGGGCAGCTACCCTATATTATGTCCTTTGTTAGCTAACAAACTTGACAGGAGGAGTTGAGTCCAGGAGAGCAAGCAGGTACTACTAGGGAATGCTAATCCACTTCAGCCTTTTGGGAATACATTTCAAAGGGAGTCAAGCCCTAGTGACTGTGCTACATCAACAAGAACCAAAGTCTACTGCTTATAAGAGCCCCTTGGAGCACCCCCTAACTTGATCTGCATGTCCAAAAAGATGGCCATGTCCAGATAAGTGTGGATGCTTGGTTCCCTGGGGCCCAGTAGCAGTGACACACCTGCCGCTGCTTCTTGCCCTTGGGGAACACCTGTGCCACATGTGCTTTGGTGTGCCGCAGGTTACCCCAGGTCGGGTAGAGGAGGCTGGGTCCAGTCTTACCTCGGGTCCTGGGAACCAGGGAAGCTGCAGACATGGCACTCCTGCATCTGGGAGCCTGGCTGGCAGCCAAAGTGAAGCTCCAGCCAGCCAGGCTCCATTTTTTTTTTGCCCCCGGATCTCTTGGGGGCACCCCCCACCCTGTGTCACAAGGTAGCAGTGCAGGGAATGTCTCAACATGCGGTGTGTGGTGCTGCAGATGAGTCTACAATGCTACATACCTCACGGCCATGCTTGTCTGGACACAGACAGCAAGACCATATATTCTTTTCAGGTACCAATGATTTATTATGTTTTCTTTACTTGAGTTAGGACCATTCAAAGTGTAATAAGGTTATTTAATTTTGCAGGAAAGGCACTTCAACACTTCTGGAACAGTTTTACCAGTATACTTAGCCACTTTGTGCTGCACTGATGCAGTACTCAACTTGAAAGAGAGGCTGTATTACACTTCTTTACTATTCTGTCCCACTGAGTTTTCAATAGTTCCTGTGCTCTATGTTCTGTGCCATGTTCCCACAAGAGCACATTTTAGGTTCAAGGCCTTCATGAAAACTTGGATAAGTAGTCATTTATATTTTTATCATAGTTTCTTTCTATTATGTTGGAGGATATTATTCACTGCTGACTGCTTCCCAACAATACTTTACCAGAGCCATGGGTCCTGCCAAATGAGAGAAAATTATAGGTGAGAAAAAGAATTGTCTCTCTTAGCTACTGCTCTGTTTGGCATGAAGGTGAGAGGGGCAGAGACTGGTAACAGTTTTGTGAGTCTCAGTCCAGTAGATGCTATTCTTTTTTTAAACTGTAACCTGATTTTAAAGAAGAGAAAATAAGAGTGATTGTGTGTCTGTGTGCTTATAACAGAATTGCTTCTAAAATTAGTCCATCTCTAAGACTAGTTCTGCTTGATAATACCAAAGAAATACCTACAAAAATAAACATTGTCAATGGTGTCTCTTCAATTGCTTTATGAAGTTTAGGGATATAGATTTTGCAGTTTATAAACAATTATAATCCTGTGATTTTTCAAATAGCCCTGCTGAGGATATATATATTTTTAACAAGGACAATTCTGAATTAAGAAATGGATTTAATTCACTCTGACAATAAGTGAATCCTTTCAGATTTTTAAAGTCAATGTTTTTCCTTGCAGGTGTATCTTAAAGGGACTAGAAGTGACAATATTAATCCTTTATGCCAAAACCAACCACTTTAACTTAAGGCTCTCATGAAGTACATCTAAAACTATTTAAAAACAGCATAAACTGTTCCACATTAAGTTTATAGTGGTAGAAAAGATGGCCTTTTGAAAGCAAAGATGACGCAATTTGCCTAGTTCCATTAGAATATAAATGTCAATATAGACAGTGGTTTAGCAAAAAAGCAGGAAAAGGTCTCAGCAATAAATGTTTTCTTTTTAAGAAATGTTTTGCAAAATGCTGAAATGTCTACTACTTGTGAGGGAGCTAAGATAAGGTATCAGATTCTAATACAGATTTGAAAAGGCTATTTGCAGTGTATTAACTTGAGAAACTAGGGCTGAGAACTTGAAAAATATGGGCCCTAATTGCATTTACACATACACTGGGATTTTTTTTTGAGAGGGTAATGCTTTATTTAGAGCAGCCCTGAAAGCATTACATGTATCAGTGTCCCCACACTGAAAAATGGTGGCGGGGGTGCTTTAACTAAAGCTCATTGAAAAAGCTTTAGTTAAAGTCCCCCTGCCACCATGTTTCAGCACAGGGATGCTGATACACATGACGCTGGAGTCTGCTGGAGTGCGATAATTACCATGCTCCAACGCATAATAGTGACAACACGGAGCAGCCTCACTGCACATGTATAGGCACCCTAAAACGTTATGGGTTAGACTGACTCCTGAAGCCAAACAGAAGCCCAAGGAAGGAATTCTTACCCTTAGGTAATAGAAGCAGAGAAGAGAACACCTTGTTCTTAGAGTCGAATTCTCTTCATCCAGCAAGAATCATGCACAAAGACCAGAATGCCTGCAGAAACACAAGCTTATCATTGTAGAGCCAGATGGTAGTTCCTGAAACATAGCAGAAACAAAAGTCAAATAGGAGTCTATAAGCTTGTAAATATGTATGTCCTTTTTGCACCCTTTCCCTTTATGGTGCATGACTTGGTTGACCATATAGAAATCCCAGAAATCTGGGACATGATCTGTGAAATCCAGGGCATTGTCCCTTCTCCCCCATGCTCCCACAAGTCAGCTGTAGCAAGGCTACATGCTGGGCAGGCAGTGCTTTCCTGCCTGCCCACCTGCAAGGCAGTCCACGCCTCTGACTCCTGGCCAGACTGTGCTCCACACCCCTGTTTCCAGGACACCCATTATAATTCTCAACAGCCCTAGCCAGGGCTGGCCTCTGAAATCCTGGACTGTCTCAGCTAAACCCTATGCATAACCTTCTTTAAACAGCTTATCTCAAAGAAACTGTTAGGTGAGGAAGCCATAGTAGCATGGCTCTAATTAAGTCATACAGCTTTGAGAGTTCCTGATCAGATTCTTCTTCCTGTTTCACTGATGTCGATGTGATATACATCCTTAGGATTTCTGTTGGTTACATTCTGATAAGCAGTAGTGACATAGGAAGATTTTCACGTCTCCAATTTGAATCCTCATATCTAACATTGCCATTAGACAAAAGTTGTGCTATTATTATGTATGTAAAGGCACTTGAAGGGTTAAAATCCTGTTTTAATTAAATGTCTCCCTAAGCTAATCAGTAATGTAGGGTGGGCTCTGGTCTCTTGGCAATGATATATCCATTTCCCATTTAAGACAATAAAGCTTCATTTGTTTCTAGAGATTGTTCTTTCACTTGCAATATATTTAATTTCATTAATATATTTATATTTTAATTTAATATTTTCTGTATTTTCTCTGTCGAAGTGAAATATGAGCAAGCTGAATGGTTGACTTCAGTGTCTTGAAATACAGTTCCATGAACATGGAGCAACAAAGAACATGACAAGGCAGTTTCTAACATCTACAGTACAATTTATCTCTTTAACCCAGATTTTCAATTAATGGTTCTGTGACTTTCAAATTGCATTGGACCTGCACATTGTAAAAATGGTTAACTGCTTTGCCAGCATTTATATGGGTAGAATTCAGCCTGCTAAGATATGAGTATGCTATGAGACATGAGATCCATTCTTCAGCTCTTCAGAATGGCATAAATCATGCAAAAGATTGAGAAAGTACAATAAAATATTTCTCACTACAAATTCAGTAATACTTATTGGTGCATCTTTAGAGCAGAGCATGGATTTACACACACAGTTCACAGCTTTACGCCTTACAATGAAGTACCACAACTATTTTGCACAGCAATTTAGGCATGTTTATCAGCTGAGGGCAAATGCAAGTTTAGTCTACTGTGGTTTTTAAAATTCTGGTTAGAAAAGTTACTGCTCAAATGCACCAAATGATATATATTTTTTTAGAGTTCAATTTGTTTTAAGTAAACAATCAATTGCTCCAGTGATTTTATAGAGTCATAGGCTCAGCCATTTATAGGGGTACTCCGCTGAGAAACTGAGGACCTTGACTGTAGCTCCAAAGGAAATTTATTCGTGACTGGCAGTTCCTTTCCTTGGTGGTAAGATCTATGGGGTAAATAGAATGCACTCTATGCCTCCTACACTAGTTCCTTGATCTCTTGAGGAGGAGATGGGATTTCATGAGGGGGTTTTCTGGTCTTCCTGTATAGAAGTCGCTATTTAAATAAAATTCTCACTCTCTTTTGTCTGTACATATGCATATGTATTTTCAGCTTAACCCTTATTTTATTTCCAGTTTGTTAGGATCAAAACAAGCAAACAAAAAATCTTCCCAAGCTTAGATGTCTCATTTGGTTAAGGTGGTTAAGACATGCCAGTCTCTATTTCTAAGTGCACACAAAGGATTGAGGGGGTTAGCATTCTGTCCAGCCACATTTGATGTCACATCCAGAATGACCAGGTATTGATTTACAGCTGGTTTTACTGGTGGAGACACCCCTTGGCATAAGTGAAGAGTAGGGCTTAAGTTCAAACTTCCAGATCTACAATGATATGTCTTAACTGTGGTATCATTGTGACTTCCAATTTAGGGAGTAGATAATAATCTGAATTAAATTGGTTTAAATAACAGAAATTCTGTCGATGTATTTCAGAGTCAAAAGTACCCTAATGTTTAGGGGAAATGGGTACCTGCAGTTTGAATTCTGTTTTTAAACATTCTAAATGGAATGAGTGAAATCTTGAAAACTTCCAGTGAAATGGCTCATTTTTTACATCAGAGCTCCACATAAACATGGAAACACAGAGAGTCATTAGGAGATAAGCTTCAAGTGAACATCATGAGGGATGCCTCAATGTTTGCTTTCTGTGTTGTAGTCCAGAGTTCCCGTAATTTTTCTCCCTCATTGACATTACACAGGCTGAACTTAAAAAAAAAATAGATACTACATAAGACAGGTCTGAATTAAACCTCATATAAAGCAAATGATTCTGTACTAAGAGAATTACATAAAGGGTTTTTATAGATGTGCTCCAGGAGGCAGGGGGAGAGGGTGCTTTAATTAACGATTAGCTAAGTAAAAGGACCCAAGCATCACGTGTATCAGTGTCCCTGTGCTGAAAAAATGGCGGCAGGGTACTTTGAACTAAAGTTTGTTCAATGAGGTTTAGTTCAAAATACCCTGCTGACATTTTTTCATGTGGGGACACTGATACACGTGATGCTAGAGGATGCTGGAGCATGTTAATTTCTGTGTTCCAGCAGACTCGATTAATTGAGTCTGTCTGATGCACTGGATTTACAGCACATCAGAGCAGCCTCCGTACATGTGTGTAAGTGCCCTAAATGTCCAAGAGCAGTGATTTCCCTTCTCAGTACCATCATTCAACACTTCAGCTTTACTGTCCTAGATACATTTTCCTATTAGTTGTTGGGATTCCAATTATGGCCTCCAGAGATTCTCTTCCCTTTGAAGAATGCAGAGTTGTCGCATCCTCCTCTCCTAAATGTCCCTCCTACCACCCCTACACTGCTTTTTTGGATTAGCTCACAGATCAGTAGCCTGGATACTTGAAGCCCCTGAAAACCCAAACACTTCACCTTGAACCAGTGAATGGCTGCATGGGAAAATCACTGCCTCGCATGCCATAAACATTTTTTCCATATGCTGGGATGCTGCTTCCTTTCCTAACAGCATCGTTATATTGTTCTTACTTACCCTTCGGTTTGTTTAGTCGGAAACTACCCTGGATTCCTGCTTTGAGTTTCCTTACTTGTGAGGAGATAAGATTTCCCTGGATAATTCATGAGCCGTTTTGAATGATGGGCAGGAATTTTAATATGCAAGTAGCAACAGCAGGGTACCCTACAAAAAATCCAGGAAAATAGAAGGGATGACACAATTCCAAAAAGAAGAACCTTTTAGATTATTAAGAAACCCGAGGTCTTTCCAGAAATCTTTAAGGCAATGAGTCCAAATCCTGTAAGGGAGAGGCATTTCATGGATCAGAGGTTCCACTTAAGTCAGTACTGGGAACAGGATGTGCAGCCAGATTCAAGGAGTCACATATTTTGAATAGCTATGTGCTGGGTATAGCAAACATTTAACACTTCCTTTTGGAAGCCCTGCCAAAAGAAGGTATTCTGCTGAGAGAAAACAAAGCTTTTATACCTCCAAGAACTGTTTAACAAAGTTATTCAGGATCAGGTCATTCAGGGTGTTTAGCACATTATTCAGGATCAACTGCTAGTAGAGCCAACAAGGATTAGTCTTCCAGGCTAGGAACAGAAGTTACACATAAACCAGTTTAAATGATCAGAAACTGGTTTAAACCTCTAACAGAATGTAAGCTGAGTACACATAAACCAGTTTCAAATCATCTAAAATGATTTAAGATAAACCTGGCTGAATGTAGTACCAGACTTAACTTTTGGGTTAAACCAGTTTATGCAACCTTTGTCCCAGACCCCTCCCTGGTTTAAATTAAATCTGAGTCCCCCAGCACCCCAAATGCTTTGCAGCCCTGGCTGGGGCTGTGCTGTCTGCTCCAGACAGCAGGGCTGGCCCCAGCCCTATTCTCTTTAGCCCTCACAGGAGCAGCAGTGTGGCCAGACACGTGGCCCCCTGAGGCAAAAGGAGCAGGGAGGGGGCTTATTCCCCCCTCCTCTACCAGAGGACTGTGGCCATCCCCCACTCCTACCCCACTTCAGCGGCAGGGAAAGGAGCATGGCCAGAGCTGGCTGGGATGGCCTCACCATCCACTTGCCTTGCCAGTGGCTGTGGCTGCAGGGCTGAGCCCAGCTGGCCTACTAGTGCTGCTGAGAGCAGAGACAGAGGGGCCATCCTGGGCTGGGCTTCTGGGGCTGGGCCCTTCTCAGTGGATTGAAGCTAAGGCTGGGGCCATCAGGGATGTGTGGCTCCCCATGCCCAACTCATGCCCCAACAGGCTGGGAAGCCCCAGCAGCCCCACCAGGCTGGGAAGTGCCCCATGGGGCCAGTCCATGGGGGCAGAGACATTCCCAGCCCACTGCAACTGGGCGACTGCCCAGCCTGGCAGCACAGGTGGGGGCTGGTTGGGAAGCAAGCTTCCTGGGCCAGCTGGGAGTTCCAGTGGACCCAGAGCCTGGCAGCTGCCACCAGCCCCCTGTCCTGTGCAGCACTGGTGGCTGCAAGTACACAACCAGCTGCAGGCTGGCTGGCGCTGCAGGGGCTGTTCTGCCCCCCTCCCCTCCAGCTGCCACTTCTGTGGCTGCATCACGCTGCTCTAGGTGGGGAGAGGGGAAGCTTCAGGCCCATTGCTGCCACTTTAGCTGGCCATGCCCCCCAGGTCAGCTTCCCTCCAGTCTTGCAGCTTCTGCTCTATCACCCCCCCAGCTTCTGGCCTAAGTCACTGCAGGCATGTGCCCGCATTTCCAGAATTAAGCGTGAATGTCTGCTCGCTCGCAAATCAGTTCAATCTTTGCAGGTTAGACTAACCTGAAAAGATTAAATCAATTCAGGCTCCAGCTTTTTTAATGTCTGCCCCAAGCCCCATTGGGTACAAAAGACAGAATCAGGCACAAGTCAATCAGATGCCATCAGGCAAGGTAGAAAGGGCTAGCTATGTCTTCCAGCTGCCAATTCCAAAAGAAGCTGAGACAGTGGTGGAAGAATATAAACCAAACAGGTTTGGCCTTATCAGAGGGTTAGCTCTGAGCATACATTTCTTGTGGCTGTGCTGATGAAGGACTACAGTTTTCTGTTCTGTCATGAAAAGTACAAGTGGAGATTTTGAGCTGAACCATGGGAGCATCTAGGATTTCAGAAAGGGGGATGTGGGAAGAGTGACCTGCTGCAGAGATGACTGCACTCCAGCTCCCAGCCTCTACCCCTAACACCAGGGTGGACAGGCTTCACTGTGGGATCAGCATCAGGGACTATTTTTAAGTCCCTCCAGCAGGTAAGAATTTTCACTTCCCCCCCATCCTTTTCCCTCTATGCTCAGTGGCATATTTCCTCCCCTCTTGATCCCTTTCTCCTTCTCCTTCCTGCTGCTGCAGCTGTCCCCAGCTGAGCCAGGGGGAGGTGGTGGGGTGCTGCTCCTGCCCCTGTTGCAGCCAGGCTATACATGAAACCAGGCAACGACAGAGACAGCAGCATCAGCAGGCAGGTTCCCTTGTCCCGTGCCTGCTCCTGGGCTGGCAGGGAACACTGAGGGGACCAAGCATGGAGGAGGGACAGATGCTGCTATCCCTGGATGAGCCCAGCACTATGTGGATCCTGGATGGAGTAGACAGGAGCAGATCTGGATCTCCCACCTCCAAGACAGACAGAGACAGCAGCAGCAGTGGGGCAGGGAAGGTGACAAGGGAAGGGGAGTGGAGGGGAGGGGAGGTACTGCTGAGCATGGAGGGTAGGGGAGAGAAGAATGTTGACTTGCTTTGGTACTGAAAAAAGTCCATAGCTGTTTCTGGGGCACTGCATTCCCCACCCCAGATCCACTCCTGAGCTGAATATTAATGTATAGCTCTAACATTAAAGTGAGTTTATGTTGCACAATATGCTGTTGCCTTGGATAAGTTTTTAGGAAGCTTGTGACAAGCTTTTAGGAAGAAATGTAATCCTTAAATAAAGCTGATATTTGTCCCATTTAGGAAATACTTGGTGCAGTTCAGGCAGCTTTGCTTTGCTACCTTCTAACTGTTGAATTTGTGTGTCTTGAGCATGTGATAGAGGTGTGTTCCTGACAGTTTGGTAAAACAGCAAGAGAGCAGAGATTTTTGAAAAACTTGCAGTTTTCTAAGAATCACCATATCAAAGAATTGCAATGAAGCTGAGACACAATATTTGGTGCCCTTGTGTCCTTATATGATAGAACTATAGACTTGCTGTGATACTGCCCAATGATATGACATGTCAAGAACTTAATTATTATTTATAAATCTACTTGCACTACAACCTTCTTATGTACTGTCTTGCCCAGAAGATCTGATACTTGAGTATACTCATCATGTGTGTTGAACTCACATTAATTATTAGGGCTGTGCAAAGCTTCAGTTGCTGATTCGATTCAGTGGAGATTTGGCCTGATTTGGTAGCTGAATCTCTGAATCCAAATCAAATCAGGAGACCCTTTAATCTCTCCAAATCAAATCAGAATCCTCTGAATCGATTTGGAGAGTTTCGGAAAGATTTGGTGATTCAGACATAGACACATTTTTAAATGTTTTTTTTCTATGTACCTCAAGATACTAGGTGGCTTGTGAATGTTTAGATGCTGGGTAGATGGAGCGTCCCACGGGAGCACGGGGGGGGGGGGGGGGGCCCTGCGCAGCGGTGGGATCCCTAGCATGCTTGGCAGTGGACCCAGAAGTGGACCAGAAGCACTTCTGGTCCACTTCTGGGTCTGCCAGGGAGCATGTGGGGGACCTCCCCTGTCCCCCTGACTCAGCAACTGGTGCCTCCTGGATCTAGGTGATTGCCAAGCTTGGGGGGTGTGGGGAAAGGTCCCCCGTGTGCTTGGCAGTGGACCCAAAAGTGGACCAGAAATACTTCTGGTCTACTTCTGGGTCCACTACCAAGCATGCAGGGGGACCCTCCTGAGCTCAAGTGGGACACTGCATATGCCCCACCATTGCAGCATTCACAAGCTGCACCTGGTACCTCATGGTATGTAGAAAAAACATTTAAAGCTATGTCTGTGGCCAAATGGCTGATTCTCTGAATCATTATCAGATCTTCAGATTCGGCTGAATCGAATCGGGACAGTGATCCAAATCAATGAATTGAATCTCTGTCTCTGATTTGGACCAAATCCAAATCCCAATCAAATACAGCCTGTTTCACACACCCTTACTAGTTATAGCAAAAAGAGGTAGAAGTGGACCTTAGGAAGTCATCTAGCAGGACCACCCTCCTACCTGGTCTAAAACCATTTTAGCAACTAAACCATCAGTGAAACTAGATCATGGACATAATGGTTCACCACAAAATGGATGGTATGAGCAGGTACTGTTGTTAATTTATAATGTTAATCCAGTGGAAGCAATTCAAGAAGTAGGCAGAATTTCAAAATAAGATTTTGGGGAAGAGGAATTTATATCTTCAATATTAAACTTGTGATACATGATGCTTTATGGAGGCTTATGTATCTGGCATATCTAAGAGGATTCAAGTTGCTTTATTATCCTGAGCAAAGAGAGATATCTAAAAGCCTTATATTTATTTCAGGAATTTGTTGAATGCTCTTTTGAACTTTTGTTTTATTTAAATAGAGTTTTATTTCATAAAATACTTATCTCCATTCCAGTAAGCAAACAACATCCCCACCAACAATTGTGTATGGTGTTATATGTTGTTATTTCAATATTCATATCAAATTTAGGGGCATTTTAGTGTGCTTTTATTAATATGTGTGAGACTTTCTTTTGCTGTCTAATTGTACCATGTGTTGGCACACGTGTATTTATAAAAAAAAATTAATAGCAAGCAAAATCCAGGCTTATACAACATAAGCTTTAATAGGATATAATTTTAAGATATTGTAATATTTACCCTAAGATTATACAAAGCAATGGAACAACTTTTGTCTTTTGCAAAATAAGTTATATTTTTCTTTATCTGAAAGTTTGAAGTGTAATGTGTGTTAAGTCACTTCAATTATTCTTTCATTAAATCCTCCTGAATTCAGTGAAGCACAAATAAACTCTCTCAAATAAAGCACTTGCTGTTAAAAGCAGCGCAGCTTTCTTCAAGCAATCAGAACAAAGTGGAATTAAAATCTGTTCCACATAATGTACAAAATTCAGCATTTAAAATAGCCTTCTCACAAATAATTGCATCAATACCACCTTGTAACAGAAACTTTCATGGGAGAGAAAGCAAAGCACAGAGACTATATTTGTTCAAAGGATTCATCTCACATAAAATTTCCCTTTGGTCTGTGCAATCCATATATCTTCACAGACTCCACTGCAGTCCTTTTTTCACTGAAGAATTATCTGCCTTAGCCAGTAATGAGGTGCACTTTCACTAGTATATTGTATAGATTTTTGTAACAGCACTTCATTGGTTTTGTAATGCTTTTTTCCTAAGAGCAGTCATCTCTTTACAAAAATGTGAAATACTTTGGAATACAGAAAGGTTATGTGGCATTTGAGTGTCTTCTATGATCCTCTAGACTGCAGGGTTTGAAATGTTACCATATCTTACTGCTTATAGCTTCCCTCTCCATAGATGTTTTCTGTAGACACTGACAGCTATGATAAAAAGATACATTTTGCTGTGAATCCTGGATCGCCTAAAAATAAATTAGCAATCAGTTGCTGTCATTTGTACTTTTTTTCTAAATTGAATAGCTGCAGTGTCAGCCACAGCAATATTAGAGATGAGTTATCCAAATAATCTGGGACAGTAGTGAACACATTTAGCTTGTGATGCTTATTTCTGTTACACTAACATCAAAGGAAGAAGAAGGTCATGATCTACAAAAAGATGGAGCTACTTAAGTTCTGTTTAAGCTCCCATGTCAGGCCAAATTTGTGATTCTTCAAGCCTCTCTTCAGCAGCTAGAGAATATGAAGTGTCCATAGATACCGAAGTAGTTGGTTGCCGGGCGGGGGGGAAGCACAAACCAATCTGAATCTTTCTTGTATCTTTATATTCATAAAACACAGCAAAACCTGGATTTCATGTTTAGCTTGGCTCATTGAGATAGAGAAGGACAGTTGTATGGGTTAAAGTCAAGGAGAGAGTCTTGAGTGCTGGTCCCTCGGACTGCATTTAATAATTAAAGAGCATACAGCATTTGAACTAGAACTCAGAGTTGCCTCCCTTTTAGGGAAGTTCCTGCCTCACTGGGCTACAGATTCTGGCTGTAGTTTGCATTCTCTCCTTCAAGCCCCATCACTCTTGGCAACAAAATAGGCCAGCTTCAGCAGTTTGGTGGCATTTGACTGTCTAGAGATGCCCATAGTCTCATGCTTAGGGCACTATCTTTGATGTGGGAGATATGGATTCAATACCCTCCTGCTGAGTGATGGCTAGAATCATGTCTCCCAGGGCACCTATGCACATCCAGCGAGGTTGCATCGTTGCGCTGTAATTACAGTACATTGGAACAGACTTGATTAATCAAGTCTGCTGGTGCATGGCTATTACTATGCTCCAGCAGCCTCCCACGTCTCGTGTATCAGTGTTTCTGCACTGAAAAATGGTGATGGGAGTGCTTTAAAGCTTGTTGAATAAGCTTTAGTTAAAGCCCCCTCACCACCATTTTTCAGGGCAGTGACACTCATACACGAGATGCTCCTGTTGCTTTAATTAGAGCCACTCTAATTAAAGCGCTGCTCCTCCAGCTTCCGGAGAACGTGCATAAACACCCCTACTGTTGGCATAAGTGCCCCTAACCATGAGGTTACTGGACAAAAGGCTGGTGGTAGTCCTCTTCCTCCTGCTTCAGGGGCTGTGTCCAGATGAGTGTGGACATGCTGTAAATGTGGTGCCACAAACCTGTGGCAGCACCACCCACCACACATGCAGGCATTCCCCATGCTGCTACCTTGCAGTGCAAGGGGTTTTTTGACTCCAGGAGATCCCAGGGGCAAAAAAACCCTGATAAAAAAAAAGTGGGGTGGTGAACATGATGGCAGCATGTGCCACCTAAAACTGGAATGTGGCTGGCGAGAGCCACACTCTGGCTGCCAGCCAGGCTCTCGGCTGCTGGAGTGCCATGGCTGCAGCTCCCCAAGGCCCCCAGGATCCCAGGTAAAGCTGCTGGGGCAAGCATGGTTGCTGGCCCCAGCCTCCCATTCCCTACCCAGGGTAACCTGCCATGTGCCACAGGGTGCATGTCATGTGCATTTCCTTTGTATAAGTAGCAGTGGCACAAAGTGTGCTGCTGCTATTTGTCTGCAAGGAAGCCAACAGCCACACTCATGTGGACATAGGCAAGAAAGCCATTCGCTTTTGGCATTTAAATATAGGTGGGCCACTCACTTTATGAATTCCATATTAGCAATCATGTCTTACTCAAGGCTACATGAAAAACATAGATACACTCCACTCCAGGGAAGAGGCAAGATTCCACACCTATCCACATTTCCCATTGGCTAACCCATGCATCTCCCTGCAGAATGTCAGTTGTAACCAAAAGCTGTTTAAGTCTTTCAAGGTATAGTGGCCCAGGACACAAAAATCCTATTTTTTAATTTCCCTTAGGGTCCATATGCTTAAATTTTAGGCAAGACAATGCACAGTGTCATCCCAACTAAGTGCTCTTTTGAATTTGGGCCATGATTACCATAGAGGAATCAACCATTCTAGTTTCAAGTGGCTAGGTTTCCTATATATTTGTGTCAGACTTACCAATTCAGCTTGGCTCGAACAGGCTTGGGGAATCTTCATTTTGATTGGTAGAGCCCATTCACCAATCAGGTAAGGGCTGGGTGGGGCTGGCCCTGTTCCCTACATGGGGGGAGGAGGGGAGAAGTGGGGAAAGAGCCTCCTGGACTTGATTAAAGCCTGCATTCTGCAGGTTCAGCAAGACTTCAAGGGTGGAGCCTCCGAAGTGAATAAAAGGAGCTGTGTGCCCAGGACAAGATGGATTGGGGGAACAGAGAAGAAGGAAGAAGGGACCAAGAAGATCTGGGGAAGAGCTGCCCAGTTGGTGAAGCAATGCCCAGAAGATCCCCAAAGACTCTTCTTGCCAGGACTAACATCACAGCTCCATTGGTGTGCAGAGTGATGCATGGGGCACAGATCTAGAGGCATTCCCTGATGCAGAGATCACTGAATGGAGCTGAGACCCTGGGAGCTGCTTGAGGCAGCTTGGGTCTGTAACTCTTGGCAAGCAGCCAAAGGACACAGTGCAGAAATAGATGCATGGAGGATCCAGGAGTGGATTGGGGTGCTGGGAGCCACTTTGGGCAGCTTGAGCCCCATTCCCTGGCACACGGTCAGGTAGCTGATGCAGGCAGCATCAAACCAGAAGATCCAAATGCTGACTGAGCCCCGGTGCAGCAAGAGGTAGCCCGGGCCTCTAACTTATCCAGGCAAAAGGATGAGCCCTGTGGTGCATGAGTCAGTGCATGGGGCCACAGTGAACCACTATGAGGGGGGAAAGAGAGCCCAGGCAGCGGAAGTGTACCCTGGTGGGAGCCAGAGACAGTCCTACAATGTGTACCCAGGCTACACATTCTATGGCAAGATTTGGGCACTTTATAATGGGATTAGTTCTAGGGACACCCCAGACCTATGTAGTATGACATTATCCCTGCAGAACTTGTATTGCTACAAAGCATAGAGAAGGATTCTGGCTCATGTGTCACAAATCGATTGAATGTTTAAATTACAATTACTGATTTGGTTCCTGCCTTCAGTTTCTCCTCTCCTACTTTTATTAATGAAAATCAGGAGCACAGATGTTCCTAAAAGCAGTTTTTGGCTAGTAGAAATTTAATTATTGGAGTTAATGCAAGAGCCATCTATTTGCAATTCCCAGTTTATGTTAAAAAGCTGGCAGTCATAATCATCCTTTTATTTGTTTAGCAGGCTCACCTATCTTCACTGGTTCCTTTGGCTTAGAGAACTGCCAAAACAATTGGTGGGGCAAACCCACCAATCAGAGACCAGCAGGGTAGGAGCCTTGGGAGGGGTCCACCCTGCCCCTACATTGGGTCGAGGCAAGAAGTGGACCAAATTGAAGACTGCACTCCACCTCCCCCCGATTGGCCAGTCTTCAAACTTGGGGTGGAGTCCCAAAAGGGTATATAAGGAGCTACGTGCACAGCACATGGGGGGAGATGATGAGGGACAAAGAAGAAAGAAGAAGCCAGGGCTGAGCAAGAGCTGGGGAAGAGCTACCCAGGAGGTGCTTCCAGTTGCCCAGAGAAGCCCGAAGACTCCACTGTCAGGTGGGAGCAGCAGGCAACCATGTCCCCAACCCCTCGCTGTCAGAGTGCACAGCAAGCCAGCACAGGCATCACTGCACAGAGGATCTGAGAGGGACCAGGACCTTGGGAGTCGCTTGAGGTGGGTTGGGTCTCCAACCCTGGGTAGTGCACGTATCATTACACAGAGGGTCTGAGAGGGACTAGGACCTTGGGAGCTGCTCGAGGTGGTTTGTCTTCAACCCTGGCATGAGACCAGATGATGCAGTTGTCACTGCATGGAGAGTTTGAGAGGGATCGGGACCTTGGGAGCAGCTTGAAGCAACTCAGGTCTCCAACCCCAGCACGAGGCCAGCGCTGGTGCAGACCCTGCTGCATGGTGAGTCATTGTCGGGCCAAGGGACTGTGGAGGGGTAGGAGGTGGCTCAGGCCCCATTCCCCACTGCTGGCTGTGTGCGCCTGTGGGCAGTGCAGGCTCTGCAGTGTGGTAGCCCTGTACTGGAGTCCCAGCCCTGGGCCCTCACAAGGTGGCCCAGGCCCACAACCTACTGAGAAGGTCGAGCCATCTGGGTATGTGAACAAGCCATGCACCCACCTGGGGACTGAGACAGGTCTCCCACTGCAGGAGTTATTTGCTGGACCCCTACTCACCAGGAAGCCTGAGTTCTCTGGCAAGGGATTTCCCACTGAGGAGGGACACAGTGGATAGCCCCATCAGAGGGGATTTAGGCTAGAGAGAGAGAGAGAGAGAGAGAGACTCCTCTAGAGAAGGGGGGTATTTGGGATTACCATGCCTTACATTTTGGAGTGTTTATTAATTGTTTGCTGCATGTTGTATTTTGGAGTGTTTCTTAACTGGCTGTTATTCTGGAGAGTTTATTCAATGTTTATTGTGCTTTACATTTTAGGGGTGCTTACCCATCAATTGCTGGGACATACCCTCTGAGGACCTGTGAGCAAGGTTTGTCTTGTGGGTCTTGGGGACTGCTATACTTACCTGTTCTGTTATTTGTTGACTTGAATATATTATATATAAATAGTTATCTTTATCACCCATCCAGTTTATTCTATCTCCTCCCCTTCTACTCTGCATCTGAATAAACCATGTATATAGTTAAGATAGTATGTCCTGGTCTTCCCCTATAGAGACACTGGAGAAGGGAAAACGGCAAGCAAGTTGCAGTTTTCATCTCTAGCATGTACGCTGACCGTCCCCTTCTATTGGAAAGGGGGTACACACTCCAGCACACACAGGTTTCATTTGTAAACTGAGTACATTTTCTTGAAAGTCTTAGTAAGTCAATATATGTGGAATTTCACAATTTCAAAACTATTTTAGAGGGAATTTGCTCTTTATGGTAAGGTTATAACTGTTATCATAATAACCTTGATTTTGCTCCCACGCTGACTTTCTCATTAAAACTCTTTCCCATCTGAGATTTCTCACATTGGGCTCTCTTGTCAAAGGAGATTTTTTTTTTAAAGTTTGAAGTTAATTGAACAAGATGCTTTTGAGAGACAGGGAACTGAAAAAAGATGTGTTTTAGTTCTGGAAACATCCAATATTTTGATGAAATCTTATCTCAAAAACAGCTTGGTTTCAAAATATTGTTTCCTTGATGCGTTAGTGCTCAAAGCAGGCTATTTGTAATACCTTAGGGATAAAAAAAGAAGAGAGAGATAATTCTAGAGTTTGAAGTGAATTTTACCAACTTCTTGTTTGTACTTATGAAGCTCACAAACTTCACAGGTACAACAAATATATCTATGAGTTCCAAAAGCAAAATATCCCTGGTTTAGTACATTTATAGTAGAAGCTTTATGGGGAGAGGTAGAAGAGCTTTTAGAAAAGATAAATAGCTTGAATTTAGGTTTTCCTCAGGCTGGTAGTTTTCTGTCTATGGTATTTTTAGATAACCCATTACATAGGGCAGAGATTCCCAAACTTTGCTTATTGTGTACCCCCTTCCAGATTTACCAGCTGCCCGCATACCCCTACCAGCGTACAGTTTATATTTTAACCCCTTAAATGCCAAGTATTATTATTCTAATGAAAATTAAATTTGCCATTACACAAATCCCCCCACATACCCCTCTGAGATGTCTTGTGTACCCCCAGGGGTATGTGTAGCACAGTTCAGGAACCCCTGATCTAGGGTATAGGTGTCAAATGCAGTGATTAAGCAAAAGGAAAAGAGAAACTCCCAGTGGCATAAACCTGGCAGAGATGAGTGACTACACAAAACCTATACCAAACCATCCCCTTCAGCATGGGGTAGTTGCAGGATAAGAAAGCGCGTGACAGGCCAAACCACCAGCAAAGACATTGTGGATCTGAGATCTGGTACTCAAATCATTCAGGAGCATAATGGACATTTATACACATGCTCTGGGAGTGGGAAGAGTGTTTTAATTAGAGCAGTTTTGAGAGCAACTCTAATTAAAGCACCCAAAGCATCTCGTCTATCAGCATCCCCATGCTGAAAAATGGTGGTGGGGGTGCTTTAACTAAAGCTCATTAAATTAGCTTTAGTTAAAGTGATACCCCACCACCAATTTCAGTGTGGGAATACTAATATACATGATGCTGGAGTCTACTGGAGCACGGTAACTCAATTAATTGAGTCCGCTCCAACATGCTGCAATTACAGCACATCGGAGCATCCTCGCTGCACATGTATAGGTGCCCAAAATTTCTCTGATTAGGATTAGGATTCTCTGCAGGATTAGGTAGAGCAGTGATACTGCTGCTCTGACTGACACTAGTGCAAGCTCAAGAAACTGTAGTGGATCCCTGATAGCCCCTCACTTATACTAGGTAGGGAAAACTGTGTATAGTTTCTTGTGGTAATTCCCCATCAATAGTTGTTAAGGAAAGGCTTTCAAAGATTGAAGTATTATAACCTTAGGAACTTAGTCTAAGGCTAGAGTATGGCTACTTGAGCAAGTTACCAGGGCCCAAAGTAGGGTGTGAATTTTCAGTGCATTAGCTATGCCACAGTAACTGTCCCTGTGGACACTCAGGCCATAGTGAGAGTAAGTAGGCCCATCACTGAAAGTGGGGTAAGCTACTTTACTCTACCACAAAGTAAGACCATGCATATAGATAATTACTGCAGAGTAACTAACAGGATGCAAGTTCACACAACAGGTTAACTCATGGTGATTTATTTATGCCACCACACCCTTAATTGTATCTTGTTTTGTACATTACACCTCAATCAGAGCCTATTGCATGGAGAATTCTGGGACTCCAGCTTTTAAGAAACGTATCCTTATCATTGCTGGCTGTGTTATTGAATAAGAATGTGACAATTTCTTCATTCACCAGCCTCAAACTCATCATTTATTTTATGAAACAGATTATTTATTATAGGCAGGATTCCTGAGTGACAACAAAGCTGCTAGCCAGCAACTGAATTCCTTGCCAGTATCTCGCCATACCTTTTTCAGTAATCTTAAATGTGAAAATCTTATTAAGGATCTGCCAAGCCCTGGAAAAAGAGAGTTTCATTAAAAATTGTATCAGACAGATACAATTCAAGATATCACTCTCTTACTCTTTCTGCTTCAGAAACACCTGTCAAAATATCAGGTCACTGGGACTTTTTAAAGAGGCTGTACTGCCCAAAGCAGGATAGTTGGTATCTATGCACCATTTGTGGTATTAAAAGAAAAATTTACTCATGGTATTTGTTCTTCAATGGTTTTATACAGATTGCTAGCTCAGAATTTTAAAAAAATGTAAGTTAGGGCACTGTTAGCATGATTTCCCCCCCAGAATATGTATGTTCCTTCTGCCCTGCTTTCTGGGAAATAATATTGTATTGTTATCAATAGTTAATCTATAAGGTGCATATTGCCCTCCCTCTGACTTCAGACTAATACAGTTAGCTTCCTTTTTATATATATATTCTTTATTTTTTATACCATGCAGCCTCCATATAGTTTCACAGATTGCCAAGATTTTTCACTGCCTCATAGTTCTGATTTTTTTTTTTTTTTTATCCCAGGGTGATTAAGGGTTTTTACAGTTTTAATGGTTAAAGCTGTACAATTACTGGTTGTGTGCATGAAAAACAATATAAGGAAACTCTTTAATATTAACTGGGTGAAACACACTGGTGATCCTTCTAAGATCTCTTTCCTCCCCACCCCTCATTGTTAGGGTTGGTAGATATTAATATCTGTTTTCCAGCCTTGAACCATTAGAATAACCTGTCTTTATCAAGTTTTCTTCACAATTTGATCTTTGTTAGAGCGGTAATGGAGACAGATGATTAAATCTCTAGGGCAGATTCCTTTAGGCTGGGGAAATGCAACATGGTAGATTCTATTGATCTAAATAAAATTACTTTCTTCTTTGACTAAAAATAAAAATAAATAGTGCTTTGACAAATAACAACATTTGAGGGGATTCACTTTATTCTTAAGAATTTTTGATTTACCAGATTCCCCAGGTTCTGATCATTATCTTTCAATACTATTCGGCTCATTTTCTCAGCCATCCTTATTTTATCTAAAACGTATACACTAGCAGTGTAATGGAGTAGTGTAATGGAGCCCATCATTATAGGGCTCCATTATGATACCCAGTTTTCAAATGAGCAATGAAAGATGATTGAAATCATTGAAATACAGGAAGGTCTGTATATTTACCCTCAGGGGTTTTCCTATCAGCTTACTAACTTTTCTACTTTATTTTTCAGATACTTAGACTTTCAGGTTTGGCCATTCTTGCTGACAGTAAAATCACTATTTCTTGCATGCCAGGCTTTGTGGAAAGGGGTGAATGTATCTTTTTTCTATGCTAATTCAGTGTTTTTGATCTGTAAACTATCTTGGATATTCCATATCCCTTTTGCTTCCTAAGAAATGTTTCTTCTGCAAAGTAAGCATGTTTCCTTTAATAAAATACATACACCTTTTCTTCCTTTCTTATACCTGATTTTTCTCCCTGTTGTTTTTCCTGCCATCTTTTAGAGTGTGAGCATTCTTTAGTTATGAAGATAAGTAGAAAATTGAGATTGAAAATACTATGAACCAAGAGCCTCAGGTTTTGGTTATTTCTTTGAAATGTGGGGAGAAGAATTGAATCAGCACTAAATACAGATATTTTTGACAGCTGAGTCCCTGATTTTGGATGCGTTGATTTGGGGGCATAAAATTTATAATACTTTAAATCTCAGGGGCCTGATTTTCAGGTGTTTAGGAGATGTTTTTAACTCTTTAAAAATCATATCTTTAAGGTATTTTAGCCAAAAAATTGAGGCATAGAAAAGTCTTAAAGTAAGCATCAGTGATGAAAAAGCAATCACAAATCTTTATAAAAATTCTATGTTATTTTTTATTTGTGAACATATACATATAATTTAATATAATACTTTGTCATTGAGGTGAGTCCCTTAAAACCCAGGCAACCATGTAATAAATGTGTTTAAAAAAAAAACCCACAAGAACTTCCACCTCACCATATAGCAGCTTTAGTACTAGTTTATTTACAGCTTTCACCAAAACAATACAATAAAATGAACCATAAAAAATAAATATAACAACAGCATTTATATAATTTTTGATAAAAATGTACAATGTGATTATTCTATCAGTTTACACCAAATTAAAACAGAATATAGTATATGATGAAAATTTAAAAGAAAGGATAAGATGAAACAGTGAACTATAAACTCTGCCCCCCCTCAGAAAAGAATTCCATTTTACTTGGCACACCAAAGGAGCATAGGGCAGGCTCTGAAGTGTTAGGAAGAAACCAGACTCTTTGCTTTTTTCTTCATGAGCACAGTATTTAAAATGTTCTGTTAATGGAGAGATCCATTTTCTTCTCATTTTTTTCAAAGAACAATTGAGAGTACAAATAGTGATTAAGTCATCTATCCCATTCTTCCCACAAAAAACATATTATTCTGAATATGGGGCCAGACCTCACCTGATCCTGACAACCACAGATCTCATTGAAGTAAATCTCAATCTAGTAATGGCCTTTCACTATTTATAGTTTTGGACCATGCACAAGCAGGTTTCTAAGCCAAAGAAGTGTCTTATTAATCTTAAAAAAGGGGTAGTTTGAGACAGACAGTCTCACTGCCAGCATATCTGTCTGCATGCTGGCATCTTTAATTCTTAAATGCATGTTTTGTTTTAGGGGTTTAGGTTGTAGCCGTGTTGGTCTAAGGATATAGGCAGACAAGGTTCCTTGGTGAATTTGATATCTTTTATTAGACCAACCCAAATGGTTGGAGAATAGTTATTAAGCAAGCTTTTGGGTTCAAAAACCCTTCCTTAGCCTGATGAAGGGTTTTTGAACCCGAAAGCTTGCTTAATAACTATTCTCCAACCATTTGGGTTGGTCTAATAAAAGATATCAAATTCACCCAAGGAACCTTGTCTGTTTTGTTTTAGGTATTGGGGAAATACTGGGTCAGTGACTTTATATACATTTCCCAGACCATTTGCCTGAAGGAAAATATGGATGTTAATTAACCATCCAAACAAAGGTTTATTTGGGAAAGGAGAGGTTTCTACAATAATGCTTCACCTGGTAGGTGTAAACAATCTATTTTTTCATCCAGTAGTTTAATTGTGCTAACTTGCTCACATTTATCAGTCTGGTTTCAGAGAGCATGAGCCCCCTACCATAGAATTGGGTAGAGATTAAACCCCCCTAATTTTTAGGCAGCTTTTATTTTATTCATGGACCATAGGGTCATCACCCCAAAGTTCTGCTCCATACCATAAAATTGACTCTACCTTGACCCATAGACCTTCAGTGCTTCTAGAACTGCTCTTCTACCCATCTTATTATAAAAAGATAACACTTTACTCAATGCTTGTTTTGCTCTAGTATTTATATTTTTAGTGTGCTTTCCCAGCTCATATTTTTGCCAAAAGATTCCAAGCTATTCAAAAGAAGACATCACTTCTAGTTTCTTTTCCTGTAAAAACCAAACTTATTTCCTCCTTTCATTCCCAAAAAAACAATTTTTTTGCTTTTAGCTGTATTGATTTCCTGGCTGTTTGAGGTACAATACTGCTGGGAACCTTTGAAAGCCCATTTGGGATCATGACATTATTAACATGTTAACTGCATAAAGCAAGACAGGGATAGAGTCATTCAGGCTAGGGACAGACATTACACATAAACCAATTTAAGTGATCCAAAACTGGTTTAAATCTGTAATAGAGCAGATATTCAGTGCACATAAACCAGTTTGAAAATGGCTGAGATAAATGGTTTAAAATAAACCTGGTTTAATGTAGTATCAGATTTAACTGATTTGGGTCAAACCAGTTTATGCAATGTCTGTCCCAGCCAAGTACTGACTGCATTCCAATTACCCTTTCCACAAATAGCTTTCATTTATATCAACAATAATGGTCTATATTGCCATAGGCATGACCCTGTGTGACATCATTGATTTCAAAGGGTGCAGGATTCATTCAGAAGAATCACAACACAGCCTTTCATTCAGAATAATCACAGCACTTAAAAGGTATGACAAAAGTCCCCATTCCAGATCATGAAAAACTGGTGCCTCCCGAGACTGGGGGGGATACACCACAGTGGTGAGCAGCAAGCAGGGACCATCCACAGATGTCAGTGTTGGTGTTGACGGTGGTGAGCGGGGACTGCCCGCAGACACCGGTGGCAGTGTCAGTGGCAGGGGGAGGGAGTGGTGAACGGCAAGCAGGAACAACCCACAGATGCTTTTGGCTGCATCAGCAGCAAGAGTGGGGGCAGGTGGCAGGCAGCAACTGCCCTCAGAAGCCAACAGCAGCTTTGGAGGTGGCCAATCTCAGGGGGCACATGCCCCCGCAATACATTTCCTATGTTCCAGACTGTAATACAATTCTGGGGAAAGAATTTTTCTGTAAGTTTATACAGTGTATAGATGCACTGTTTGTTGCACCCATAACTAAAATACAGCCATCGCTTGTGTGAAAATAAGTTGTATGGAAAAATTAGCATCTGAAAAAAGAGAAGGATAGAGGGAAGACAATTAGGGGTGCCATATTTCCAGTAGCAAGAAAAAGGATACCTGTTGGGGGCACCTCACTCCCAGCTCACAGCCCCCTGGCTCTGCCAGTGCCCCTCACTCCCAACCTGCAGCCCCCCATCCCTGCTGCTGCCCCTCACTCCCGACCCATAGACCTCTGGCCCTGCTAGTGCCCATCACTCCAGACCCATAGTCCCTTGCCCACCCACCCCCAGGCCATGCTGTTGCCCCTCACTCCCAACCTGCAGTCCTTTGGTGCTGCCAGTGACCCACACTCCCAGCCCGCATTTAATGCCCCTGCCTCCAATCACCCTCCACCCACTTCTACCAGTGGAGCAGAGCAAAATCCTGAACATTTGTTCAAGTTTAAAAAAACCATCAGGATGGAGATCACAGGAATCAAAAAGAGGACATGTCCAGGAAAACCTGGATGGAAGGTAACTGTAACAGGTTCCCCTCCCAAGCGGCATTTTTTTTCTCCTTTTTGCCTATGAGGGGCACTCCTGAAGTCCCTTAATGTTTCATTTTCTTTCATTCGTTTTGTATCCCACCTTCACTCATCTGCCACATCTTGATATAAATATTAATTTAGATGTTCTTACAAGTGGGAGACTGCCTATTATAATTCTATGTTGCAGTTCTCAGCCACCACAGGCCTTGTCCCCTGTATTTCTCTAGCTAGGCCTACCAGTCTAAACCCAGCAGACAGGGTTTGACTCTGAGGCTCTAGCTCCTTAATCTTGGGGCTCATGGCCATTCTTTCACTGCCAGCTTGGAGCCCAGGCTCTCTGGACTGGAGGTCCATTACCTAGACAGAGACCTAGTGGGCTACAAGTTCAAGGCTGGGCAGTGGCCCTGAACTCCCACTGTCCCAAGACACCCCTTTGTTTAACTCAAGCTACCAGCCAAGTTTCCCCCACTGGGGCCCAGCTTAAAAGTCCTGCACCCAGCTCTGAGAGGCTGGCCCTATACAACTGCACACACTGGTGCACTAGACCTCTTTGGCCTTTCATGACTGCACGCAAGGTGCTAATGAGGTCTCCTCCTCCCCTACAGCCCCTCATCCCCAAACCACCAGTGTCAATCAACAAATATATATAAACAGTAAGTCAATAGGTTACAACCACAAAAAAAAAAAAGGCAGCACGTCAGCTCACATTTTCTTTGTGGCTTGGTGCTTCTGCTTCCCTACTGTCTGTGGTGCTCCTCTCTGTGGCATGGCCACCACTTCTCTGAGAGTGATCAGGAGTTCCCTTCTTACAGCAGCCAGACCAGCAGCTAAGCCACTCTGTGGAGCTCTCATGTACAACCTCCTTCCCCTTTGGCCACTGCCTCTAACTGCCACCAAGCCCAGGGTTTTTATAGTTCAGGCCTGCCCACTTCTGGCCAACAGACTAGCGGGCCAGGCTCAGCTTTTAACCCTTACCCTGACAGCTGGCTGTGCCCAGAAAGTTCTGGTCTTAAACGGACCAGCCTGCTCTCTGGTAACAGGGCTAGGGTTCCCTGTTACAGTAACCCTAAAGACAATGAGACTGACAATGAAAGAATTAAGAGAAGGAAGCTGAAGTAACAGCGGGCATGTCTACATGAGATACTTTGAGTGCAGTAGACTAACTTTACTCTGTATTAGTGTGGTGGGCAAAATCTGTGCTATCACACTAATGTGCAGTAGAATTAGTCTACTGTCCAGTAGCATCATCAAAAATGCATGTGCCAGTGCTACTGTGCAATAACTCTGGTTACTGTGCATTTAGTTAGTAAACTAAATGCAGAATAACCACTGTGCATTAATGCACATGTAGATGTGCCCAGTGCTTCAACAGAGGGAAATTAATGCCCAGAATTTGAATTGTGTAAGGCCAACATCATTTGTGTCCAGTACTTGTGAAAGTCTGGGACAGGCCTCACAAGTCAACCACCACTAATCCCAAGTCATTGCAGTGGTGTTCCCTGATCCTGCTGGTGGATACTAACCTTTATGGCAGTTGGTGCTGCAGTGAACCTGCCCCCCCCCCACCCCATGTCTCTATCAAGTGCCTCAGTTTATCTTCTCACCAGAAGTCTCTTTCCTCTAGGTGGCTTTCCTTAGGCATCTTATGCCCACATCTCCTTCAGCCTCTGGGGCAGAAAAGGATCCAAAGCAGTTTAACAACTCAGAATAGCTTATCCTCTTCCCTAGGTTCAGTTTCCAGGTTCACCAGGTTTTTAAGGCATTGAGACAGGTCTTCACAGTCCTTTGACCTTCCTCAGACTCATTCATTTATTAGCAGGGATCTGGGTTTTCCATTTCCCACAGGAAAATGGAGTAAACTGCAGATTTTAAATTTTACTGGAGGCAAACTCAAATTTCTCATTTTACCAGTGAAACCAATGGATTTTCCAGTTTTGTGATGATCCCTCTGCAGGCTGGCAGAGTTCCACCCTGAAGAGGGTTGGGACTGAGTGGGAGGAGGGCAGAGAGGCAGAGGGAACCAAGTGCATGTACATGCATATGGCTGCCAGGCAGCCTGCAGACCAGCTCCCAAAAGTAAGCTGGGTGGGTGGGGCATTGAGGCCCCCATAGGGAGGGAGGGAGGGAGGGAGTTGAGCAGGGCTGGGGCTGGGGCTTGGGGCCCAGGGGCCACAATGTGCAGCTGCAGGGCCTCAGTGGGGCCACAGGAAGCTTGTCTGGGGGTGGGGAGCATGGGGCCAGCTCCCTGCTGCAGCATGCACTCCCAGGGGGCAGGGAGGACCTGCACCTCTCAGATCTGTGCGTGGGGGTCAGGGTTCCACCCTGCTGTCCTCCCCTGGGGCCTCTGCAGCCCAGTGTGTGTGACCCAATGCTGCAGTGAACAGCGGAGTCACGCAAAAAGCTGTCTGCTGCTGTGAGCTCCACACTGTCATGTCCCCTGCATGCAAACCCACACTGCAGCCTCCGCTGGGGCAGCACAGAGCTCACAGCAGCAGGCAGCTTCTTGCATGGCTCTACTGTTCCCCTGCCTCCCAGGAATGCACACTGCAGCAGGCATCTGGCCTTCCTAGCCTGAGCCTACAGCAAGCAGGGAGTGGAGGGGGTGGGGAGCTGGGCTCCACTTCACTGCAGCAGCTGCCACCTCCTGCCAGGGACAGGGGGCTGTGGACCTGGGTCTCTGGCCCTGTAGTCCTGGAAGCTTGGAGCCCCCTCTGGCAAGGCTGGGGGAGCAGGAGCTGTGGGTGGGGGGTGAGGGGCACCAGGAAGGCTGGGGAAGTTTGGGTAGAGGGAGTGAGGGGCAGGAGCAGGGCTGGGGAGCTGTGGGGGGAATAATGGGCACCAGCAGGGCCAGGGAGGTTGGGGGAGGGAGGGGCTTTCATTTTAGTTATGGATTGGGGGGGGCGTTATCAGTGAATCTATGATTTTTTATCAGAAAATTAATTTTTTTTTTAATCAGGGAAAACCAGGATCCCGGTTTATGAGTAGTAATCAGGAATCAGGACCATTTTGCTAGACGTTATACAAACAAATGAACAAAGAAATTAGTTTTTGTTTGCCCCAGAGCATTTACAATATCAGTTAAGAGGATTGATTGATACGGAAATATAGATGGAGGAGTACAATACAAGAATGAAATAGTTGAGAGAGCAAGTGGGCTGCAACTAGTACTACCTTTAGTTTTTCCTCACAGTTCTTTATGCTGGGGCTAAGTAAATATTTCATTTCATTAACTTGTCTCCTACCTCATTAATGGCAGATTAGACCATCTCTGCATCATACCAGAACCAAGTAGGTTCTTGCTTGCCACATTTCTCATATCTGTTGATGCAGGGTATAGATGGCTATACCCTGTACAGGAGGGATCGTGTAGAGAAAAGGGGCAGGGGTGTAGCTCTCTATGTTAAGGAAAGCTACACGTCCTTGCAAGCCGATATTGGTGTCCAGGGTGGACAGCTGGAGAACCTTCACCATCCGCCGAAAAGCTGGCAAGTCAGTCAGGAACACAGAAGTCCTTGACTTCAGGAAAGCCGACTTTGACAAGCTCAGGAGGCTTGTCAGTGAGGCCCTAAGGGACCATGACCACGGAGAGAGGGGAGTTCAAGAAGAGTGGTTGCTCCTCAAGGGAGCGATCCTCAATGCACAAACTAAGTCTATTCCATCTCGGAGGAAAGGCAGCAAGAGGGCACAGCAGCCCCCCTGGCTCTCCAGGGACCTAGCAGACCTCCTGAGGCTAAAAAGAAAGGCCTACAAAGGATGGAGGATGGGAGTCACCTCCAAGGAGGATTATTCTGCACTGGTCCGGTCCTGTAGGGAGCAGACCAGGAAAGCCAAGGCTGCAACTGAACTCCAACTAGCTTCGAGCATCAAGGACAATAAAAAGTCCTTTTTCA
>NW_005842084.1:87252-109787 GCF_000455745.1 Alligator sinensis | reverse complement strand
GCCCCAAGGGATGACGACTAGGTTGAATGGTCATAAACTACTACAAGACCATTTCAGGCTGGACATAAGGAAGAATTTCTTTACTTTCCAAGCCCCCACAGTCTGGAACAGCCTGCCACCGGAGGTGGTTCAAGCACCTACATTGAACACCTTCAAGAGCAAACTGGATGCTCATCTTGCTGGGATCCTATGAACCCGGCTGACTTCCTGCCCTTTGGGCAGGGGGCTGGACTCGATGATCTTCCGAGGTCCCTTCCAGCCCTAATGTCTATGAAATCTATGAAATCAACTTAGTGAGAGAAAATATATTACTGTACTGGGTCCCTGAATAAACATAGGTGCCTGCACCAGCACTAACTTTACCATTACATTATCACCCTGCTGCCTCATACTATCTCCTTCAAATGTTCTTAAACTCTCCTAGGATTTCTTTCTCTGCTCCAGTGTCCTTAGGCCTCCTCTTAAGCCCTTTTCACAACACCCCATCTAAGTTTGACTCCCCAAATGCCCTTCTGGAGATTCACTATTATAGTCCTAACTTTATCTCTGGTCTTTCTCCTCCAGAATGCTGCCTGGCACACTTTCATAGAATTTCTTATAATAGTGTCTGTTTCCCAAAGTCCCTATGAGGGGAAAAAAACTCACACAACTCCCAGATCTTGTATACCAGAGATCAGTAATGTACAGACTGTGGGCCACATTTGGCCTACCAAGCTTTTATGAATGGCCCACCGAGCTCTGAAACGATGCAGATTGGAAAGATTCTACAGAAGCACAGTGTGTTTTGGATGTTTGGAGAAACTATGGTGGTGGCATGGTCCATTCTATACCATGCACCAAGCCACAGCGGCAGGGACTAGAACAGAAGCACCAGCATGTCCTTGACCAGCCCAGGACTATGAAGGAACTGTAGCAACAGCTGAATGGTCCATTTTGCAATGTGTGCTGTGCTGGGGCTCGTCAAGGACATCCTTGTACTTTTGTTCCAGTCCCTGCTGATGCTGGGTGCATAGTGGTGTATAGTGCAGAATGAACCATGTTACATATTAAGTGTCTGTATATATGTTCTGTATTCCATCAGCAGAGGATGCTACATGAACTGCATTATCTTGTGTTGGCTGTTTAGCTGTTGTTAATAAATATGGTTCCCCTTTCTTCCTTGCATGATTTCTCCAGGACAAGAAGCCAACAAATACACAACAGAACATGCAGCTGAGGTTTGGGAGGGGATCTTGGGGGAGTGGGGAAGGGGGACACCTGCTTTCAATCAGTGTCTGAGCAAAGGCTGTCTGCCCCCAAGTCCCCTTGGGTATGCAAGGCTATGAAATGTCTCTCTCAAGGTTTTGCAGGGAGATAGGGGTTGCTCTGATAGGTGCTTCATTAACCTTTTCCACTGCTGAGAAACTAAAAAGAGCTCAGGTAAATCCAGTAGTGCTTGTACATATGCTTTGTGAAGGAGCTACCTGCTGTCCCATGGCTGTTGAAGATCAGTCCAATAAATTATACACTCTTGCCCTCCCTGTGACTGAGCTTTGTTGATTTGGGCCTCTGTTACTGAAAAGTTGCTGATCCCTGTTCTATGCTGAACTTGAATTTCATCTCCTCAACTTATAGGCAACTTCCATTATTTATTATACACAGCTATTTGTGGAGTCTCAGAGAAAAGGATCCCTGTACACTCTGTGATTGGAGCCTAGCTAGACCTCTCTTTCCCATTGCTGCTTCTTCCTGCTCAAGGAAATGGCTTGGTACTCAGGACAATCCTGTCTTTCCTCCTCGGGCTGAGTTAACAGAGGAATAGAGGGTTGTCCAAAGGTGGTCCATGGGCTGTATGTGGCCTGCAACTGTCTAACTCACAGGTCCTTGCTCATGGTCCACTCTCTCCATTGCTCCTGCTGTTGTTGCTAGCATCTCTGGGCTCCCCCTCTCTCCTCCAGCATCCACTTCCTACCCCTGCCTTTTGAGAATGGTGGGACCCATAGGCCATAATAATAGGCCATGGTCCATGTAGCATAGTCTCCAGCTGCTCTCAAGCTGGACAGCCCTTGCTTTATACATTCCTTTCATTTGGATAGGTAAACTAAATTTTAGTCATTCCTCCTCACGTCCTGTAATTTTGTCATCCTCAATTAATCCACATATCCATTATTTACTATTAATCAGGACTCATCATGTTTTCCCACAGTGGAAATATCCTACAGCTGAAATGTCCCAACTTCAAAGGCAAGCTGACATTGGAACCTGGCTGCTGCTGCCATCACTTGTCTGCTGCCCAGCTGTGGCACTACAAAGCACTTGGAAGCCAGGCCATGGCACCATACAAGGCAATGCTACTGAAGCCCTCTCCTGCGGAATGTCACCAAAGCCCCTGCTTTGTGGGCCAGATTCAATGGCTCCATGGGCTGTAGGTTGCTGCCCCCATCATAAGCTATTAACAGACCCAAAAATAAACATAAACATATGACACATCTATATTAAATTACATAACACACTCTCAATCCTAGAACCAGACACAATATTAATTATAAATGGAGTGCTTGTAAAATTGCAGATATTATATAGCTTACAAAGAATGATTATCTGATCCTATAAATGTTGTACATTTCTTTGCTGAAATTGAAATAGCAGTTTCCTCCTCTCTTTATAGGACTCTCAAATGAACTATAGCAGTCTTTTGCAGGCACACAGACAGCTGATATTTAGAAATTTACAGTAGATAAATTTTCCAGAATGTCTTGGAGGAAATATAATTTAAGATCTCCTCCAGCTATAGTTCTTGACTACTTGTTATTGGCATGCTCACAGTCTCTTCAAAGTTCTTTCTTTTAGCAGCCTTCATACTATAAGCAGATGGAATGTATGCTTTAAAATGCTTGTTGAATATCACATCAGATGCAGGAACTTTGCTTATCATTTCTAAAAGAAAATGTACTGAGGTGTTCCTAATGTTAAAACTTACTTTTATAAGCTTTTAACACTGGATTCAAAAGCTACATCTTATTCTATTAGTGCTAAGATAGTAGCAAGTCCTTCTTTGGGAATTTTGGAAGTTTTTTCATACTCTGATTGAGGCATAGTAAAGTTTCCTATATTCTGTAATGCTGGAAAGAAAATAGTTGAAGACTATTGGTGCCTACACACATGCTTTGGGGTGGGGAAGGGCTGTTTTAATTAGAGTGGTTCCCTGACAACTGGTCCAATTAAAATGGCTCACCATCATGTGTATTAAGCCCCCCGTGTTTTAAAATGGCTACAGGAGTACTTTAACTGAAGCTCATTTGAAAATTTTTAGTAAAAACACCCCAGCTTTAGTTAAAGTTCCCTAACCTTTTTAAAACACAGACAGTTAATAGATGTGACAGTGAGGCAATGCTAAAGCATTCGAATTAGAACATGGAGCAGACTCGATTAATCTACAGGCAGCTTATGGCAAGAAAGAATGAAGATATTTCTGTCTTTCTCTGACCAGCTACTTTGTCTGAGTATTTCCTTGTCTGTCCCCAGAGGTGGGTCCCATTCTATCTTTCAAATGCATGTAGCCTGTATGATACACAGCAGTACCCCCTCTCCAGTTGAAAGGATGTTAGTGGGTGTGATCATGCTGTGGGAGTGTGACTGCCTACCTTAGGCCAGTTCACCTCCCTCCCCTACAGAGCAAAGCAGAGACTGTGGACACCCAGTAAGGTTTAACTATTTACAGATTTAATTTACAATGGAGTGTCAATAAAGCTTATTGAACATGTACGTATATCAGGAATTATTTACAGATTTAAATCTACAGCAACAGTGAATCTTATTAAAACATATACATAGGCAATAACAACTGGGTATGGCAGATGAAGGCTCTTTATCAATGTAGGCCTTGACCATCAGTGATCTTCTGGTTAGTGTACAGCCCCTACCCTCAGCAGGCCCTCCAGGCAGCAGGCAATGGAACAAGCAACAACAAAACACAGGTTAAACAATATGCCAGCAGATGAAACCCAGCAGGGATAAAACAATAGTCTGGGCATACATAAACAAGACTACATCAATAAAATTCAGCACATAAATACAACAAACACATGCAAGTAAAATAATGAATAAGGGGTGCCCTAACAGACCCTTAAACAATTGAGAACCACTAGCAGGCAAAACAAGGCAGTTCATGGTCATTTCATAACACAATATTAAGGTATGCAAGTTTACAGAAAAATATACAACTTACAGGCTACTGCATAGCATAAGGAATGAAGACAAACTTAAACAGTTACTTGACCCAGACAGTGGTACAGCAATTGCGCCAGAAGGGAAGGAATAATATAAGGAAACAAAACAAGTTACTATAAAGAAACACCATCATCCACAACTAGTCTACTTGACTAGAATGGCTTAGTAACCACAAAGCCAGGGGCCCTCCTCCCCTGTGGAAACCCCTGTTTCTTCTCCTCCTAGGGACTGCAATCCCCAGCCTGGGTAACTCATGACTCCCCAACAGCTCTGGTGAGCTTGGCTTCTCTCTCTTTGTGGGGTTGGCTGCTGGGGCTTCCCCCTTCACTGGGATGGCTGTTCTGTGCCACTGGCACTTGCTGCAGGAAGGGCCAAGCTGCTTCGTATAGCTACCTGGGCCTATCAACCCTCTGATGCCTTGTGTACCACTGCTCTGTGCACCAACACCACAGCTCCCTCAGTGGTGGGGCTGTAGCTGCTTGCCACTTAGTGGAGGCAGCTTCAGGGTGCTTCTCTGACAACTGCTCCACCCCACTGTTTAGCTCCACCAGCCCTTCTTCATCATCCCTCATCAAACCCACCCATGTGCTGGACATGTGTGCTTTTATTCCTTCCAGAGGTTCTGCCCCCAGATTGAAAATTGACCAATGGGAAGCCAAAGCAGTTGGTTCCCCCTCTGGTCCTCATTGCCCTTGCCCTTGTGACAGGGTGGGACAAGCCTGCCTCCTACCTTCTCCTGATTGGTGGAGAAGGGAAATGCCCCCACCAATTGACCTGAGACATCCAGGCTCAAGCCAACAAGCCAGGCTGCCAATGAGCCCGCTGGCCAGCCTTCCACATGCAATAACTGAAACTTGCATCTTCTTGTAAATTCAGTAGCCAGCTGAAATATATTTTTTAAACTTCTTTGCCAGTTTTGCTTTACAGCTCTGAAACATAATAATTAGAAAAAAAAGATCTTTAAAATAAATGAATGGCTTTTGGATGAGACATATCATGATCAATCTTACATATATCAGTGTTATGAATATGGTGTTTAAATATTGTTAAGTTAAATTTCATTTTAATTAGTGTTTGGAATTCTGTAACTCAGATGTAATTACCCAGAAGTTATTTCCCCTGATCTCTTCATCGCCAATGTAATGTTCTTAGATCGTATGGATAAGATTAAATAAAAGATGTAGGCACCTGGCCCCTTGAGTGAAATTTAAATACTGTATTAGGTGCCTAGTTTCCCTATGCAGTGCATGAGGAGAGTTACAAAACAACCAGCATGCAGCAAGAATCTGTATAAAGTCAGAACACTCCCTGTGCAGCTGCCTAGAACTAGCCTATGGGAAACGCTGAGGACCAGCACAAGTCTTAAAGTCTGCACTTCTGGTGCCTTACTCAACACTGTAGGGAGGCACCTCTGGCCATGTGTGATCCACTGCTGAAGTTGGGCACCTGTCCCTTTTGAAGAAATGAGTATTGTTCACTTCCTTTTAAAATGCAACCATTGGAACAGTTAAATGCAGCACCATGACTGCTGGTAGACAACACCATTACCCTTTTTATCTAATAATCTAGTGGAAAGTACTTGCCCAGGCTCAATTCCTTCTTCTACCTGCTGGGTTTCAACCAACAACTCCTACCCCACAATAGAGTGTCTCACCCATCAAACTACAGGCCTGTCTGGGTAGAGTATTTTCCAACCCATCTGTTAAAGTTGGGGTGGAGCATCAGATACAAACTTTCAAATCTGTGAGCCACTGTCTGGTATTAGTGCTCAATATGTTGATTCCATCTGCCCCATCTGGGCATTTGTAAAGATTGCAGTTCTTGAAGAAGTGTTTTGCTGTGTGTTGAACACCACATTCACACATTAGGGCTCTCCAAGATGTACATCTTGTGAAGTGATGTTTTGAAGTGTCCATATCCAGATCTCAGTCTGTTTGGCTTGACCCTTGCTTCTCTGTAAAGGTCGTGCCCAATGGAGGATTTGTTTGGTGTTGATATAAAATGCTTTAGGAATAGGTTTGACCTTTGCCAGTGGTTGGCCCACTCCATTGCTGCCCATAGGCTTGGTTCAGCATCCCCAGCCTCTTTTAGGAGCTTGGGGGTTTCATGTATAAACAGTTTAAGACTTTTAAGCCTCTTAAGCCTCCATCTATATGGGTCTTCAGTTAACAATTGAGGGAGCAGGTGATTCTCTTCATCTCTTGCCTTGGGTCCTTGCTTCTAGGATTCTTTCTGTATTTTATGTAATGATTTTTCTAATGTTAAATGTGATAATCATTCTGAAGCCTATATGGAGAATTCTGTGATGATTCCTAGCTGTCAGAGAGGTGTTTATTTATGTCAGAGAAGTGCACAGGCATTTCTGACTTCTACCTTACTTTTGACTCTATATTGGATCTAGACCTGTTCAGAGTAAATGGTCATGTGCAACCACTTTTACCATCAGTCATGCAAAGCTCAGACAGACCTAAAGTATGAGATATAGTCAGAATTAGATGATATCTCATTGTAAGTGGGACTAGGCTTCAGCTTTGATGTAAAATAAAAAAATGATGTGAAATGTTTCAAAATTAATGTATCCAAAATTATTTCCATTTTAGATTGCTGGTCATGTTTCTGTGTAAAGAATGAGACAGAATCCTGTGGAAAAAAATAGTATGTGGTCATGTAATTATAGACTGTGTCATACAAAGGAGTTAAATTAAGGTAGTACAGTCAATTTAAATCTGATAGCTCCAAATTTTTGAGTCCTGGAGTTTTCAAACTTATCCTTTTATTATTATCTTTTTTGTATGCTTTTATTACATTGTTCAAACTGAAATGTGAGGAAAAATATCCATCATGTGGCATCGCCTATGAATCTTTCTAGTATCACTCCTCTCTAAGCACCTTCCACATAAGATCAATCATCTCAGGAAAATCGACAGTAAATTTCATGACATTGCTGGCACTACTTTTATGGAAGGAAAAAATTGCCTGGGGCAAGATATTTGCAGACTGGGAACCAATAGATCTTTAAATCATAAACATCATCTATACTGGTAAGATTCAAAAAGGAAGGCTTTTCAAAGTTTCATGAAGATGGTCAGATGGAGCTGAATCCCCTCCTCCTTCTCCTTTATTCTCATATGTTTTGCCTGATTTGATCAAGAGGTGATTGCCCAAGAGGGATGCAGCTCTCATGACTGTTCACAGATTAAAGTTTTATCTCTAAATTTGGTCTATATTGTAGCTGAAGCTGAGTACATCCTCTGTCTTCCATGTTGAAGTTGGCCATGGGATGCAAGAGTCATGGCACAAGAAAGAGAATAAGGAAAAAAAGGAGCATGGTTCTCTCCATGAAGAGATGGATACACCCATGGAAAGGAGGAACCCCTGGATTCTGGCCTCTTCTTCTAGTGCTGCTTATTCCTTTTTTCTAATGACTGTCTAATGTAAAAATGTAAACAGAAATGGGAGCAAAACACAGGAAAAGTGAAGTTTGAGTTCAGAACAACTCAGGTTTTTTTTTAGGAGGGCCTCAAGAACATAGATATCCAGGACATGTGCACAAGCCACAAATCAATTTGCAAAAGACATACACCTTGTGAACTTGGCTGTGTAAGGCTGAAATGGATTATGTTACCAAAATAAACATATTAATGATTTTTTAAGGATTTGAACAGCACTAGGGATAGGTCCAGAGTGTGAAATGGTCTGATTTCACTCCTGCCTCCCCCCAACGCACACTTTCAGACCACATTGCAGGAGCAGCTTGCAAGGAACTTTTTTAGAGTCCCCAAACCAGGGGACTTCTTGGCAGGGAGTGGCAGCTCTGGAGCTCCCCCTGTCTACAAGGCTGCTAGAAATATAGGGAACAGCAGCAGTGGTGAGTGGGGGAGAGGGTTAATAGAATATCAAGGGAGAAGATCTGCCACTGAATGCAAAGGCAAAAAGCAAAGATACTAAGAGCAAGGGGAGGGGATGGTTCTTACTTGATTCAGGGACTTAAAAAAAGTCCCTTGATGCTGTAACCATGGTGTGATCTGCCCAGCCCAAAAGGGGAAGCTGGTATCACACCACCTTTTACATTATCCTGGATCTGCCCACGAACAGCACAGAATCGGATCACACTTAGTGCTTGTCTATATGCAGGCTCATCCTTGATGGGACTGAGGATGTCCTGTCCATCCAAATACTCAGGTATACTCTAGTGTCAGAAGTTCACCATAAAGGTTGTTTTCAGTTCATCTTCTGCACCTTATGACTGTGTCCACACATGCAAGCAAGTGCGCTTGCATCAGCTCAAATAGAAGCGGTGGAGATTTGAGTTGGGACTTTTTGCCTCAGCGCACGTGCTCAGACATGCACTTTGGTGTGGAGCAAATTGTGCCACTTGGGGCACAATAACCCTGCCTGGCTTCTCCTAGATCTGCATCCAGGGGGAGCTAGAGCCCAGGGCCAGCACCTGTTCTGTCCCCAGAAGTATAAAAAGCTGCCCTGTCCTGGCCTCAGCAATACAAAAACCTGCCCTGGTATGTGGATCAGGGTTACTTGGACTCAGGAGCTTCTGGGGGAGGAGCCTCTGGGAGGAAGTTGGCTGTGTCCCTTCCTGTCCCAGGCTGCTGCTGCTGTGGCTGGTTGCTGCAAGCTTGCTCTCAGGAGCTTCTGAGGAGAAGATGGCTAGGACCTTTCCTGCCTCTGGCTACTATTAGCTGTTGACTTGGTCTCAGAGTTTTTGGTGTACGTTGAAAGGAGGGAGAAATATAGGGGAGATTCTCTGCTGCACCACCTCGTACTACACCTGCGCTAGATCACTTCCTAATTGACTGACTGCTCCTACCCTCCCCCACAGCTTCCTCATTGCATCTGACCCTGACTTGTCTTCCTGCCTACTGCTCTGCTGCTGAGTGACCGGCTGCAGGTCTGAGGGGCTTCTGGACAGATCTTCTACAAACAAAGCCCCTCCAATGCTCCAGACATCTTTTATACCTGGCTTTGCAGCCTTACCTTGTGAGGTTTTTTGCTCTTATGTGGTAAGTCCTGTGGTCCACTCCCCCTGACCTGGTGTTTGTTGTGTGGCTGAGTAAGCCAGGTCGAGTTTCCTTCACACAGCCCTTGTGTGTGTGTGTTTTCCCCCTCCCCTCCCCCCCCCCCCCCCCCCCCCCTCCCAATTCTCAAAGCATAGGCCTGCCGGTTATTTGTTTTTGTTTGTTTGGTTGGCTTTTTTCCCTTGGGGGACTGTGACTCACTGAGCTTCAGCTCCCTTCCTCCCTATCCCCCTTCTGCCCCATAACCCCAGCCTGCCCCTACTAGATTCACTAGCACTGGGGGATATTTTGGTTTTCTTTATTGTCTTCCCTGCCCTCATGTGAAACAATGGCAGGGCAGAACCCTCCAGAGGGGGAAGATGCTCCCACAGAGCTTACTGAAGCCCCCACTATGGGGGTGGATCCTAACCAACCCCCCAAGGGGATGTATGACCCTACAGCCTCTACCCCAGAGGCAGAGTCCAACCAACCTCCTACAGGGGTGGAGAAGCCTGCAAACTCCACTGCAGGGGCAGGTAGGACTCCAGTAGGGAGGCAACAGGGCCAGGGGGTCATCCCTGGGCAGGCCCCCCCCCCGGGGGGGTTCCCAAGCCCCTTCTCCCATCATAGGGGACTAAGGGCAAGGGCAGTGGGAAGGGCTTCACTTTAGCCTCTTCCACAGCTGGGGATGGCAAGGACAAGGTCCCTGTCCCAAAGCATAGACCACCAGCATCTGAGAGGACCAGGTGCACTACACCAGCCAGCACACCTACTCAACCTGTCCCTAGCACTGAGGCCACCAATGTGGCCTCCGGGGGGTGGGAACTGCAGCTATGCACAGGCAGCTGCGGAGAGACCCAAAGCCAGGGGGCATGGACCCTATACCACTAGCCCTTCCAGCTCAGGCAGTGGGCCCCCCCCTTCCAGCACTCACCCACAGGCATGGGGTGAAGTGCCAACTGCCCAAATGGGAGAACCTGCACTTTGAGACCTGGGTGCAGGCTATGGATCGGGTGGTGGAGGTCCCCAAGATCATGGTGGCCTCCAGCTTTCATGGTAAAGGGGTCTTTTTCCTTGCCTTGGATGCCACTGCACAAAAGGCAGTGAAGAGGGGGCTCATGGTGGAGGGGGAACATGTCTCCCTCAAGCCTCCAGAAGAGCTGGGGACAAGGGTGGTCCTGAGCTCCATCCCTCCCAATATCTCTAATTGGGCCCTTGTCCCCCAGCTCCAAACCCTGGGGAAAGTTATCTCCCTGATGGTGGCCCTCTCACTGGGGTGCCGCGACCCTGGCCTCCACCACATGTGCTCTTTCCATCACCAGTTCATGATGCAGCTGGTGGCAGGAGTGCAGCTGGAGGCTGAGGGGTGCCTGTTAATTCCTTATCAGGGGCCCCTGGTGAGGTTTTTCTATACAATGGGGGACCTACGGTGCTTCCGGTGCCATGCCTCAGGGCACTCACATCATAAGTGCCCTGTGGGCCAGGTGGGGAGGGCTTCTGTGGGTCCCACTGGAAAAAGGGATGTCCCTACCACCACTTCCACCTCTTCCCTATCTCCCTGCCCCTAGCACCACAACCAAAACTATGAGCCCACCAGTGAGCTTCAAGGGACCCCATTCCCCAACCAAGTCTAGTGGAGTCCCAGGGAGGGCACCAGCAACCAGGGGAGAGAGACATTAGGGCCCCCCTTCCCCTAGTCTTACCCCCATTGTGGCTGCCCAACCCCATCAACCATCACCTTCTCTTGCTGGAGCCTGTCCACCTGAGGACCACCCCATGGCTGAGTGGGTGCGGGTCTCCTCTGGGCATAAAGGCAAGAGGAAGGCCAGGGAACAGCTGGAGCCTTCTGACATTGAGGACTCCTTTCCCCTTCCCAAGACCACCACACAGAGCGGCCCAGCATTCAAGGGCCTCCCAAGCAGGGCCTGACAGCCCACCCCCAGGAAAGATCAAATGGATGATCCCCATGGAAGAGGATTTGGAGCTGCTAGATAGTCCCAAACAAGAGCCCATGGGGGAAGCCCTTCATTCTGCTGACCAAGGCCTACCCCCTGAAACCACAGGGGCTGAGGCTGAGGCCTGCACAAAGAAAGGTCTGGTGGCAAAGCCTGCTCCCTCTGATCTAGAAGATACAGAGGCCCTGGGCCTCAGCCCAGTGAGTCCTGATGGAGGAGGTACCCTTTCCCAGGACCCTGAGGCAGATGCCAGAACCACCCCAGTACCTGGTGGGTCTCTTCCCTCCCCCTCCCAAGAAAACCTCACCTGCAGCCTGCCCCATAGTCCTGCGCCAGAGCGGGTCGAAGTGGGGTCCTCTAATCAATGGGCCGATCTCATCAGGGACCCTGCACAGATCCCCCAGGACTCCAGCTCTATCCCACCATTTTGTGAAGGAGCCCTACCCCCACCTCTGTCCCAGGGGGCTGTAGAGCTCTCCCAATTGAAAGCAGAGTCTGGGGTCTTAGTGGACCGGGGGGGTTCAGATGGTGCTGGAAGAGCCCTCTTAGCTCTGGGATCAGGAGGAGGATACCAAAGAACCAGCAGGCTCCATGGAGCCTGAAGACCTCTTGGTCCCAGTAGTCCCCAGGGATGAGCTACTTGCATTTCTTGACCGTGACTACACCTGTCGGTTTGCCAAGAAGGTACAGCCAGCCTTGGACCACTGGGGAGATTTCCACAGCAACCTCACCACTGCAAGGACACTGGTAGGGGAAGGCAAGGGGCCCATAAGCTGCAATGCCCGGATCTGTAGGCGGGCCTGCAGTTTCATAGACACCTTCTATACTTATGGGACTGTGCAACACAAACCAGCAGGCCCCACACCAGGCATTGAGATGCACAAGGCCCTTGCTGACCCATCTATCCCCCCCCCCCAGCCATAAGGTCATTTAAGATTGTGACCCTCAATGTCCACGGCTGCAGGAAGGGCCTCCGGAGGTGCCAGGTGCTTTCCCTCCTTCAGGAGGGATGGTACCCCATGGTATTCTTGCAGAAGACCCTGAGGACTCCAGCCAATGAACCAAATTTGTGGCTGGAGTGGGGAGGCAGGGTCTTTTTTAAGTCACCTCTCAACCACTTCATGTGGGGTGTCCAGGTGCGGGGGCTAGTTCTGAACCTTCTGAATGTGTACACCCCTGTGAAGGACCTGGAGTTGGTGGATTTCTTCCACCAGCCGGCCACATACATTGGTACCCTCAACCCTTGCAAGTGCCTGGTCCTTAGAGGGGACTTTAACATCATACTAGATGCATGAGACCGGTCAGGCAAGGAGTGGAACCAGGCCACCATGAGCGTCCTCAGGGAGATCCTGATGGACTACTCCCTGGTGGATATATGGCTTGCCTGTCACCCCACTGAACTCCCTGCCTTCACTGATGTGAGGGTGGGGGAGGAGCAGGCATGCCACTCCTGGTTAGACCAGGTTTATATCTCTGCCACACTTTGCCCACACCCACTCCTCTGGCATCAGGCAGACCCTTTTCAGTGATCACCACCTTGTCTGGGCCCAGGCCATGCTGGGACCTGGGGGTCTGGGGTTGGCCTATTGGCATTTCAATGCCAGCCTGCTGGAGGATGTAAGCTTTAGGGAGGCTTCCCAGGAGTTCTGGATGGCTCCTGGCAGGAGCTTTTCCCTTGGCTTGGAGATGGTGGGATGTGGGGAAGGTGCTCATCTAGCTTTTCTCCTGTAGCAACACTATGGGGCCCAGCCAGCAGAGGGAGATAGTCTGGGAGCAGCTCGAGCAGGAAGTGCTAGAGCTGGAGAGGTGCCTGGCCAATGACCCAACCAACCCATCCCTCTGCAGAGGGTGTCGGGAGAGGCAGGAAGAGCTTCGTGCTCTGGAAGACCACCGTGTCTGTGGTGCATTTATCCGCTCACGTGTCCAGCTCCTTGAAGAGATGGACTGCAGCTCCTGCTTCTTCTGTGCCCTTGAGAGGAGGCAGGGGGCCAAGAAGTACATCACCTGCCTTCTGGTGGGTGATGGCAGCCCCCTTACGGATTAAGGCAAGATGCACCAGCACATGTGGGCCTTCTACGAAGAGCTCTTCTCCCTGGATCCAACTGATGTTGAGGCCTGTCAGACCCTGCGGGAGGGATTCCCGCAGGTCAGCATGAGTGACTGGGATTGGCTGGAAGATCCTCTCTCTCTGGCTGAGTTTTCAGCCACCTTCCACCTGATACCTGGCAACAAGGCACTGGGCATTTACAGACTGACCTCAGAGTTCTACCGGGCTTTCTGGGACGTCCTCGGTCAGGACCTTGCTGCAGTCTGGGCCAAATCCAAGGGAAGTGGGCATCTCACCCTGACTTGCCAGAGGGCTATGCTGACCCTCCTTCCAAAGAAGGGAGATCCCCACAACCTAAGGAATTGGTGTCCTGCATCTCTCCTTTGCACAGACTACAAGGTAGTAGTGAAGGCCATCTTGCTGCACCTGTGGTCTGTGCTGATAGAGATTATCCATCCTGACCAGGTGTACACGGTGCCTGGATGTTCCATCTTCAACAACCTGTACCTGGCTCGGGATCTCCTGGAGCTAGCGTGCTGGGATGGCCTGTGTTGCACTCTCCTATCCCTGGACCAAGAGAAGGCATTTGACAGAGTGGATCACAGGTACCTCACAGGCACACTGCATGCTTTTGGCTTTGGGCACCACTTTATGCAGGCTCTCCAGGTGCTGTACGCTTCTGCAGAATGTTTGGTCAAGCTCAACTGGACCCTAATGGAGCCCATCCCATTCAGGAGAGGGATGCATCAAGCCTTCCTGCTCTCAGACCAGTTGTACATCTTGTCCTTGGAGCCCTTCCTCGTTCTCCTGTGGAAGCGGGTGGCAGGGTTGATGGTCTGGGAGCTGGCAGTGCAGCTGGTCCTGTCAGCATATGCTGATGACTTACTCCTCATGGTCCAGGACTCAGGAAACTTGGCACGGTTGGAGACCTGCCAGGCATTGTATTTGGAGGCCTCCTCTGCCTGAGTCACCTGGGTCAAGAGCTTTGGCCTGGTGGTGGGTGGCAGGTGGGGTCATTGCTCTACTTGGGAGTCTACCTGTACCCCACAGACCTCTCCCTGCCAGAGAACTGGCACCAGCTGGGGGAAGGGTGGTGGAGTGGCTCTGGGCATGGGCAGGGATCCTGCGATGTCTCTTCCTGCATGGGAGAGTGCTAGTGCTAAACCAGCTGGTACTGTTCATTCTCTGGCACCTCTTACACACCCTGCCTGTGCCCCCTGAGGTCATGGTGGGACTCCAGAGATAGGCGGTGCAGTTTTTCTTGGTGGGGTGTGCTGCAGAGGTCCTGAGCCTCCCCTTGTGGGAGGGTGGCCAGGGCCTGGTTTGCCTGCACAGCCAGCTTTAGGCATTCCGCCTTCAGGCCCTGCAGTGACTGCTATACGTTGTCGGCAGCCCTGCGGCATGCGGCTACCTTGGGCATGCTTTCCTCCGCCACTTCCAGGGGCTCCAATATAACTGGCAGCTCCTCAACCTGTGGGGCTTCTCCCTGGAGGACCTGCAAGGGCTGGCAGATTTCTACCAGGGCCTCCTTCAATCCTGGAGGCTGGTCTCTGCCTCTAGATCTCCCACAACAGTCACCCAGGGTGCCGACCTGCTCATCGAGCCCCTTCTCTGGGACCTCTAGCTGGAGGTGCCAATAGCAGAGGTGCCCCAGTTGTGACAGAGGTTGATCCTGGCTGGTGTCACCCATATTGGAGACCTCCTGGACTACGATAGGTAGGAGTGGGTGGACCCCTCTGTGCTGGATGGCGCATAGGTCAATGCACAATGAGTGTAATCTGCTGTCTGGTCCAGGAGGTGAAATCTGCCCTACCTCCCAATGCCCTTATCTTTATTGACCAGGTCCCATGTGGCTGCGGTCCCAACCCCTCCCCCCCAAGTCCTCCAGACCACCAGAATTTGTTATAGGGCTAGCACCTCATGTGGCTTCATGCCAATCCCTGCTCCACCACCTGAGCTGACTGGAGGACACCAGACTGGTCTGCTTTTCCATTGTTCATTGTCATCACCTCTACATGCTTGTACGCTACACTGTCCATCATGTTCCACCCAGACACCAAGTGGTGGGACTTGCTCAGTTAGGGCATAGCTGGGGCAACCCAGTGGCTGAGTCTGTACTCCACCTTCATCCCACAAGCCACCGGGGACCTCAGCTGGTAGCTCCTGCATGGAGCATGTATGTATGTATGTATGTATGTATGGGCATGCATGTGGCAAAATTTATGGACTCCCCAGTCTCCTGCCCCTTCTGCAGGCAGAGGGAGACCCTGGTGCACATGACCCTCGAGTGCACCAGGCTGCAGCCCCTCCACCTCCAGAGCCTCCTCTTGAGGTTCTGGTTGAATTTCAGCCACACCGTTTTGTTTTTGGCCACCCCATCCACGGCCCTACCTAGTCCTGGGACCTCCTGGTCAACCTCCTCCTGGCCCTGGCCAAGTGAACTCTCTATTTGACCAGGAATGAGGCTCTGGCTGGAAGGTGCCCAGAGGCTGTGGGGCTGCTTTCCTCTCACTTGTCTGTGCACGTCTCTGGGTGCAGCACCAGTGGGAGGAATCCACTGGCTCCTTGGATGCCTTTGAGGACCAGTGGGTGTAGCCCAGGGGGCTCTGCTTGGTGTCCCCCTCAGGCACACTTATTTTCATCTTTCACCCGCATGACACTCCTATCTTGTTTATTGCCTTTTTTGTCCCAAGTATTCTGTTGTATGTTTCACCCATTGGCCCCGCACAGTAGGGGCTATTAGTTAACCAGGTGGGTCTTAGAACCCGTAATACTTGAAGGATACAAATAGACAGGAGCTTCTGGGGCCCAGCCACTTAGCACCTGGGGACACTACCCATTGTGACAGCTGGACTGCTGCAGCAGCATCCCAAATCCATATTTTTTCCTCAATTAAAACAAAAGACCACAAGCACATAGAAACACAGAGAGAAAAAGCAATCAGTTGGACAATGCTTTATTAGTATATTTAAGACGTTAAAGCAATGTGGAAGCCTACCAGTGTCTCTATCATCATGATAAAATAAATTCTAAATACCTATATGTGTTGATATGTACTTCTGGTTTTCTTTGCATATGATGGGTGTGTGATGTGGGGATATGGTGTTTGTGGGAAAGGGCATAGGGGAAGGTGGGTGGGTGTGTGTGGAGGGATGTGGGTGTGTGGGTAGGTGTGGGGCAATTGCTGGGGGGACTGTGGATGTGGAGGACTGTAACAGGTCACCCTCCCCAGTGCCATCTTCCTGGTAATCTGAGCCTTACGTGGGGTGCCCTTGGAGCCTTCTTTGGGGTTCTTATGTCCCGCCCTATACTTGTCTGCCATGTCTTGATGGAAATTATTGAGATGATGTTCTTGGGAGCGGGAGACTGCCTTGTATTGTGTGTGTTGGGGCCTTTCACCTATGTGGGTCTGATCCTTGTTTTTTCTCCTCTAGCTAGGCCTCCCCATCTAAACCCACTGACCAGGGTTTGACACTGAGGCTGTTGCCTTTTCCGGTGTCTTGAGGCTTATGGCCCCCGTTCCTGCTCCAATCTGGAGCCCCCCCACCCCCACCCCACAGAGGCCCGGGTGTTGGCCTCACAGCCAGGGGCCGCAAGTTCAAAACCAGGGATGACTCCGAACTTGCACCCTCTCAGGTACAAAAAAAAGCAAAACAAAACAAAACAAAACTGCACCCCAGGTGCACCAGACCTTCCTGGCCTTCCTAGGATCATGCCTTCTGGTGCTGGGGTCTGTGCCCCCCCCCCAAAACATGCCCTCGCTGGCACCGGTGTCTGTACCCTCCAAAAGCCACACCCTCACTGGCACCGGGGTCCCCACTCCATAGTGGGTCCCCAAAATGAGGCCTCCTCCTTCCCCTTATAACCTCACCCAAACCACCGGATTTATTCAATAATAAAAAAAAACAAAACCCCAAATAATAATGGTCACCAACCAATATGATCAGGCAGAGCAGCAGGTCAACTTACATTCACAGGATTGGTGCCTCAGCTCCCTTCTGTCGGCTATGGTCCTTGCTGTTGTGCGGCTGCCATTTCCCCTTAGCTTCCATAGTTCCTCCCTTTGGACTGCTCACCCAGCTTCTCTGTGGAGCTCTCAGGGACACTCCTTCCCCTACAGCTGCTGTCCCCCCCTTACTGCTGTTCTGCCCAGGGTTTTTATAGTCCTGCCCCTTCCGGTCAGCTGAGTAGCTGGCCAGGCTCAGAATTTAACCCCTTCCTCACCAGCACTCCGTGCCCAGAAAGTTATAGCCTTGAAGGAGTGGACCTGCTTTCTGTTGACAGGGTTAGGGTTCCCTGTTACAGGGACCTTGTGGGGGGGCTGCTCAGGAGGGGTGGGCCCCCGGCCCCCACCCCCACAGGGTGCAGCCCAGGGTCCCAGCTCAGCCATGGAGGGCCACAGCCCCCACCCCAGCCCAGGGTTCCAGGCATCCTGGAGGGTGACAGCCTCCCCAGCCAATGGTCCCAGACCCTCCCCCCAGGACCCATAACTTAACTTTAGGAGCAGCAGTGGGAGTGGGGCACTTGGAGCCATGGCAGCAGGACCTGGTTCAGCATGTGGGGACCACACACCAGGCCCAGCTGGGTCCTGTCAACCCTGGGGACCCTCTGCCCCCTGGCCGGGCCAGGCCCCTGGCAGCAGGACCCAGCACAACATGCGGGGACCATGGCCCAGGCCCAGGTGGGTCCTGCCATCCTCAGGACCTCTCTACTGCCCAACTGGGCTGGGCCCACTGGTGGCAAGACCTGGGGCAGCATGCAGGAACCATGGACCAGGCCCAGCTGGGCAACAGAGGGTCCCCAAGGGTGGCAGGACCTGGTTGGGCAATGATCAGGGGGGATGGTGGGGGAAGAGGCTGGGCAGGGCAAGGATCAGGGGGCTGGGGTAGTGGGCAGGTCTGGTGGGGGTCCCCCCCATGGTCCCCTCCTCCAGCCCCCCTGACCCTTTGCTCACCAGCACTGGAGCTCTGGTACTGAACATGCAGCCTGGCAACCATGGAGATGCTCTGGCAACCAGAGCATCTCTCTGGAGGACCCAGCTTCCAGTTGCCTCAGGGCACGGTCCAGGACCATGCCCTGCCCCATTTGTTTTTGCTTCAGTTTTTTTAGACACCTGGATATCCAGGGGTGTAATTTTCTCCCAGCACTGCAAACTTTTTTGAACATTTTTTCGTTCCCGCACATGCCTCTTACACCACCTCAAAGGTGTTTGAGGCAAGGCAAGAGGCACGTGTGCACTCGTCTTGATGCATCCTATGTCTCCAGCAGGGACACTTGGGTAGGTAAGGCCATGTTGAGCCCCGTTTCCTCTACAATTTGCTGCTGAAGTAATATAGAGAAGTTCTTAGAAACATAGATGCCAAAAAGGTGAAGTAGAATAAGGTTTAAGCCAAAATATCGTAGCAAGCTGAAAATGAAAGAAGATATTGGCCAATTTGGATATTTTTTCCACAGGAAAAAGTCATTCTGTGATTGCAGGGTTCTGCTCTAGTCTAATTTAGTATTCTTTCTCCAAAGCATAGAAGGACAGAGCTTAACAACAACTCATAGCTTCATGAGTAAAACAATGTTTTTCCCCCTAATCTCATCCCTAGAAATGGTTAAACCATTTTTGCACAAGTTCTACATGTGTTACTACCAGGGTTGGTCACATAAACATTATATTACGGTGTTCCAAAGCCAGGGGGCTCTGCTCCCTGAGATTAGTTCTATTTTTACATCAAAGCTGAAGCCTAGTCCCACTTTCAGTCCTATGAACCAGAAAGTTAGCTCATAGAAGCGTGAAATCATTTAACTTAACCTGTGCATTTGCAATGAGATAGTCAGTGAGAGTCTGGTCTTCCAGCAAGACCTGTAAATTACTAATTCTGAGCAAAAAGTCATTGATCTCTTTTAAGCCAAACTTGGAAGGGTTGGTAGGTATCATATTGGACTATGAGATTATGCTTATAGGTTTTTTAAAGTACTTTCACATTATCATTTTTATTGTTAAGCAAATAAAGGTGGAGAAAAATGTTTACTTGGAACAATGTTGCATTCTGACATCTATAATTCAACTGAAGGCACATAAAATTAACTTCTGTATCACAGATTTCATTAAATGCAGATTGTATGTTTTTGTGCTGTTTATAATTATCAAGTTTAAGTTTTCTCTTTTATGTTCCTTTAAAGTAACGTGTTTGCTAGCTTTAGAGTTAAATCTGTTCAGCACTGATTTTACTATCACTTTCTGTGAAGAACTGACAGATGCCTTAATAACGAATGGCCAGCTGGTTTATAGACAAAGAGGCACAATCAATTTAAGCTACAGTTTAAAAGTACATAAAACATCTGTACCTTACTAATGAGTTTTAACAATTTTGCATCCTGAGCATCATGCCATTCAAAATATTTATAATTAAATGCACATTTTGTTAATGAATCTTCCCCCTGCACCACTAAAAAAATAACTCTGACGTTTTCTACAGACTTCTATGGCCATAGATTTATTTTATTCATAGATTCATAGATGCTCGGGTCGGAAGGGACCTCAATAGATCATCGAGTCCGACCCCCTGCATAGGCAGGAAAGAGGGCTGGGTCTAGATGACCCCAGCCAGATGCATATCTAACCTCCTCTTGAAGACCCCCAGGGTAGGGGAGAGCACCACCTCCCTTGGGAGCCCGTTCCAGACCTTGGCCACTCTAACTGTGAAGAAGTTCTTCCTAATGTCCAGTCTAAATCTGCTCTCTGCTCGCTTGTGGCCATTATTTCTTGTAACCCCCGGGGGCACCTTGGTGATTAAAGCCTCACCAATTCCCTTCTGTGCCCCCATGATGACCTTATAGGCAGCCACGAGGTCACCTCTCAACCTCCTCTTGCGGACGCTGAAAAGGTCTAGGTTCTCTAGTCTCTCCTCGTAGGGCTTGGTCTGCAAGCCCTTAACCACACGAGTGGCCCTTCTCTGGACCCTCTCCAGGTTATCCGCATCCCTCTTGAAGTGTATTATTTCAGCTTTCAAAATATAATTATTCTGTATTGATTTGCTTGACATAGAAAATTACTTTTTTTCCAAGGCTTTCACAATGTAGTAGTTGTTAGTTCTTTTCCATTGTATTGCTGCCTTTGATTTCCAGGCAAGCAATAAGCTGAATCACAAAAGGGTAACATTACTATTGAAGTATTTGGTACACATACTGGGGAGAAAAGAGAGCTTTATCCTGACTTTATGTTTTAAAAAATGTGGAGGAATGCCAGAATTTTTGAGGAAATCAAAAGGAAAATTCAAACACAAACTTTTTTAGAAAAAGGAGTCACCATAATCTACATAAAAGACAATGCTCAATACTGGTGCAATGTGGATTCAGATCCCAATCATTCATGACAGATATAGAACTCCTATCTCCTATCCGTGCCTTATTTTTATATGCAGGAATACAAGCTATAAAAGAAACAAAAAAACTTTTAAAATTATCTGAGGAGGGGATTAGAGTGTATGTCTGAGGCTGCCTGCACTACATTTGGGCACTGTGATTGCAGTAACTCCAGGCATAAACTACATAGCAGCATGCCTAACAACTCTGGCTGTTGAGTTGTTAATCCAGGATGAGCTACCCAGGATGCTGGGTTTACTCAGGGATGGAACCTGATCCTCCAAAGCTACATTACTAGTTGCCACAAACACTAAAGGTAGCTCAGATGTGTCTACGTGGACCATAGTCACATGCACAAAGTTGAGAGACTGTACCTGCAGGTAGACACAAAGGTCAGAGAGGTTCTATGTAGACACCAGTCTTGCTCAAGTGCATCTGACCGCAGACTTGGAAACTTTAAGCTAAAATCTCTCAAGATCTGTTGTAAATTTGACCTTTTACCTTTTGTTTTTAAGATTTTTACAATAAAGTTTTAAAAAGTCAAATCATCTCTCTCTCCGTCTCTCTCGGTAAGATTACATGGTTCAATTAGACCATGTTAAGAGCACTTAAATGTGAACTATTGCACAATTGCACAATAAGTTTTTATCAGTGACTTGGATGAAGATGCGGAGAGCACTCTGTCCAAATTCATGGATGACACAAAATTATGGAGTAAACAGACTAGTGGGAAGGGATCGAATCCAGGCAGACCTGGACAGGTTGGAAAAGTGGGCAGAAAACAACAGGATGCAGTTCAACAAAGACAAGTGCAATGTGCTGCATCTAGGGCGAAGGAATCACCAACACACCTATAAGCTAGGGGATGACCTGCTCAGCAGCAGAAAGGGATCTCAGAGTCATAGTTGACTCCAAGATGAATATGAGCTGCTAATGTGATGAAGTAATCTGTAAAGCTAACCACACTCTATCGTGCATTAGCAGGTGCATCATGAACAGGTCCACGGAGGTGGTATTTCCCCTCTATGCAGCATAGGTCAGGCCACAGATGGAGTACTGCATCTGTTTCTGGGTGCCACACTTCAAGAGGGATGTGGATAGCTTTGAGAGGGTCCAGAGGAGGGCTACTCATACGGTTAGTAGCCTGCAGGTACAAGGCTATGAGGAAAGATTGAGGGACCTGAATCGCTTCAGCCTCCACAAGAGAAGGCTGAAAGGGGATCTTGTGGCTGTCTACAAATTCATTGGGGGGGAGGGGCAGCAAGGAATAGGAGATGCTCTGTTTACCAGGGCACCCCTTGGAATAACCAGGAACAATGGCCACAAACTGACAGAGAGCAGATTTATGTTGGACATCAGGAAGAACTTCTTTATGGTAAGGGTTGCCAGAATCTGGAATGGGCTCCCAAGGGAGGTGGTGTTCTCCCCTACCTTGGGGGTCTTTAAGAGAAGGCTAGATAGGCATCTGGCTGGGGTCATATGACCCCAACACTCAGTGGTGATGCATAGGAGGTGCATGTGCACTACCTGAGAGCACTGGTGCACACCCTGACTGCCAGTGTTCCCCAATTAGGCAATGGGCAGGGGGGCAGGCAGGAACACTGGTGCCCTCCCTGGCAGTGCCAGCTGGTTAGTGGAGGGCACCAGGAGAAGCAATCCCTGTAGTACCCCCTGTGGCTTGATTTTGCCAACCAGGGAGAGGGCTTCCCCACACAGCTGATTGCACTGACTTGGAAGTGCCAGCAGTGCGCCTGCACGTGCTAGTGGTGCGCCGCTAGCACTTCCAGGTCAGCGCGATCAGCCCCAAGGTGGTCAGTATGATTGGCTGCAAGGAACCGCACACCCACCCTGTCAGCATGATTGGCCATGGGGGATGCCCCCCCCAGTTGCTAACTGGCTGCTGGGCGGGGGGCAAGTGCCCCCCCCTCCCGACTCAGGAGGCACCAGATGCCCATGCCAGCA
>NW_005842084.1:79240-87242 GCF_000455745.1 Alligator sinensis | reverse complement strand
GGGCAGGGGGTCAGACTTGATGATCTATTGAGGTCCCTTCTGACCCTAACAACTATGAAACTATGAATAAGGGCTTTGTTACACAGTAATTTTGAGTGGCTCCTGGGGTGACTAACCTCTGGATTGTCTGCACATTAACACCTGAAACTAACCCCAACCTTCCCAGCACCCCAGGTTTCTGTCCTCCTCTGCCTTTCCCTCATTGCTTACTTGTGACTGCCCATGTTGCCTGTACCAGGGGAGCAGGCAAGGAATGGTTAAACTGCCAGTCCAGCTGCTGCTGCTGCTGATACTGCTGATCTCTGGGTCAGAATGCCTCCCAGCAATGGTGGCTGGGCATTTGGGTTAATCCTTCCCTGCCTGCTCCCCTGGGACAGACAGCATGGGAAGCCACAAGTATGTAATGTCCCGGAGGTGGGGAGAAGGCAGAAGACAGGGAAAGAACCGTAAGGGTCAGGTGGGGAGCCCTGGGAGGTGGGGGAGAAGTGGGGACAGCCTGGAAAGGGAGGGGGAGGATTCTTAGGTTTCAGTCCTCCAGGCTCAGGCCCCTGCTGGCCTGTTTTATGACTGCTCTAAGCTCAAGCTAGAACTAACACCCATCAACATTTGCACATCTTACAGCATAGGGTGCAACAAGGCCCTAAAACATGTTAGCAAATGCTAAATGCTCTCTAGGGGAGCGTCCACACATGCAAGCATCTGCACTTGCAGCAGCTAAAATAGGAGTGGTGCAAATCTGAGCAAGGGCTTTTTGCCTCAGTGTACATACTTGGACATGCACTTCATTGTGGAGCAAATTGTGCCACCTTGGGCACAATAACCCTGCTTCCTAGATCTGCAGCTAGGGGGAGCTAGAGCCCAGGGCCAGCACCTGTGCTGTCCCCAGCAGTATAAAAAGCTGCCCTCTCCTGGCCCCAGCAGTACAAAAATGTGCCCTGGCAAGTAGCTTAGGGTTACTTACTCTCAGGAGCTTTAGGGAGGAAGTTGGCCACACCTTGTCCTGTCCCAGGTGGCTGCTGCTGTGGCTGATTGCTGCAAGCTTGGTCTCAGGAGCTTCTGGGGAGAAGATAGCCAGGACCTTTCCTGCCTCTGGCTACTATTAGCTGCTGGCTTGGTTTCAGAGTTTTTGGTGTAAGTTGGCTGCACACCTTCCTGGCTTTGGCAGCTGTGCCGCTGCTATTTGCTGCCCCTGCTGGGGGAGTAGTCCTCTGCTGCATGCTGCTGCCCCCTCAGGGAGGAGCCCACTGCAGTGCATCACACCCCAGCACTGCACCCCAACTTCTGCACCCCTGTTCCAGCCTGCTGCCAAGCTGCAGTCGGGGGACAGCCTGGGGAGTCTGCACTGCCTGTGGGCCCCTCCCCCACCATCACTGTCAGAGCCTAAAGGAACCTTGCCTGCCCCAGCTGCCATGGCTGGCTACCTTCACCTTCATCTCCATTTTCACCAGAAGCACACCATGAGTCAGTGAACTGGGCAGCTCCTACCATCATTGCTGCTGCTGTTGTTTCTACTGCTTCCCCCTCTCAGAAGAGAAAGAGATTCCTTGCTGCACCACCTGATAGCACACCTGCACTGGATTATTTCCTAACTGACTGACTGCTCCTATCCTCCCCCACAGCTACCTTACTGCATCTGATTCTGGTTTGTCTTCCTGCCTACTGCTCTGCTGCTGAACAACCAGCTGGAGACCTGAGGGGCTTCTGGATAGATCTTCCACAAACAAAGACCTTCCAATGCTTCGGACATCTTTTCCACCTAGCTCTGCAGCCTTGCCTGTGTGTTTTTTGCCCTTATGTGGTAAGTCCTGTGGTCCACTCCCCCTCACCTGGTGCTTGTTGTGTGGCTGAGTAAGCCAGCTTGAGTTTCCTTAGCCCTTGTATGTGTGTTTTCCTGCCCCCCACACATTCCCAAAGCATAGGCCTTCCAGTTTTTTTTTCCTAATGAGGCTGTGGCTCATTGACCTTCAGCACCCTTCCTTTCCTCCCTATTATTCCCTTCTTCCCCACAACCCCAGCCTGCCCCTACTAGATTCACCAGCCCTGTGGGATCTTTTGTTTTTCTTTATTATCTTCCCTACCCTCATGTGAAACAATGGCATGGTGGGGGGGGGGGGTCAGATGCCCCCATGGAGCTTCCTGCAGCCCCCACTGTGGGGATGGATCCCAGCCAAGCCCCCAAAGGGATGAATGCATCTGAGGTCCCCACCCCAGAGACAGAGTCCAACCAACTTCCTCTGGGGGTGAGGAAGCCTGCAACCTCTGCTGCAGGAGCAGGTGGGACTCTGGTAGGCAGCCTACAGGGCCAGGGGGTCTCCCCTGACCAGCCCCAACCCTGGAGGGGTTCCCAAGTCCCCTCTCCTGTCATCAGGGTCTAAGGGCAAGGGCAGTGGGAAGGGCTCCGCTTCAGCCTTGTCCATACCTGGGGGTGGGAAGGGCAAAGGCCCTGCCCCAAAGCCTAGACCACCAGCACCTGAGGGGACCAGGTACACTACACCAGTCAGCACACCCACTCAGCCTGTCCCTGGCCCTAGCACTGGGCCCACCAATGCGATCCCTGGGGGTGTGGAGAACTGTAGCTATGCACAGGCAGCTGCAGGGAGACCTGAATCTGGGGGGCCTGGGCCCTCTACCTTCTGGCTCGGGCAGCAGGACCCCCTTTCCAGCACTCACCCGCAGGCATGGGGTGAAGTGCCAACTGCCCAAGTAGAAGAACTGGCACTTTGAGACCTGGGTGCAGGCCCTGGCTTGGGTAGTGGGGGGCCCCCAGGATAACAGCTGCCTCCTGCTTTCATGGCAATGGGGTCTTTTTCCTTGCCTCGGATGCTGCTGCACAAAAAGCAGTGGAGAGGGGGGTTGTGATGGAGGGCGAGTGCATCCCCCTGGAGCCTCTAGAAGATCTGGGAACCAGGGTAGTCCTCAGCTCTATCCCTCCTTATATCTCCAATTGGGCCCTTGTTGCCCAGCTCCAAACCCTGGGGAGAGTTATCTCCCCAGTGGTGGCCCTCTCACTGGGGTGATGAAACCCTGATCTCCACCACATACGCACTTTCCATTGCCAGGTCACAATCCAGCTACCAGTGGGAGCGTGGCTGGAGGCTGAGGGGTGCCTGGTAATTCCTTATCAGGGGGCCCTGGTGAGGATTTTCTATACACTGGGGGACCTGTGGTGCTTCTGGTGCTGTGTCCTAAATTCATAGATGTTGGGGTCGGAAGGGACCTCAATAGATCATCGAGTCTGACCCCCTGCATAGGCAGGAAAGAGTGCTGGGTTCAGATGACCCTAGCCAGATGCCCATCTAACCTCCTCTTAAAGTCCCCCAGGGTAGGGCAGAGCACCACCTCTTTTGGGAGCCCATTCCAGATTTTGGCCACTCTAACTGTGAAGAAGTTCCTCCTAATGTTGAGTCTAAATCTGCTCTCTGCTAACTTATAGCCATTATTTCTTGTGACCCCCAGGGGTGCCTTGGTGAGTAGAGCCTCACCAATTCCCTTCTGTGCCCCCATGATGAATTTATAGGCAGCCACAAGGTCACCTCTTAACCTTCTCTTGTGGAGGCTGAAGAGGTCTAGGTGCCCCAGTCTCTCCTCATAGGACTTGGCCTGCAAGCCCTTAACCATATGAGTGGCCCTTCTCTGGACCCTCCCCAGGTTATCCACATCTCTCTTGAAGTGTGGTGCCCAAAATTGAACGCAGTACTCCAACATCTGTCTGACCAGCGCCTGATAGAGTGACACTATCACCTCCTTGGTTCTATTTGTCTTGCACCTGCTGATGCATGATAAAGTGCAGTTAGTGCAGTAAAGTCCTGGGGCACTTGCATCATGAGTGCCCTATGGGCTAGGTGGGGAGGGCATCTGTGGGTCTCACTGGAAACAGGGGTGCCCCTACCACCAGTGTGTCACCCCCACCTAAGGCCTCCCTGACACCCCAGCCACAACTACGAGCCCACCAGTGAGCTTCAAGGGACCCTGTTCCCCAACCAAGTCTAGTGGAGTCCCAGGGAGGGCACCAGCAACCAGGGGGGGAGAGAAATTGGGGCCCCCCTTCCCCTAGTCTTACCCCCATTGTGGCTGCCCCACCCCCCCAACCATCATCTTCTCTTGCTGGAGCCTGTCCACCTGAGGACCACCCCATGGCTGAGTGGGTGCAGGTCTCCTCTAGGCATAAAGGCAAGAGAGGCCTGGGCACAGCTGGAGCCCTCTGGCATGGAGGACTCCTCTCCCCATCCCAAGATCACCACATGCGGGGGGGGGGGAAGGAGCAGCCCAGCCTCCAGGGGCCTCCCCAGATGTGCCTGACACCCCACCCCTGGGAAAGATCAACCAGGTGATCCCCATGGAAGAGATTTCAGGGCTTCTGGATAGTCCCAAACAGGAGCCCATGGGGGAAGCCCTTCATTCTGCTGACCAAGGCCTACCCCATGAAACTATGGGTGTCGAGGCTGAGGCCTACCCAAAGCAAGTCCTGGTGGCAGAGCCCGCTCCCTCTGATCTCAGGGATACAGAGGCCCTGGGGCTTACCCCGGTGAGTCCTGAGGGAGGAGGTCACCTTTCCCACGATGCTGAGGCAGGCACTGGAGGCACCCCGGTGTGTGGTGGGTCTCTTCCCTCCCCTTCCCAGGAAAAAACTCACCTGCAGCCTGCCCCATAGTCCTGCACCAGAGGGGGTCAAAGTGGGGTCCCCTAATCAATGGGCCAATCTCATGGAGGACCCTGCTCCAGCTCTACCCCACCATTTTGTGAAGGACCCCTACCCTTACACCCACCCCTGTCCCAGGGGAAAGCAGATCTCTCCCATCCCAAACACAGTCTGTTGTCTTAGAGGACTGGGGGGTTCAGACGGTGCTGGAAGAGCCCTCTTAGCTCTGGGACCAGGAGGAGGATACCAAAGAACCAGCAGGCTCCATGGGACCTGCAGACCTCTTGGTCCCAGTAGTCCCCAGGGATGAGCTACTTGCATTTCTTGACCGTGACTACACCTGTTGGTCCGCCAGGAAGGTACAGCCAGCCTTGGATCACTGGGAAGATTTTGACAGTATCCTTGCCACTGCGAGGGCACTGGTTGGGAAAGGCAAGGGGCCCATAAGCTGTAACTCCTGGATCTATAGGTGGGCCCGCAGTTTCATAGACACCCTCTATACTTATGGGACAGTGCTACACAAACCAGCAGGCCCCACACCAGGCATTGAGATGTGCGAGGCCCCTGCTGACCCATCTATCCCCCCCCAACGAACCATCTATTCCACCCCAACAGCCATGAGGTCATTTAAGATTGCAACCCTTAATGTCCATGGCTGCAGGAAGGGCCTCTGGAGGTGCCAGGTGCTCTTCTTCCTTCAAAAGGAGGGTACCCTATGGTATTCTTGCAGGAGACCCTGAGAACTCCAGCCAATGAACCAAATTGGTGACTGGAGTGGGGAGGCAGGGTCTTTTTTAAGTCACCTTTCAACCACCTCAAGTGGGGTGGCCACCCTGTTTTCCCCAGGCCTGCAGCCGGAGGCTCTCCAGGATGTTTAGGTGGTGCCAGGCTGCCTGCTGCACCCCTGAGTCCAGGTGTGCGGTCTGGTTCTGAACCTTCTGAATGTGTACACTCTTGTGAGAACCTGGACTTAGTAGATTTCTTCTGCCAGGCAGCCACATACATCGGCACCCTCAACATTCGTGAGTGCTTGGTCTTTGGTGGGGACTTTAACATCACCTTAGATGCAAGAAACCGGTCAGGCAAGGAGCTGAACCAGGCCTCTGTGGGTGTCCTCAGGCAGATCCTGACTGTCTACTCCATGGTGGACATCTGGCATGCTTGTCACCCCACTGAACCCCCTGCATTCACCTATTTGAGGGTGGGGGAGGAGCAGGCATGCCACTCCCAGTTAGACCGGGTTTATATCTCTTTGCCACATTGCCTGGGCCCACTCCTCTGGCATCTGGCTGAACCCTTTCAGTGATCACCAACTTGTCTGGGCCCAGGCCATGCTGGTTGGCCTTCTGGCATTTCAGTGCCAGCCTACTGGAGGATGTGGGCATCAGGGAGGCTTCCTGGGAGTTCTGGCTGGCCTGGATGGAGCAACAGAGATGCCCTTGGCTCGGAGATGGTGGGATGTGGGGAGAAGGTGTGCATCCAGCTTTTTTGCTGCGGCTACACTCCAGAGCACACCCAGCAGAGGGATGTGGTCTGGGAGCAGCTGAAGTGGGAAGTGCCATGCTGACCCTCCTGCAGAAGAAGTGAGATCACCACAACCTAAGGAATTGGCATCCTGTGTCCTTCCTCTGCATGGACTACAAGGTGGTAGCGAAGGCTATCTCACTACACTTGCGGTCCATGCTGACAGACATGATCCATCCTGCCCAGACATTCAAGGTCCCTGGACATTCTATCTTTGACAACTTATATCTGGTTGAGGACCTCCTGGAGCTAGCATTTCGGGAGGGCCTGTCTTTTGCCCTCCTATCCCTGGACCAGGAGAAGGCGTTTGACAGAAAGGGTGATGAGTACCTCACAGGCACGCTGTGGGGCTTTGACTTTGGGCATGCTTTATGTAGACTCTCCAGGTGCTGTACGCCTCTGCAAAATGTTTGGGCCAGCTCAACTGGACTGTGACGGAGTCCATCACGTTCAGGAGAGGGGTGCATCAAGGCTGCCCACTATCAGGCCAGCTGTACACCTTGGTCCTGGAGCCCTTCCTCATTCTCCTATGGAAGCAGGTTGTGTGGTTGATGCTCTGGGAGCCAGCAGTGCAGTTGGTCCTGTCAACGTATGCTGAAGATGTACTTCTCATGGTTCAGGACTCCGGTAACCTGGTGCAGAAGGAGGCCTGCCAGGCATTGTATTTGGAGGCCTCCTCTGCCTGGGTCAACTGGGTCAAGAGTTTTGGCCTGGTGGTGGTGGGGTGGCAGGTGGGGTCACTCCCACACACATGCTCTGTATGACCTGCTGGAGCATAGGCTTACTGCTGTACTTGGGGATTTACCTGTCCCCCACAGACCCCTCCCTGCCAGAGAACTGGCACCAGCTGAAGGCAAGGGTGGTGGAGCAGCTCTGGGCATGGGCATGGCTCCTGTGATGTCTCTCCCTGTGTGGGAGAGTGCTGGTGCTGAGCCGGCTGGTACTGTTCATTCTCTGGCACCACTTGCACACCCTGTCTCTGCCCCCTGAGGTCCTGGTGGGACTTCAGAGATGGGCACTGGAGTCTTTCTGGCTGGGATAGCATTGGGTTGTTGCAAAGGTCCTGAGCCTCCCCTTGTGGGAGGGTGGGCAGGGCCTAGTTTGCCTGTGCAGCCAAGCCTGGGCATTCTTCCTTCAGGCCCTGCAGTGACTGCTATACATTTTTGGCAGCCACATGGCATGGAGCCACCTGGGGCACATTTTCCTCCACCACTTCTTGGGGCTTCTCCCTGGAGGACCTGTAAGGGCTGACAGATTTCTACTAGGACCTTCTCTAATCCTGGAGGCTGGTCTCTGCCTCTAGGTCCCCCATAACAGTTGCCCAGCGTGCCAACCTGCTCGTCAAGCCCCTCCTCTGGAACCCCCAGCTAGAGGTGCCGACAGCAGAGGCAGCCCAGTTGTGACAGAGGTTGATCCTGGCTGGTGTCACCCATATTGGATACCTCCTGGACTACGATAGGTAGGAGTGGGACCCCACTGCACTGGCCTGGCACATGGGTCTTCCCACAACACATGCAACCTCCCATCTGGTCCAGGAGGTGAAATCTCCCCTACCTCCCCACACCCTAACCTTTGTTGACCAGGCCATGTGCGACAGCAGTCCTCCTCCCCCCAAGTCCTCCCGTCCACCAGAATTTGTCTTGGAGCAGGGACGCCTCGCCCAGCTTCATGGCACTCCCCTCTCCAGCACTTAAGCTGGCTGGAGGACACCAGACTGTTTCGCTTTTCCACAGTTCATTGCCACCACCTTTACATGCTTATGCGATGCACTGTCCATCATGCCGCCCTCACATCCTACCCAGTCACCAAGTGGCGGGACCTACTCAGCAAGGGCATTCC
>NW_005842084.1:77976-79220 GCF_000455745.1 Alligator sinensis | reverse complement strand
CCCAGTGGCTGAGTCTGTACTCCACCCTCACTCCCTGAGCCACTGAGGACCTTAGCTGGTGGCTCCTCCATGGAGTCGTCGCCACAGGTGTGTATGTGGTGAGCTTCTCAGACACCACGGTCTCCTGCCCCTTCTGTGGGCAGAGGGAGACCCTTATGCACATGACCCTTCAGTACACCAGACTGCAGCCCCTCTACCTCCAGAGCCTCCTCTTGATGTTCTGGTTGAATTTCAGCCACACCTTTTTGGTTTTGGCCACCCCATCTGTGGCCCCAAGTCCTGGGACCTCCTAGTCAACCTCCTCCTGGCCCTGGTCAAGTGGGCCCTGTATTTGACCAGGAAGGAAGTTCTGGCTGGGAAGGTGCCCAGAGACTGTGAGGCCACTTCCTTCTCACTTCTCCATGCTCATCTGTGGGTGCAGCACCAGTGAGCAGTGTCCACCAGCTCCTTGGATGCCTTTGAGGACTGGTGGGTGCAGCCCAGGGTACTCTGCTTGTTGTTCCCTTGAGGAGCACTTATTTTCATATTTTGACCATTTGACCCACACGACACTCCTATCCTTGTTTTTTTCATTAGTTGTCCCAAGTATTTTGTTACTTCATCCATCCATTGGCACCATATATTAGGAGCTATTGATTAGCTGCATGGGCCTCAAAGCCCACAATAATTGGGTGATACAAATAGGAGCTTCTGGGGCCCAGCCAATTGGTACTTGGGGACACTACCCGTTGTACCAGCTGGACTTCTGAAGCAGCCCTGAGCATTCCCTGCACCCTCTACCCATTGCAGCGGCCTGGCAGTGGAGACTGCTGCCTGGCTGTGACCTGCTGTGCACCTGCCAGACCCAGATGGGGACTGCGCAGCCCATATAGGCACCTGCCGTCTGGGCCAGCTGCCAGTGGACTGTGGCTGCAAAGTTGGCCTCTGTGAGGCACTACTGTCATGTGAGCCCCCTGCCCAGCTATCTGGGCAGCTATCACCCAGAAGATGGTGAAACTGTCAAAGCATGAGTGGTTGTTCCTTAAGGAGATGATACTCAGGGCCCAAGGGGTGATGATCCCAACAAGAAGCAAGGGGGGCAAGAGTGCCCAAAAGCCTCCCTGGCTCACCAAGGACATCTGGGAATGCCTGGTTGCCAAAAAGGTGGCGTACACCTGGTGGAAGGGGGTGCTATCTCCAAAGAGGAGTATACCTCCACTGCTTGGGCCTGTGTGTGTGTGGGGGGGGGGGGGGGTGGAAGAGAG
>NW_005842084.1:76500-77019 GCF_000455745.1 Alligator sinensis | reverse complement strand
AACCAGCAGCACACTTATAAGATGGGAAACTCCCTTCTTGAGAGCCAGAGGCAGAAAGGGATCTTGGAGTCATCATTGATCCCAAGATGAATATAGGCCGACAATGCGAGGTCACGGTTGGCAGAGCTAACCATGCATCCACAGGTGCATCTCAAGTAGGGCCAAGGAGGTGATCCTCCCCCTCTACGTGACACTGGTCAGGCCGCAGCTGGAGTACTGTGTCCAGTTCTGGGCACCTCACTTCAAAAGGGATGTGGACAACATTGAGAGGGTCCAGAGGAGGGCCACCCACATGATCTGGGGACAGCAGGGCAGACCCTACAATGAGAGGCTACGGGACCTTTACCTGTTCAGCCTTCACAAGAGAAGGCTGAGTGGGGACCTGTTGACCCTCTATAAACTCTCTAGGGGGGACCAGAAGGGGTTGGGGGAGATCTTGTTTCCCCTAGCGCCCCCCGGGATAACAAGGAATAACGGCCACAAGTTGTTGGAGAGTAGGTTTAGATTAGACATCCGTAG
>NW_005842084.1:75828-76418 GCF_000455745.1 Alligator sinensis | reverse complement strand
GTTTAAGAAGTGGCTTGATGCCTACCTGGCTGGGGTCATTTGAGCCCAGTTTTCTTCCTGCCCAGGCAGGGAGTCGGACCTGAAGATCTACAAGGTCCCTTCTGACCCTACGTCTATGATTCTATGATTCATGTCCTCCTGGCCCCATTTGGCCAGGAGGTCAGCCACAGCCAGCTGGGTCCAAGGTGCCACCTCTGAGCAGGCAGGGTCCTGCCACTGGCCTCCCTAGCAGGAATTCTGGTGTTCTGTATTGGACAACTGAAAAATCCCTGATTTAAAAAAAAAAAAAAATCCCAAAGTCACTCTGTAAAATATCCCAAAATCCATGTTCCTCCACAAGTAAAACAAAAGACCACTATAAAGAGACAGAGATTGAGAGACAGAGACAGCGATCACTTGGACAATGTTTTATTGGTATATCTACAGTGTTAATGCAATGTGGAAACCTACCAGTGTCTCTATCCTAATAATAAAGTGAACTCTAAATACATGTATTCATGAAACAGGAATATATATATTTTGCTGCTCCCCAACAGAGGCCAAATGGCCTCCACAGGGGTTACCCCCCACAAGGTACACATGCCCCACGG
>NW_005842084.1:72348-75818 GCF_000455745.1 Alligator sinensis | reverse complement strand
CACCCCCTGCTCTCCCAGACCACCCCCCGCAATGGCTTCCCTCCCTGGCCCCATCCCCCACTTACATCCCCAGGCCCCTTGCTGCCCCCCCAACCCTAGGCACTGTCACTTTAAAAAGAAAAAAAGAAAACAATGGGGGAAAAAAGCCTCTACTTACCATAGAAGCAGGGGCTCTGGGGGCTCTTGGGCCTCCTGGAAGAGTCCCTCAGGCTGCACAGGGCAGTGGGCAGGGGCAGGAGGGCCTGAGCTGGGGCCACTGTGGCTATCACTCTGCCCTGTGCTGTATGGGCAGGGCCCCAGTGACCCTGATGGCAGCTGGACTGCTGGTAAGTGCTGGGGTCTTTTTTTGTTTTGTTTTGTTTTGTTTTTTTTGCTGGGGGGGGGGCGGGCAGGTGGTGGGGCTGGGCACGAAAAGGATTGCGAAGGTTGAGGGGTGGGAGGGATGAGGCCAGACAGGAAAAGTATCTGGGGCATTTGGGGGGAAGGTTGGGGATTAGGCAGGGCAAGTCTGGAGGGGGCTGGGGTAGTGGGCAGAGCCAGCAGGGGTCCCTCCCATAGTCCCCTCCTCCAGCCCCCCCACCCCTTACTTATTGCCACTGGAGCCCTTGTCCTGCAGCACACTGCCTGGCAGGCAGCATGTTTCAGCAGCAGGGTGAGGGACCAACCACAGAGATGCTCTGGCTGCCAGAGCATCTCTGTGGAGGACCCAACCTCTGGTTGCCTCAGGGCACAGTGCCCTGCCTCGGTTTTTTTAACTCTGTTTTTTTTAGACCAGGGGTCTAATTTTCTCTCCATGCTGCAAGTTTGCAGTGCAGGGAAGATTTTTTCATTCCTGCCTGTGCCTCTTGCCCCATCTCAAAGGGGTTTGAGATGGGGCAAGAGGCACATGTGCACTCATCTGGATGAGCCCTAGGTGTCTTAAAATTATAAACCACTTTAGGCAAGGATTATCTTTACCCTATTCTACCCAGCTTGAGTTAAATTAACTTCTGGCTATTCAACTGAAAGAGAACCACCAATTTGCATTTGCCCAGTATCCCTGAAGGCATTGCAGAATAGCTATCATCTCTACAGCCCTGGACTGACATCTGGTTACAGCCAAACAGTGGATGCATGAGAAGGGAGGGGAAGGAGGGCAGGAGGGTTGGGAGGAGGGTAGCATAGGGAAGGAGTGGAGGGGGAAAGAGGGAGAGGGTAGGGAGAGTGTGGGCCTGGGTGCACAGGGAGCTGCCAGGCTTCTGTACCCCAAATCACCTCCTCCACCCTGCATCAGACTCTAGATCATCCCCAGCCCCAATTAGTCTCTCTGCTTCTGGAATCACTGCCTTGCCACACTGATTCCTCCTCCGCTCCACCAAGATTACTGCCCTACAAGACCAATCACCCCTTCTTGCCTCCTGAATCACCCTCTTCCCAATTGCCTCTTCTCTCCATTGGCCTCTTCACCCCCAGATCACTGCCCTGCTGCCCTGATTAGCCCCAGTCACAGCAGTGGCAGCACTCAGCAGGGAAGGTGGGAGGGGAAGAGGGGAATGGAGGTCCCCCTATCTTCCTACTCCCAAGCTTCCTGCATCTTGTGTTGCCCCAATATGCTTGGATCCAGCCCCCACTGGCCCCACTGCTTCCTGGCAGCTCCTGACCCCTGCCACACACACCCTAACCCACTTGTCCCTGTCCTTTCTTCCTTCAAAGCTCAGAAGGGCATGGATTCGGGGGGTGGAAGGAGTGATGAGGGGGCAATTTGAGGGGCAGGGGATGATTTGGGGGTTGAGGAGGTCATGGGGGGGATGAGCCAAGCAGCATGGAGGGGCTTTTCCCTCTTTCCCCTTTCCCACCACAAGTCTATACTATAGCTAGAAAGCTAGAAAGAGAGTAGGACTGGCAAGAAGAAGACTTGGTGGCTCCTAGCCATACCCTTGCTCACCAGCCGTCTGGCACCTATACATGTGACAGATCTCTGCTCCGACACATGCTAATTAGATCAATTAATCAAGTCTGCTGCAAATCTACTGGAGAGTGCGAATTAGCATGCTCCAACAGCATCTGCATCACATGTATTCAACATCCCCTCATTTCAAAATGGCCGTGGGGGCACTTTCATTAAATCTCATTGAATGAGCTTTATTTAAAGTGCTGCAACCACCATTTTGAAGCACAGGCTGAATACATGTGACACTGTGGGAACTTTAATTAGGGATGCTCTAAGAAAAGGCAAGGTAGGATAGAGCCTGGAGCCACTCTAAGAGCCATACTAATTAATGTGCATCCCGCCATGCCCCCACCCCTGGATCATGTGTATAGGTGCCCCTAGTGACAGTTCTGAGCACTGCATATTATAGAGGATATTAACCATTAATATGCAATTGCTCACAGCACATGCTCACTTTTGCACAGTCTAACATTCCTTGTTGTTATCACACGCTGCTTGTAAGATGTGCTCTCACCTTCTCTGATATCTAAGAAGCTCTAACTTTTGTGTCTTTACTGATTTCAGCTGTAGCAATCTGACATGGTAGGAAAAGGACAAGAAACTAAGTAGGAGTTTCTTCTTCTTAACTTTTATAAGCTCCACTCAGAAACTTAGTTTCTCAGTGCAGGTCTATATGGCTTCTAGTTTCTGTGTGTGATTTTTAAGGTGTGTCTTAACAGTATAAGACTTTGCAACACTCTAGAATTAGAGTGAAAAGTATAGGTGATGGTTGAAGAATCTACAACACAAAGAAATAAAACTTCTTAACCAGGCACCAGTTCAAAAAACATGTCATTCTGATTCCTGCTGCTATAAGATTGTCTATTAACAGTTGGGTATCCAGTGCTTCCAGATTGCAAACACAAATGGGAAAAGGCACATACAGCCTTAATCTGAGGGGTAGATATAATCTTTTCCATAGCCTCAGCTTGCTACCAGCAAGCAGTCATTACCTCTGTCTTCTCTGAATTTCTCTTGTCTTCTCAGCTTCTCACCAAGATATCAGGCCTTGCAATGAACCCAGATGCCAACTGTGTCCCCTCATCAACACAGGTCTCATCATCATTGGATGAAATAACACAGATTATAACACCTGCTTCCCTATCAACATCATATATGTCATCACTTTTTGAAGTGCACTCTTGCTGTTTATATTGGACAGACAGACAATCCCTATGTGACAGAATGAATGGACATCACTCAGACATCAATGCCAGAAGGAACAAAAAGCCTCTGGCAGAACATTTTAACCTCCCTACACATTCCATCACTGACCCCAGAGTATCTTTTCTTAAGACAACAAAACTTTAAAATATAACTTAAAAATAAAAGTTTAAAAATGTGAAATTGCAGAACAAGTTATCACCCACAGACTAGATTTCATTAAGCATGATATAAACAGACTATGGATACTTATTCTGTCACCTGGGCTAGCTTTTATAACTGCTATGTATCTATGGTTTTATCACTTTGTTTACTGCCCTGCCTTCCTCAGCGGTGC
>NW_005842084.1:69586-72338 GCF_000455745.1 Alligator sinensis | reverse complement strand
CTTTCCCTATTCTTTGTATTTAAATGACTGCTTTCCATGTAGAATTCCTGCTCCTTGCAGGTCCATTCAGACCACCTGACAAAGCAAGCTGTTGCTTAGGAAAGCTTGTGGCTCTCTAAAATAATTAGTTTATAAGGTGCCATTTTACCTTGCCTTCTACCTTACCAGTATTTCCTGTTCTGGATAAGATTAAATGGAGCTCTTCCTGGGCTATAGCACTGGAGATGTAGGGAGAAAATGTGGCCTCGCTGAAGTCAAGAGCAAATATTCATTGATTCTAATGGAGCTGTGATTTCATTCAGGGTCATTTCTTTGCAGTTCAAAGCATTACCATTTAGCTAGAAAATGTCAATGTCTCTTAACATAATGTCTCAGAATTATGGGAATGCCAGTATTGACCATTGTACATCTGGACTGAACAAAACCCTGTGTATCAAGGAACAAGACCTAGTATATGTTGGAAACAGTAGTGTATTACAAGAGAGATGCAGTAGATGAAATAATGTGTCTTTTTAACATATACTTCTATTAATTTAAATGACTTTTTCTTTTTTGAACAATTAAACATTCTGAAAGAGTAACTGTAAAAACAGGCTATTCATACCCCACTAATAGTACATATTGAGAAAATTATAAGCAAATGTTTTTGATAATTACTGCCTGCAGCTTATTGGAATGCAGAGAGAAATCAGAATGCTTTTATACCACTTAGGATCTAGCAAAAAAAAAAAAATCAATTTTGTTTATGTTTACAGTTTCATTCATTTTTTCGTCTTGAAGTTTCATTTTGATTGAAGTTTCTACTGTAGTAGCAATTTTAATTTGTCTATATTGACCTTTCCTATTAGCAGAAAAGCTTCAAGAATAAAATCACTTCTTTCTTGTGTCCCAGCTCTTTAATGGGGTTTGTTGAGGATAAAATGGATACCTATATTATTAGCATAAAAGTGGAAAAATCTCAAGTGAATCAATACTCTTCTTTTATCTTTCTTTGTTTCCTTTTTCATTTCTTTAGAACAAAAAGAAAATCTGCTTAGTTATCTTTAAAAAAATGACTCTATATTTCATTTTCACCCTATCCTCAGTAACAATTGGACTTCAAACCTGATTCAAGTTCACACAGTTTATTGAATATGTATTTTCATTACTCTTTATACATGTATAATAAAACAACAAAGAATATAGCATTTGTGCATAGAACACTCAAAGGGGAATAGAATGAGGCATAAAAATCAATCAGGTTTAACTTTGAAATTTTCCGCTGATTTTCATTCATATTGCTGGATATTTGATATTGCCATGAACACTTACAATTCTATTGGAATGTCTGTGAATGTTGAAGTTTAATGTTTTAGCTATTAAAAAAGGAAGACAAGAACAAGAATAAGGAAAAGGTAATGTCAAAAGTCTTCACCAGTTACCATCATTTTATAAGATGCTATGGTCCAGCTTCATCATCTATCAACTTCAACTGCAAAGGATGAGGGTTCAAAAATGAATGAAAAATGGTATCCCTGTTAGAATAGACTTAAAAGCATTTTTTTGTTTTAGTTTTATTAACTATAGATTTTATTTTAAAACAGTTTTGAAGTTATCTGAGTGTGGTATCTAATAGAACCAAAATTTTCTCAGTCCTAGTCTGCCTGAGGTTGGGAAGTTCAATTCAATATCAATAAGATGACAGCTCCACTGAGAGAAACAACATCCCCATTCCTTGAACTGAAATACTGTTACACTGACAGGCACTTTTAAAATCCCTTTTCAAAATCTATTTTCTTTCAGTAGCTAGCAACCTATCCAGTAACTTTTATTCACACTTTAATCAATTGGAATTTGCCTAATAAGGGGTAAGGATACAGGACTGCATCCAATGGGTCTAATTCTTCCTTGCCCTGATGCAAGTGATAAGGTAGGAAGTAGAGCAGCAGAGGAAGTATCCTGGACTTCAGAAAAACAGGTTTTGACTCACTCAGGGAACTGATGGGCAGTAACCCTGGTGTGGCCAGTCTGAGGGGAAAAGTAGTCCAGGAGAGCTGGTTGTATTGTAAAGAAACCTTACTAAGAACACAGGAATGAACCATCCCATTGTGCAGGAAGTATGGCAGAAGACCAGCTTGGCTTAGCAGAGAACACTTCAGTGAGGTAAAACACAAAAAGGAAGCTTATAAGAAGTGGAAACTTGGACAAACAACTAGAGTGGAGTATAAGATTATTGCTTGGGCATGCGGGGATGAAATTAGGAAGTCCAAAGTGCAACTGAAGCTGCAGCTAGCATGAATGTCCCAGGGACACCAGGGCTATAGGGAAGCCCCGGCCCAAAACCAAAGAAAAAGGAAGCACTTACTTACCCCTTGCAGGAGCCGAGGACAGCAGAGGAGCGCGCTCTGGGAAATCACCCGTGCATTTTTTTAGCCGCGCTCACATCCAGCTGAGAGCGGGTGACATCAGTGAGAGACGCCACCCGGCGGAAATAAAGTGCGGCCCCGGGAGCACAGGAAGGAGGCTGCAGAAGACCATGGAGCCCACGGGGAATCCCGAGGTCATAAGCGGGCACGCACGGGGTTCCTCTGCCTCGGGCAGGGAAAGCTGCAGCAGCGCCAGGAGCAGCGAGAGCCGCATCTACGAGAACGCCTGCTGCGGAGCCGACGAGAGAGCCGGTAGGAGAGCTGGGGAGGGAACCGGCTGCGGAGCCAGTGGAAGAGCCGGCAGGGACCCCGGTGAAGGAACCGGTGGGGAAGCCGGCAGGGAGGCT
>NW_005842084.1:65574-67609 GCF_000455745.1 Alligator sinensis | reverse complement strand
ATCCGCCTACGGGAGTGGCGGGAGTCTGAAGGATGGACAGCCTTTTCCGAGGCTGATAACGAGGACCTAGGACACCAGGGGTTAGGAAGAGGGGCTGAGCCCTCTTTGGCGGGAACCCCGGTTAGGATAGGAGAGGAATTATCCTCTGTTCAGTGGCAAGAGGCCTGAAGCTTGATAAATGAGTTCCGGGAGGTATTCCGCGAGGAACCCTGCTGGGTTCGGGGCTCACTCCACGCTATAAAAATGCTGCCTGGGGCAATAGTGAGGGAGAGGTGGCAACCCATTCCACATCACCTCCTGGAAGCAGTCCAAAGAGAGATTGACTCAATGTTAAAGCTAGGAGTCAGTTGGCCTTCAAGAAGTCCCTGGAGGAGCCTGCTGGTGCCGGTGCATAAGCCTGATGGGTCTTTAAGGCTTTGTGTGGATTACAGACGATTGAATGCCGTGGCAGTTTTCGACGCATTCCCCATGCCCCACGTGGCAGAGTTGGTAGAAAGAATAGGGGATGCCCAGTATATATCGACCCTTGACCTGGCAAAGGGATATTGGCAGATCCCGGTGGCCAAGGAAGACCAGCGGAAGACAGCGTTTGGCACCCCATGGGGACTGTATGAGTTCATCAGAATGCCCTTCAGATTACATGGCGCTGCCGCAACATTTCAACGCCTGATGGACCAGATCTTGGCATCCCACGCCGAATACACGGCGGCGTACATAGACGATATAGTCATATACTCCCGGACCTGGGAGCAGCACAAGAACGTGCTTTGAGCCATCCTTACAGAACTGAGGCGCGCCGGCCTAACTGAACCCCCGAAAATGTGCCCTGGCCCAGAAAGAAACAAAATATTTAGGGTTCTTGGTTGGCAGAGGCACAATTAAACCCTTAGCCGACAAGGTAGAAACCATCCGCAACTTTACAGCCCCTCAAAACTGCCGCCAGCTATGATCATTTTTAGGATTAACCAATTATTACAGGCGATTCGTACCACACTTCGCAGAGCTGGCAACACCCTTATCGGAGGCGCTCAAAGGGCGGAAAACGGGGGCAGTAAAGTTGACGAGAGAGATGGCACAAAGTTTTGAAAGATTGAAAAGGGCATTGTGCGAAGATGTTATAATTCACACCCCTGACTTCCAAAACCCCTTTATTTTACAGACGGACACCTCAGAGATGGCGGTGGGTGCCGTCCTCACCCAGGAGGAAGAGGAAAACAAGAGACCCGTGGCATACGCCAGCCGCAAACTGCTACCAGTGGAGAAGAGGTACACAACTATAGAACGCGAGTGCCTGGCAATTCGGTGGGTGGTAGACCACTTTAGGTACTACCTGATGGGCAAAGAGTTTAAACTGGTAACTGACCATGCCCCTCTGAGGTGGCTGAGCACAGCCAAGACCGATAATGCCCGGATTACCCGGTGGGCCTTGGCACGCCAACCATATAAGTTCCACATAATACACCGACCCGGAAAAACTAATACAGTGGCGGACTTCTTGTCCAGATGCGGAGGCGAAGACCAGACCGGGAACCAAGAAGATCAAGTAAAGGGACTGACCGACCCCACAGGTACGGCCCAAAAGGGGAACGAAGAAGCGCCCCAAGGCATCTTAAGGGGGGGGTTATGTCCCAGGGACACCGTGGCTATAGGGAAGCCCTGGCCCAAAACCAAAGAAAAAGGAAGCACTTACTTACCCCTTGCAGGAGCCGAGGACAGCAGAGGAGCACACTCCGGGAAATCACCCGTGCGTTTTGTTAGCTGCACTCACATCCAGCTGAGAGCGGGTGACATCAGTGAGAGACGCCACCTGGTGGAAATAAAGTGCGGCCCCGGGAGCACAGGAAGGAGGCTGCAGGAGCCCACGGAGCCCACGGGGAATCCCGAGGTCATAAGCGGGCACGCATGGGGTTCCTCTGCCTCGGGCAGGGAAAGCTGCAGCAGCGCCGGGAGCAGCAAAAGCCGCGAGAGCCGCATCTACGAGAATGCCAGCTGTGGAGCCGACGAGAGAGCCGGTAGGAGGGCTGGGGAGGGGACC
>NW_005842084.1:61660-65217 GCF_000455745.1 Alligator sinensis | reverse complement strand
GGGGCGGTTGGAGCGCCGTGAGTGCCTGCTGAAGGCGTGACAGCACTGGAGGCTGCGGGGAGGGGGACCCCCACCACCGAGGGTCCAGAAAAGGCCGTGGCTGGTGAGTTTTGGGGGTCTGCCACCATCACCCAGGGCACCCTCTGGGGGCCGCCCGCAGGACCGGGGCAGACCCGGTCAGCCACCCGAGCAAAAGCAGTCTGGGAACGCCTTTTGTAGCAGCGGTGGGCACAACGTGGTGGCAGAGGTGGGATCATGGAGGACCCTGACCTTGCAACCTACTTCCAGAAAAGGCCGTGGCTGGTGAGTTTTGGGGGTCTGCCACCATCACCCAGGGCACCCTCTGGGGGCCGCCCGCAGGACCGGGGCAGACCCGGTCAGCCACCCGAGCAAAAGCAGTCTGGGAACGCCTTTTGTAGCAGCGGTGGGCACAACGTGGTGGCAGAGGTGGGATCATGGAGGACCCTGACCTTGCAACCTACTCCAGCATGCAGGCCGTGGCTATAGGCCCCGCTGATGTCCTCGGACAGAACCTACAGGCTCTGACCCAGATCCTGAACTCTCAGCAACAAATGCTAGACTGGCAACAAGATTGGCTCCAACACAGTTTGGCGTCCTTCAAAATGCCTAAACAGAACTTACAGGCTTTGAACCAGATCCTGAACTCTCAGTAACAAATGCTAGACCGGCAACAAGATTGGCTCCAACACAGTTTGGCGTCCTTCAAAATGCCTAAAATGACTAAGGACGACGACCCGGAGGCGTATATCGAGGCATTCGAACGGCACGCCCTCATGACCAGGCTCGACAAGAGATATTGGGCCAGCCATTTGGGAGCCTTAGTAGTTGGCAAAGCTCAGGCCGCCTATCGAGTCCTCTCAAGGGACGACGCCCAAGACTACGAGCACGTGAAGGAAGCCATCCTATACAGATTGGAAATTAACCCCGAGCACTACCGCCGCCAGTTCTGGGCCAAGAAGGGACCCGAGGAGAAATGACCGAGAGTGTTGCTGCAGCTTCTGTGGGATCTGCTGCATAAGTGGGTAAACCCAGCACTCAGGCCGCCTATCGAGTCCTCTCAAGGGACGACGCCCAAGACTACGAGCACGTGAAGGAAGCCATCCTATACAGATTGGAAATTAACCCCGAGCACTACCGCCGCCAGTTCTGGGCCAAGAAGGGACCCGAGGAGAAATGACCGAGAGTGTTGCTGCAGCTTCTGTGGGATCTGCTGCATAAGTGGGTAAACCCAGCAGGGCAGGATAGAGAGGCATTGGCAGACCAGATCATCCTCGAACAGTTTCAGAACGATTTAGAAGAGCGGACACAACGCTGGGTCCGACAACATACCCCATGGACCTGCGAAGAAGCTCTAAAATTGGCAGAGGCTTTTACTGCCTCGGAGGCCAACTACCCCAGGGAGAGAAGGAACCTGGGACCCTCAATGGCAGCCCCAAGAGAGCCGGAGCGCTGGCGTCCGCCTGGCCAGGGGGCTACCAAAGATACCGTGTGTTTCCGGTGCGGGCAGAATGGCAATTTTTCTAGGGAATGCGCAAGCCAGGCCACGGAACGCTGGAACCCAGACGACAGATCAAGGGCCCCAACAGAGAGGCAGAGAGGCCCAGAGCTCGGCGAGCCAATGGATTGCAGCTATGTGGTCGGCGGGGAGAACGTGGCTTGGAGTCGTCCCGTTGTCAAGGCTTGGGTAGAAGGTAGCCCCATGCAAGCTACCCTGGACTCAGGGTGTGCTCAGTCCCTTGTCAGGGCATATTTGGTGCAGTCGCAAGGCCGGCGGAAGGCTCGCCCCGTGAGGGTAGCTTGCCTCCATGGGGACGCCAAGCAAATCGAGTGCCAATGGGTCTGCCTACGGGTAATGGAGCACCAGGGAGAACTCCTGGTGGGGGTCGTGCCTCAGTTAGCATGTAAGATGCTTCTGGGACGAGACTGGACACCAGTATACGATGTCCTGGATAGGGTGAGGGACACGGAAGTGGCCCGTAGGAAGATTCAGAACCGGGAAGGCTGGTTGGGCGAGATCGAAGAAAACTAGGGGTCGGCAGACGAGACGGATGAATTAGACCTTAACGACTTTACCAGTAGCCTCCAGTTCTGAGAGGCACAAGAGGAGGATCAGGAAATCAGGCCGCTTCAAGAGCAGGCCCAAAATACCAGAGGGGTCTCCTCATTATCGCCTGAAGGGCATTCCCGCTTCGAGGTAAGGAATCGCCTCCTTTACCGCCTACAAGGGGACACGGGGGAGGAGGCCGAGGGCTCGCAGCTGGTAGTGCCCGCCCGATTCCACCAGACCATTTGGCGGTTGGCTTATGCGAGTCCCACAGGGGGACATCTGGGTCGGGACAAGACCCTCGCGAGGGTGAGCAGGGGGTTTTTTTGGCCCCGGGGGGGGGGAGGAGGTGCCCCGCCAATGTGCAGCCTGCCCCAACTGCCAAAAGATGAGAACCAAGCATCCTCCATGGGCACCCCTCCAGCCCGTGCCCGTTATAGACACCCCGTTTTCAAGGATAGCCTTAGATGTCATGGGCCCGCTTCCCCGCAGCAGCTCGGGCCACAAATACATCTTGGTCATTGTGGATTACGCCACCCGGTACCCGGAGGCAATTCCCCTGTGCGCCGTAACCGCCCTGCGTATTGCAGAAGAGCTAATAAGATGGATAGCCCAAATGGGGATATCGCAAGAGATACTAACGGATCAAGGAAAGAATCAGATTGGCCCAGGACCTAGCTCAGGGAAACCTAAGAGAAGCCCAAACCCGTCAAAAAGGCCAGTATGACCGCCGGGCCAAAGAGCGAGAATTCGAGCCGGGGCAAAGAGTCCTGGTGCTGCTTCCCACGTCCACGAGCAAGTTCCTAACGCAATGGCAGGGGCCGTTTGAAATTCTCCGATTGGGATCTCTCCCTCCCTCTAGTACTGTTTACCCTCAGGGACACTCCTCAAGACTCTACGAGGTGCTCTCCATTTGAGCTGGTGGTCGGACATCGCCCGCGGGGTCTCTTACAGGTCTTGAGAGAAGAGTGGGAGCAGGAGGGAGGACCCTCCCAAGAGCCAAAGATGTATCAACAGGCGTTCTGACAGAGAATCAGATTGGCCCAGGACCTAGCTCAGGAAAACATAAGAGAAGCCCAAACTCATCAAAAGGAAAAGTATGACCGCCGGGCCAAAGAGCGAGAATTCGAGCCGGGATGGAGGGTCCTGGTGCTGCTCCCCATGTCCACGAGCAAGCTCCTAACTCAATGGCAGGAGCCATTTGAAATTCCCCTACGGGTGGGACCAGTGGATTATGAGGTGCACAGGCCCGGACACCTTTGAGAAAAGCAAATCTACCATGTGAACCTCCTACGGGAGTGGCGGGAGTCTGAAGGATGGACAGCCTTTTCCGAGGCTGATAACGAGGACCTAGGACACCAGGGGTTAGGAAGAGGGGCTGAGCCCTCTTTGGCGGGAACCCCGGTTAGGATAGGAGAGGAATTATCCTCTGTTCAGTGGCAAGAGGCCTGAAGCTTGATAAATGAGTTCCCGGAGGTATTCCGCGCGGAAC
>NW_005842084.1:44814-59556 GCF_000455745.1 Alligator sinensis | reverse complement strand
GCGTGACGGCACTGGGGGCTGCGGCGAGGGGGAACCCCACCACTGAGGGTCCAGATAAGGCCGTGGCTGGCGAGTTTTGGGGGTCTGCCACCGTCACCCGGGGCTCCCTCTGGGGGCCGCCTGCAGAACCGGGGCAGACCCGGTCAGCCACCCGAGCAAAAGCAGCCCAGGAACACCTTTTGGAGCAGCCGCGGGCACAATGAAGGGGAACAAGAAAGGCTTCTACAAGTCTGTCAACAAGAAGACCAGTGAAAGTAGGTCCTTTACTGAATGGGGGAGGCAACCTAGTGACAGAAAATGCAGAAAAGGCTGAAGGGCGCAGTGCCTTTTTCACCTCAGTTTTCACAGGCAAGGTCATCTCTCAGACTACTGCAACAGGCAGCACAGTTTGGAGAAGAAATGAGCGGCCAACTGTGGCAGAATAATAAGTTCAGAACTATTTAGAAAAGCTAGATGTGTACAAATCCATGGGTCCAGACGTGACACACCCAAGGGTGCTGAGGTAGTTGGTCAATGTGATTGCAGAGCTTCTGGACATTGTCTTTGAAAACTCACAGTGATGGGAGAGGTCCCAGATGATTGGGAAAGGGCAAATATGTGCCCATCTTTAAGGAAGGGAAGAAGGAGGATCCAGTGAACTACATACCAGTCAGCCTCACTTCTGTCAATGGAAAAATCATGGAGCATGCCCTCAAGGAATGCATTTCTAAGCACTTGGAGGAGAAAAAGGTGATTAGGAACAATCAGCATGGATTCACTAAGGGCAAGCCATGCCTGACCAACCTGATTGCCTTCTATGATGAGATGACTGGCTCTGTGGATTCAGGAAGAGTAGTAGATGTGCTATATCTTGATTTTACCAAGGCTTTTGATACAGACTCCCAGAACATTCTTGCAAGCTAAGGAAGTACAGGTTGGATAAATGGACTATAAGGTGCATAGACAACTTGCTGGATCATCAGGTGCACAGAATAGTAATCAATGGCAGAATGTCCAGTGGGAAGCCCAAATGGAATGCCCCAGGGATTGGTCCTGGGGCCAGGTTTGTTCAATATCTTCATCAATGACCTGGAAGATAGGATGGTGCGCACCCTCAGCAAGTTTGCAGATGATATCAAGCTGTGGGGAGTAGTAGATACACTGGAGAGTAGAGCTAGGATTCAGAGAGACCTAGGGAGATAGGAGGATTGGATCATAAGAAATCTCATGAGGTTCAATATAAGCTCAATGTGAGCCAACCGTGTGCCCTTGTTGTGAAGAAGCAGCCTTCAACTACAGTATACTGGTCTGCATCAGTAGAAATGTTACCAGTAGATTAAAGAAAGTGATTTTTTCCTTCTATTCAACACTAGTAAGGCCACATCTGGAGTATTGTGTCCAGTTTTGGGCCCCGCACTACAGAAAGGATGTGGACAAATTTGAAGGAGTCCAGCACAGGGCAACAAAAATGCTGGGGCACATGACTTATGAGGAGAGGCTGAGGGAACCGGTCATATTTAGTCTGGAATCTTGTGTACAGTTTTCTGCCCCCATTCCCCCCACCCCTCACTACAGAAAGGATGTGGACAAATTGGAGAGAATTCAGTGGAGGGCAATGAAAATAGTGAAGGGACTGGACTACATGACTTACAAGGAGAGGCTGAGGGAACTGATCTTATTTAGTCTAGAGAAGAGAAGACTGAGGGGGAATTTAATAGCAGTTTTCAACTATCTGAAGCGTGATTCTAAAGAGGATGGAGCTAGACCGTTCTCATTGGTGGTAGATGACAGAACAAGGAGCAGTGGTCTTAAGCTTCAGCAAGGGTAGTTTAAGTTAGATATTATGAAAATACTTTCTCATTAGGAGAATAGTAAAGCATTGGAAAAGGTTACTCAGAGAAGTTGTGGAATCTCCATCCTTGGAGGTTTTTAAGATCCAGGTAGACAAAGTCTTAGTTGGAATTATCTAGTTGGGGATGGTTCTGCTTTGAGCATGGAGTTGGACTAGGTGACTTCCTATGGTCCCTTCCAACCCTAATTTTCTATGATTCTGTGAAACCTCCAGCACCAACTGAACCAATCTAGTGAAAGTTAGAGGGGAATCAGCACCTATGATTCTTATTTCTCAAATATTTGGCTAGCTTTTAGTTTGCCTAAGGTGGTACTGTAATTATCTTGATTCCGAAGAAATACCAAATTTTAATGTCAGAGTAATATACAGTGAATAGCATACAATGGGATGCCAGAGCATTCCCTGTTGAATCGTTTTGAATAAATAATTTTTATATGATACACTTTCTACCTCGAAAGATGTCTTATTCACACTTGTGCACCTACACCCTTTTCACAATCAGAAAGTAGAATAAGGATTTTTTTTTTCAATTAATAGTGTTGTCCTAGAATTTTCGATTAAGATAGCTATCATGGGAGTGTTACAATCACATAGTGGGTAGAAGACCACAGCATTGCAAATATGGAGTAACGATGGGTAAACTACTGATAGCTTAGAACGAAAAATTCTTTTGGCCACAAAATACTCCCTGTACTTGAACAGTAGGGTTAAATGAAATCTTCCCCTCACCCCCTTTCTTATTATTTTTCTGTGTTTTCGCTCTTCTAGATTCTGAAAAAGGAAATAATATAGAATTGTAGAGTACTGCTTTATTTTATTATGCATTATTTTTACAGGCATAAATCAAGAACATGGCCCCATTGTTCTAGGCACTGTAAAGCACATGAGTTGTAGGAGTTGATATGTTTTAGTTAGTTAACTGCTATAAGATTATATTCTATGGCTGGCATTATTCACCCCCTCCCCTCCCCCCCGCACACACACACACATACATTAAAGTTACTTTGCCTTTGCCTGCTGTGCCTCTATGTAAATCCAAGTATTATCAAAATAAAAGTGCTATCCTTTAAAGGGAAAATAATTAATACAGTGTAGATGCAAACTAAACAGTTACACCACTGAAAAAAAATGAGGGTAAGAACTGAAAATTTACTAGCTTATTAATTGAAAGAGACCCAAAACCCAAAAAATTCTTGTAAGAGGACATTCATTTGATTTAGGGTAAGTAAGATAAATAGGGTTGAGTTTGTCCCTGTAAAATGGGTTTCAGTTACATTCCTGTGAAGAGTTTGGAGGACATGGGCAGTTAATCTAGAGTTAATTAAATGATGTAGAGAACTGGGTAGAGAAGTAGGTTTGGTTGACACTACAGAAGATCATGCAGATACGTATTTCTAACAGATAGGTTGGTTTTAAACTACACAGTGAATTTGTAAGTTACACACAAGAGTCAATTGCTTAGTAAATATCCTCAAAACCATTTTTAATGTGACTGTCTTGAGTGAAATACAAAAGAAAAACATTTGTTCCTGAAATGTGCTGTAAATATTATCCCCTGGTAAAATGTTTTATTGTTACTGTTTCCTCAATTTAGAGGGAGTAAAAGAATCTCTGCCTGAAGGTAAATTAGGAAGGGTCTGTATTTATGGTGTCACCATCAGATAGAACAAAAAAAAAAATAGAATGGAAACACAACAATGAAATATTATCTTTTACTTGTCTTTCACCTACTTGTCACTAAGTAGGTTTCTCTACATAAACTTCTTTAGGAGAAGATCAGCTGCAATTATCTTTGTTTTCCTACAGTCTCTTGCAGATCATTATTTAAGGCAATCTTAGTTATTCCCATTCTTAATGCTGTTTATCTCCAGGAGTATCACAAGGAGTCTGTAATCATCTTGGAGTTGGGCAGCTATTTGGTGACAAATTCTGGCATTATTTTTGTTCCACTATAGGGCAAAAAACGTTTTCAAAATATCAGAATGTTGCTTGTAACAGAAGGCCCTAGTCATCCATTACCACCACATTCATAATTTTGCTAATGATTTCACTCCTTTTTTCATAAAATAACACTATTTTTAATTTCTAAAACACATAAATAAGTTCTACTTTTTACAGCCTAGAATGAAAACAATTACTTACTCCCTGTAGTTACTTAAGCACTTTCATCTCTTACCATTTCCAGTTTTAGACATACTGGGCATGCTTAATGCACAGTAGACTAATTCTACTGCTCATTAACACATTATGACAAAAACTGTGCTAATGCTCTAATGAGCAGTAGAATTAGCCAGTGAGCATTAAGCCTCACAAAAAAACCATGCACGTCTATACTGGCATTAGCGATGGCTACTGCGCATTTATGTAGTACTTCATATTAGAAGTATTAAACTTAATGCACCGTAGCAACGGTGCATTAACACACATGTAGACATCCCCACTGGGTGCATATAAGCATGCAATTAATACAATGCAGTAAACTCCAGTGCCTTTTTACTCTACTGTAAGATAGTACTGTCCCCAACAGTACTATCCTACAGCAGAGTTAATTAATTTACTGCACTCTAATCCAGTAGACTGCACATGTAGACTGTGATGCTTTACTGCAAAGTTAATTAGTCTACTTCACGTTAAACCACTCATGTAGATCCACCCATATCCTTCTTGCGCTCATGTAGTACTAGTACTATTTGTACATTTTTCTTTTCAGTTTTTATTCCTTTTTCAATTAGTTCCTATTGTTTTTATTAATTTCATAGAGAGTATCATATTCTTCCTTCTCAGCTCAAAAGGTTCCCTGAGTGTTTTGCAAATTAAATGCTTATTTCTAATTCTAATGAGAGTAAATGAACAAGCTAAGGTGCCAACAACAGTAGAATTTTCTTGCATCTACTGATTGAAGAGATTACCATATTAAACCAAATCTAAGATAACTTCAAATTTAAAATGACCCTCCAAAAATTACATTCTATAGATGAAAAATGCATTAATATGTTATACTTTACCATGTATAGAATATAATTATTAGAGGTTTGTCTTAAATTCATCCCTCCCACTGCTGCAGTAGAAGAAGCAGCAGCAGGTGGTGTGAGGTGGGGAGCAAGTGGTGGGAGAGTCAAGTGGCTTGACCTTTGTCTTGTGTTCCCTCCCTGTGCCTGTGTACCAGAACCTCTGAACCCCTGTGGCGCCTGCAGCTCCAAGAATTGTCCCCTGCCACTTGTCACCCTGCTACCCCCACCACTTGCCCCCCAATATCTTTCCCCCTTTCTGCCTCTCCCCTACTTCTGCCACCCTACCTCTGCCCCACCACCAATACCTCTGCTCTCTTCCCATCTGCCTCCCAGACACTTGTTCCCCACTACTTCCACTTACCCTCATAGCTCTGGCTCCATTCTGGCCTGGGGCATGGAGCGCACAGACTCTCTGCCCCCCACCCATCTTGGCAGCAGCAGTTGCAGTAGCCAGGCAGGGGCTGGATGCCAGGGGACTAGGTACAGGTGTTTCATACACCAAGCCAGAATGGAGCCAGAGCTGGAGCCACAAAGGGCAAGTAGTGGTGGCAGGGAGATGAGGTAGCCTTGGTATAGGCAGCAGCAGGGAGGCAGAGGCAGGGAGACAGAGGCAGCTGCATGGGATGGGTATAAAAGGAAAACCTTACCGTGTTACTAGAGGACAGATAGGGCTGGAGAGGGCCCTTAAGACTAGAGTCTTTGCGGTTCAACTGCAAGCAGAGACCATATAGGTAGTAGAAACAGGGTTTCCAGGGTCATCAGAGTCCCTGTGGCAAATGCATCAAACCCAAGCAGGGTGGAACCACCCAATGAAAAAAACCTGCAGGTCTGCAGCGTGATAGGGTGAACTGCCTGGAAGGGGAGGGGCTTAGCAGTATAAGATTACCATGCTCAAGACAGCAAGCAGTCTAGCCCTGCCTGAGGAAGGGAGAAGACGTCTTAAGCATGTTGTGTTGGAGCTAGGGAGGAATAAGTAGGAAGGGCTCTAGTAGGCAGACAGAAAAGACGCCTTTTCTTTTGCATTGCCTTAAGGTTGCCCAGGCTGTGGATGATTTTGAGTTTCTTTTGATTTCAGTTTTGTGGATACCCAGAGGGACTGTGGGGTTTAGTTTTGTTTTGTTGAGAATTTTCTTTGTTTGTTTTTTTGGGGTTTTGGCAATAGTACAGGCTAAAACCAGAGGACTAAGAGCACCTAATAGGGGTGGTATGGAGCCCACTGAGTGCCTGACAGACACTCCACATATAATCCCATAGGATCAGGGACCAAAAGAGAGGCTTAGTGGCACATGAATGCCTTTGACTGAGGCAGAGAACCCAGGGGGTTGAGCAGCCCAAGAAGGGCAAAGCCAGGGCCAGGGACCTAGAGCCTGGAAAAAGCATGACTGGGACCAGGGGCTCAGAGCCTGAAAAGGAAAATACCTGAGTCCAGGGGCCCTGAGTCTGAGAAGGACAAGACTACGCTTGTGACCCAGAAACTGAGGTCCAAGACAGTTAACCTAGGGTAAAGGGACATAGCCAGAGAAAAGGGGTCCAACACCAAGAAGGCTGAGGCCTCAACAATGGTCTGAGACAAAAAGGGGGTCAAGTATTTCTTTGAGGCCAGGGACCCCACAGCTAAAGTAATCATGTACCATCTGTGAGGCATGGTTATGGCTAGAGGGGCAGAAAGAGGCTACAAATAGCCCATAAGGCAACAGGTGCCCTAAAGCACTAATAGGGGCCACAGCTTATCACCTGAGAGGTAAAGCAAAACTGGACTCAACTCACTCTGGGACACTATCTGGAAACCTCATAAGTAATATCATGGTGTGGCAGGTGAGGAGACAGGGGAAGTTATCTTGAGCAGCCAGAGTAGGGCACAGGTTGAACGGCTGCCCTGGGGCACGATACTGCCACTGGAGGCAGGCTGGGAAGCAGAGGCTCTGGGGTGGGGGAGAGGCTGTAGGGTCAGGTAGCTGCCAAAGCTCTGACTCCAACCCTAGATTGTGGCCAGAATCAGAGCCACAGCAGCCACCTGCCCCACCCCCTAAATGGAGAAAAAAACCTTTGCCTTGGATTTGAGTAAATACAGCATTTCCAATGTATGTATTGCCTCTTTTCCCTCTGCAAACCACCTTGTGCTGTTTCCCTGGGCAATTGTTTCCTTGTGTTCCAAGATTTTTACCTTGTTGCCATTCTGTGATCAAGAGATTAGTGCATAAAATATAAACATCTCATTTCTAGGCAGTTATCAATGATGTGTTATGTAAAATTGAGATTAGACTACTGGCTTTGACTATCCATGCAACATTCCATGCAGAAATCTAAAAGATGTAACTAACCTTGGGGACTGCTGTATGTATGCAAAAATCTGACCCTATGACTCTGTGAAGCATACAGCTTTTGATGCTAAAAATCAGGCAGGCCCTAGAGAAAGAAAGAGGACTTAAGAGGAATCTGAAGGAAGCAGCTTGAGGTTTAGAGAAGAACTAAACGCATTTCTCTGCATTGAAGTTAAGCATTTGCATCTCTTTCATAAATATGTTTAAAGTACACTTTGTTATTATTTCTGTCAATATGAGCAATAAAAGAGGCTTAATTTTTTTTAACAACAAAACCACCTCACATACTTTTCTTGGCTGTTTGCAAATGTAATGCCCAGCATTAGCTGGGGCTTTGAGGTTTAAATGTATTTATTTATTTATTGAAGGGAGCATATAGAAATATAATATGGAAAAAGAGGACCTGCCATTTGTTTATTTACTTTGTTTTGGAAAGAATTACATTGCATAATATTTGTGAAACTATTTGTATGCAGAAAGGATAAAGCTTTTTTTAAAGGTAAATAATAACCCCCATGACTAATTTTCATAGTTTTTGTCACAGGCCAAAAAACTGTGGGGGAGTTTTAAAGGACCAGCAAAGACTCACTCGGAGCTTTAATGATAGTGATCGCTGATCAGTTAGCTCAAAGGATATACATATAGCAAAAAAACTTGGCCAACTGTTACAACAATGGCAACTCATATTAAAAAAACTGAGACCAGTAACATAAAAGACACTTTCACATTGAGAGAGGGAAGGCATACAAAGAAAGGGACAAATACTAAACAGGTAGCATGTACATGTGCCCCAAACAGTAATGGGCTACATCTGCCTACATACTGATACAGCATGTTACAGTGGCATGGAGGTCCTCTAGAAGCCCTACGTCTATCTGGGAGAGGATTTCCCTATCACAGGAATGGCTGAAGACTGTCTTCTGAAACTACCTTCCAAGGACCCTCTTGTAAATCTTGGAGTATGGGACAAGGCTGGAGATTAGACAGTATCAAGAGTGAGGCAATATAATGCAATGCTGCAGATTCCAAGTACTAGTATTGTTCATAAGGCAGGTCTGGGAGTTTACTATAAAATACTGGACAGTCCTTCAGCATGGTCTGTGGTGTGTTGTCAGCAGTGGATTATCCCAGAACTGAGAAGGTATAAAAGTAAATGAAAGCAACTATAGTTTATTTTCTCACTCTTGGATGCAAATTCTGCATTGCACCATTTATGGATTCAGCACAGACTCTCACAGACTCTCAAAATCATCTCATGATCATAATTATCTATAGAGCTTATCCTGATTTACACTAGAGTAACTGTAGAACAACTGAGTGCATTTACATATGCAAATGCTCTAGGGTGGTTTTACCCTAGAATAATTTACTCTACAGTAAACCCATCTTGGGAAGGCATCTACACATGTGGGGAAATGGGAGCAGATCTGCTACTTACAGCATCAGTCTGTTCCCACCCCTGCTGGCCCTGCATTGGCCCCCTGCAGCAGCCAGGGGGAGCTTTAGGCTCCTCCTTGGTGCTAGCCCAGGGGCTTACAGGCAGCATGGGGCCAGGAGACAGCTGTCTCCTGGTGGGGACTAGGAGATTGCTCCCTACCCCCAGAAGCTTCCTGCTGCTGGGGGATGCTACACCACCACAAGCCTGGTGGGGACAATGTCCTCCTGCCTTGGCATCAGGGAGCTCCCAGCAGCCACTCCTTGATAGTGGAGTGGGGGCTGGGGGATTCTTATCTCCCAGCCCCTGCTTCACCATCACAGAGTAGGGGCTGGGAACAACCATCTCCCACCCTGGCTCCACAATCACAGAACCAGGGCTGGAAGCTCCCTGCTGCTAGGACAGGGGGACAGTCTCCCTGCCCAGGCTCCAGTGCCAGGGCCCACCCTGGCAGCAGACAGCTCCTGAGGGCAGGGAGCAATCTCCTACCCCCTGTTGCTCAGCTGACCATGAGCACATTTGCTCCCATTCAGCCATCTACACATGCCTAAATATGCAGTAATTACTCCTGAGTAAATTTACTACTTGCATTTTCAGGTAGCAAATTTACATATGATTACAGCAAATTACTGTGCAGTAAGTATCTGCACATGTAGACAGTGATGCTTACTGCATAATAATTTACTCTAATTTAGAGTAAAGTGTCTTGTGTAGATGTGTCCACACGAGACGCTATGTCACTGTAGTGACAAGGTACAGTGACCTAGCTCATCATTATGGCAATGTAGCATTGGCAGGCATGAACTATGATGTCAATGCTACTGCACAGTAGGGTCACAAACAACCCATGTGCTGCCAGGACTGTGCAGTAAACACCATTACTGTGCAGTCAGGGGTACGTGTAGACGCACTTACTGATAACAAAACTGTGACCGTAGAGCTTATAGGTAATGTGGGAATGTAAGTCCCATGGTCACAAATACATAAACTTCCTTTGGGGGGCCGTTTTGAGCATTATTCTACAGGAAGAATGAGAAAGAAGAAGCTCTACAGTGTGAGGAGGAAGAAGGTTTGACCTTGGCCAACCAGGTGATCCAGGGGGTCCAGTTCAGTTGTCTGCATTCAGTAAAAGCTTAGCAAAGATTCCTTGTCTCCTGGATCAAGAGAGGGAATCAGGAAATCAGTATTGCTTGGTATCAGTTCTTTCTCTCAGTTGCTTCTTGAATGGTTAACCTACATGCTATTCTCTCAGAGTGAGTGCTTAAATCTCAGCCTTTTCCTCTATTGTAGGACTATTGGCATAACTGTGGTAAATGTTCCTTACCAAATTAGTTTTATTTTTTTGAAAATTGAAAGTTAGTACATGCGTCTGTTCTTGACTATCATAGGGTTTATAAAAAACAGAAAATAGTGATGCCATCACCCTGAAAGTGATGGAATGGTCATAAATCTTATTAGACTTTTCATCAGGGAAGCAGGTTTCAGTCCAGATAACATGCCATGTGGTTGGAATTTTAAAGTATCTGGAATTTCCTACCATTAAATTACCTCTGATAACAAGCCCTTCAACAGGATTTTAAACTTAAATATATAAAGTTATAAAATTTTCTGCTTGACTAAGGCAGGTAGTACATGCCTTACACACTGCAAGAGAATAATTTCGGCATAAAGCCACTTCTTCAGTCCTTCAGACCTGAAGTATGCCAAGATATTGCCTTGGTTGTATTTCCTCTATGCGGTGTTCCAAATAGTATCTCCAAAAGCATGAGGTGAAGGAACCATTAAAAAAACTCTTTGTCTGTGACAATCAGGAAATGAAACATTCTCTCTCTTGAGTTCAAGAAATTTAAGTCAATTCATTTAGTCTAGTTCTTGACCTAAGTATACATAAGGTGGCTCTAGTGTAAGTCAAAGTCATGAAGGGTAAAGCTGTCAGCAGAATTCAAGAAAACACAGTCTATTAATAACTTCTTTTTTTACACTCTTTTTCCCTCTGCACAGAAGTGAAGTTTTGTGGAAAATATAATTTTCAAAAGTTCTTTTCTTATGAAATCAAAATCAGGACTAGAACTTTGTGAAATATATTGTAAGAAAATCTCAACAAATTCTCTTTCACCAGGTAAAATTTTACATCTAGTATATGGACTAAAAGAAGCTCTGTTTTAACATACAGTCAAGTTGCTGAAATTCTGCTTTTGCTCATTATCAGATAATATGTGCCTGGTAAATAGGAAGAGTAATAACCGTAAAAGGTGGGTTGACATTTTACTAGTTCTAGCATTAAAAGTCCAAATACTATGCTGGACAGATTTTACCTTTTGGGACTCATATTCAGTACTGGTGATCAGTCCTCAAGTGATCTGGATGGAATTAAATACTCTTACAAAATAGGCATATTTTGTCGGCACATGAGCCAGGCTGGAGGGGTGTTTTTCTTGCCTATCCCCTTCCCCCGGTGGGGGGGAAGGACCCCCATAGCCCCTCAAGACCAGCGAGGCACCAGCTGGCCCTTCTGCACATGCACACAGTTTAAAAAGGGCCCAGTAATGGTAAAGCCTGATTCCAGTCCCCAGCTCCAGTGTGAGATGCGGAGGCGCAAGCCCACTGCACCCCCATGAGCCTAGGGACGCCCAGTGTGACCCCAGGACCCCCGATGAGCCCCGGCCTGCCTGCCGGTAAGTAGGGGCCTGTGGAGGGAGGGACTTAAACAGCTAGGAGTGGGCTGACTGGGGCCGAGGAGGGTCATGCCCCCCCCCCCCAGCTCCTGCCTGGCCCTACCCCCCAGGGAGCTGAGCGACTGGAGCCTCACAAACAGGCCACACAAACAGGCACACTCCTGGGCCTGGTGCATGAGTTAGCGGGGGAGTTCATGCAGGAGGGTGCATGGGAGGGCCCGAGGCCCTGCCTGTGAGCCCCGCTAGGGAAGCCAGTCCCAGCTGTAGCCAGCCCACCAGTGGTATGACATGGATGGGCACACGCCACACTCCGAGGGTCCCCTCTGGGCTTGTGCCCCCCCCGGCATATCAGAGGCCTCCACCCAGACGGAGCCCCTGGCTCTTGGCTGCAGAAGCTGCCTGTCACTTTTTCAGGCTCTGGGGCTGGGGAGCATGGCCACCTCCCCTTATGAGGTCTGCTCCCTACTGGGGTCTCTGGCACACCAGCTGGAGGAACTCCAGGCCACAGTCCAGAGACCGTAATCCATCAGGGACTGTGAGCAGGAGATTGACTCCTACTGCCAGGCCCTTCTCCCCCAGGAGGTGGAGGGTAGACCACAGTCTCCCTCCAGGACAAGGGAGGATTCGAGGACCTCCCTTACTGTCCACCCAAGGGGATGGACCAAGGTGGTCAAGGGCCCCAAGGCCCACCGCACCAAGGCCCCCCACCCCACTGGAGCTTTGCAACAGGTATGAACCTGTTGCAGCCCCAGCAGAGCCTGCTGAGTTGCCAGCTCCCACAGGCAACATGGGCGCTGCTGTAGCTACCACCCTTGCTCACCCCAAGACAAAACACAAAGTGTGCGTCATGGGAGACTGCATCCTGAGGGGGACTGAGGGGGTAATCTGCCGCCCTGACCCCTTAGCCCGGGAAGTTTGCTGCTTCCCAGGAGCCTGAATCTGAGACATTGTGGTGAAGATCCCTAAGCACCTCCAGCCCACTGACCACTACCCTATGCTCCTTATCCATGTGGGCACCAATGACATGGCTCGGAGCACTCCCAGCTGGGTCATGAAGTGGTACAGGGATTTGGGAGTGGGGCTAAAGGGTCTGGGGGCACAGGTGCTGTTTTCTTCAATCCTTCCAGTCTCAGGCTACAGGCTGAGGAGGGAGAGGAGGATCCAGGTAGTGAACCAAAGACTGTGGTGCTGTGTCATTGGGAAGGCTTTGTCTTCCATGACCACAGTCCACTTTTTGGTGAGAGAGGTATTAAGCTGCTGGCAAGGGATGGCCTCCACCTCTCTCCACTGGGAAGGAGGCTCTTCTCAGCCAGACTGGCTGATCTAATCCACCGGGCTTTAAACTAAGCCCACTGGAGGATGCGGGGATTACTGCCACTGCTGGCCCACTGAAAAATCCTTGCAAAACCAGCAGGCCAAGGCACTTAAAGGAGCCCACTCCTGCCCCAGCCCTGGAACAAACTGTAGGCAAGGCTAGGGTCCCCAAGGGGACACTTGTGTGCCTATACACAAAAGCCAGGAGCTTGGAGAATAAACATGAGGAACTTGTCCTCCTGTTAAATGCAAATAACTATGATGTCATAGGGATAACAGAGATCTGGCGGGACTCCACCCATGGCTGAGCCACTCAGATGCCTTTGCTTTGTTTGAATTTGTTACTAGAGGACCAGATTATGGCTACAGGGATGGAGGAGACCACAAACATGGGGTCCTGAGGTGTGTTTCTCTGCTTTATGACCCAGAAGTCAACACCAAGCTCAGGAACAGGCACGGGGGATACTGTGGTGGAAGTCTACTACAGACCCCCTACCCAGGGTCAAGACCTTGACCAGGAGTTCGCCAGGGAATTGGCTGAGGTCACAGGCTCCCAGTGTATGGTTGTCATGGGAGACTTTAACTACCCAGACATCTCATGGGAAGAACGCTCAGCCAAATCCGAGCAGTTGCAAAGCTTTCTCTCGTGTGTGGATGACCTCTATCTGATGCAGGAAGTCTACATGCCAATGAGAGGTAAAGCGCTGCTCAACCTGGTACTGACAACCATGGATGACCTAATCAGCAACCTAATGATTGAAGGGAAGCTGGGTGACAGTGACCAAAAGCTGATCACCTTCACCATCCACCATAAAGCTGGCAAGTCAGTCAGTAATACAGAAGTCCTCAACTTTAGGAAAGCTGACTTTGACAAGCTAAGGAGGCTTGTCAGTGAAGCCCTAAAGGGCCACAACCCAAAGGGGAAGGGAGTTCAGGATGAGTGGCTGCTTCTCAAGGGAGCAATCGTGGATGTGCAAGCAAAGTCTATCCCACCTCAAAGGAAAGGCAGCAAAAGGGCACAGCAGCCTGCTTGGCTCTCCAGGGAACTAGCGGACCTCCAAAGGATGAAGGACTGGAACCACCACCAGGGAGGAATACTCTGCTCTGGTCCAGACTTGCAGAGAGTAAACTAGGAAAGCCAAGGCTGCAATGGAACTCCAGCTAGCTACAAATATCAAGGACAATAAAAAATCCTTTTTTATATATGTGGGGAGCTGGAGGAAAAAGCAAGGGCAACATTGGACCCCTGCTAAACCAGATGGGGCAACTGCCAACCGATGCTCATGAAAAAACAAACTTGCTAAATGGGTACTTTCCATCAGTTTTTCACCAATCCCATGGGATGCCCCTGCCCACTGTGGGTCAGAGAGACCTGAGTGAGGGATTATCCTTACCTTCCATCGAAGCTGACCTCATGAAGGAACACCTTGACAGGCTGGATAACTTCAAATGCTTTACACCCAAAGGTACTCAAGGAGCTGGCAAGCTTCATAGTTCAGCCCCTGGCACAGATCTTTGAGAACTCCTGGTGCTCTGGTGAAGTGCCTGAAGTTTGGAATAAGGCCAATGTCATGCCTATTTTCAAGAAAGCAAGGAAAGTCGATCTGACAAACTACAGGCCCATCAGGCTGACCTCTATCCTGGGGAAGGTCTTGGAAAAGATTATGAAAGAGGCCATCCTTAGCAGACTAGCTGATGGCAAGATCCTGAGGGATGCCCAGCATGGATTTGTTGTGGGTAGGTCTTGCTTGACCAATCTCATTTCCTTTTACAACCAAGTGACCTATCAGCTGGACAAGGGGGAAGAGATTGATGTCATATATCTTGACTTTAAAAAAGCCTTCAATCTGGTATCCCATGATAACCTCTTGGCAAAACTGGCTAACTGTGGCCTCGACCTCACCATGATCCACTGGCTGGGGAATTGGCTCCACAGAAGGACCCAGAGGGTGGTGGTGGACGGAAGTCAATCGTCATGGTGCACGGTGACCAGTGGGGTCCCTCAAGGCTCTGTCCTAAGGCCTATACTTTTTAACATCTTCATCAATAATGTAGACATTGGTGTCAGAAGCGGAGTGGCCAAGTTCATATATGACACCAAACTCTGGGATAAATCATCCACACCTGAGGACAGGAGGGTGATCCAGGCAGATCT
>NW_005842084.1:17514-44743 GCF_000455745.1 Alligator sinensis | reverse complement strand
GTCACACTGCCGACTCATGTTCATCTTGGAGTCCACTAGGACTCCAAGATCCCTTTCCACTTCCGTGCCACCCAGCAGGTCATTCCCTAGGCTGTAGGTGTGCTGGACATTTTGTTACCAAATCTGCCCATTACTTTGGAGTGTGCTCATTTATTAGGGATAGTTTCTAGGGTCTTGGTGATTCTGTCAATGTGCTGCTTGTGTTACTATACGGAGCTGTATTTCTCCCTTCTGCAAGCCCTCACCCCCAGTGGAGCTATCTTGCAGGACTCAATCTCAATGGGACTGGGTTCCTCCAGTCACCAAATCAGTCATACACACAAACACACACAAATTAACGTGACACGCCTGACCTGGCCGGGCTGATCAGCATGGACAGGCTGACACCCTCATATGCCAAGAATCAGTTCATAAGAGCAACAATAAAATGCAGTCAGACACAAGCACACAGGTAAACAGAATCCCTCTGAATCCGGCTGGGTGTCCAGCTGACACCCTCATGGGCCAGCATTCAGTTCATAAGGGCACGTCTGAGTCAAACTGGGTCAATCAGCCTGTACAAGCTGATCCCCTTATGTGTTTCAAACTCAGCACGTCCCAATCTTTGGCCTCTTGATGAGCAGACCCCACAATAATTTGGGCTTCACAGGGATCTTTAGCATAGGTAAAAGAAGCGTTGCTGCAGAGCACGGGAGGAAAGAGAAGCAGAGAAGGAAAAATATACCCAATTACTACCAGTTTGACTATAAAAGTTATTTATTGCTAAGCATATGAAATATATAATAGTACTAGTAGTAATAGACATGCAAAAGAAAAACAAACACCAACAATGACAATACTACCCTGGTTTCACTAAGTATTTGGGGAAACTTAGCTCAAGCTTAACTGATACAGTTCAGGTTCAGAAGTTTATGCCTAGAAAGAAGACAGAGAACGCTGGGATCTCACCTAGTCCACGGTACTCAGGCTGCAAAGCTGACAGGCACAGTCTGTAGCACAGTCCTTGAAGGGAGAGATGATCTGTTCTTCCAGCGTCCCAAGAACGACAGGGGATGGTGTCAGCACAGGGGTTTTCTTCTTCTCCTTCTTTCCTCCTGCTTCTACTTCTTTTCCTTCCTTTTCCTCTTCTTCTTCTCTCCCTCTAGCAGCACACACACTTACAGATTTTTATACCCTCAGTTTAGCTGCTTCGAAGCACCCTCAGTAGTGTAAATCATTGTCTTTTCTATTGACAAGGGGTTATCTGGTTTGGACCATCTCAGGAAACTGATTGATAATCAGGAAACACTTAAGATTAGGGAGTAACCCAAATACTTGGGAGCCAGCTTGAAATTCCTATGGGTGGCAGATATACTGATGGGATATCTCATGGTTTCTTCAGGAACAATAGATAGCTTGCAGCATCAGGATTTTGGATTTTTACTTGTTGTGCACAAGCCTCAGCTTAGCATGACTTTTCCAGATCTTACTATAGTCTTTTAACAGACTTAAAGCAATTATTGGGGTGCTCATAACCTTTTGTGGAGAGGACTCCCACCAGTCGTCTCGGGAAAGATATGACAACACCTGGGATTAGGGCTCCAGCAGGCTGGATGCTGTGATGAACCCTTAACCATTGTTCAAATGTTGCCCATACCCCCTCTGACTCGGTCTCTTGCCTCAGCATTCCCTAACCCGGCAACCGAGTTTTAGTCCATCAAGTTTAAATAGGCCTCCCATAGTGGGACCGGGGAATGTACGGCCCGAGATGCCTATTAAACTTAGAGCTGTGTGTGTGTGTCTGGGGTGGGGGGGAAGCCCTTAGTAAATCCAGATTAGAACTGGTCTGATAAATGCTGAGCTGGGTGTGTGTGAACATGGGTTGATTAACATTGGAAGCACAGATTCCCCATCATGCAGCGCTCTCCTGCTTCTCTGGTCCCAGAATTCACTGCAGCCTCTGCTTCAGGCTTTCTGTTTTCCATCTCTCATGTAAATGAGACCTAGGGCAGTTGATTCACTCTTGTAACCCTTATCTGGTGAGGGTCTTAGGTGCGTCTCTCACTGCATCTTAATCAGTTTTGTTTAGGTAGAGGAGGGGAGGGAGGGAGGGGGGTGAGTCCTTTGTGAGTCAGACAGACTGCATCCTGTACCAGGGTTCCCCAAGAATACAGAGCTGAGACGTAACACAGGCATGATCTGATGTTCACCTATAAGTTTATCAGGGATGCTTACCAGGATCTGGGGGAACATCTGTTCACCAGAGCGCCCCAAGGGATGACAGGATCGAACGGTCACAAACTCTGCCATGACCGATTCAGGCTGGACATAAGGAAGAACTTCTTTACTGTCCGGGCCCCCAAAGTTTGGAATAGACTGCCACCGGAGGTGGTTCAAGCACCCACTTTGAATGCCTTCAAGACACATTTGGATGTTAATCTTGCTGGGATCCTATGATACCTGCTGATTTCCTGCCCCTGGAGCAGGGGGCTGGACTCGATGATCCTTCAGGGTCCCTTCCAGCCCAAATGTCTATGAAATCTATGAATATTTAGTCTATTGATTTTAGTAAGTCATATTGTGTTGCTCTGTGGTCACATGCATGGAATGATAACTATGTAAAGAAACAAATTATTATAATCATATACAAACTTCCAGATAGATTATTTTCTGTCATTTTATAACTTGAAGAGGCATATTTTCATTCTCAAGGAAGCAAACAGGTGCTCTTACTAATCCACATAAATAGATAGTATGCCTGCATTCATGGCAAAATAAGCCATTAAGAAAAATTTTGATGCAGAAATGAAATATTTGAAAATTCATATGTGATCCAAGATAAAGCTTTCACCACTCAAAGAAAGAATCAGGATACAGCCATACTTGTAGAAATTCATCCCCACTGTGGCAGGACAGTCCCAAGTCCTCAGTATTCTCTGAACAGGCTGGTATAGAGAGCCGGTGTTGCCTAGGGAACAAATAATGCCTTTCTTCCTAAACTGCCAGAAGGTGCTGACACCTACCTGAATTGATGAGAATGATTGAAATCAGTGGAAGTTTTACTACTGAATCAATGTAGCCAGAATTTTGCCCACTCACAGAAAACTCAGTAAATCCATGTTCCTCAATGCAACATTAAAACCAGTCCTACCAAACGTACATCCTACCAAAATTAAGGCTTGAAAAGAAAGATGACAGGGAAAGATGACCCGGTTCTTCACTTTGAAAATGTATATACTTTAAAGGTGCTTGGTCTGACAAATCTCCCCCCACCTTATTACTGATGAAACATGTTCATTACAATCACAATTGGCTTTGGTTGTAATCATGCAAAGAATACATACCTTAAAGAGGATATGCAGATACAGTTGGTTGGGAAATTTATTTTATATTTTTATGATGTATTAATTAGAGAAGAATATATTTTTGATAAAAACTGACATTAATTTAGGGAAAAATAATTTTAAAGGCATTGTTCACTAAAAAACTAAATGAAAAATTTAAACTAGCTCCACTTGTGTGTATGAACAATAGCATTTCTGCAGTGTAAATCAGAATATTCCCATTGAAGTAAAATTATGTCATCTGAGATTCTGACCCAGACAATATAGCACAGATCTAATTTGATTCAAACAAATAGTTTAACTTCTGTAGAACTACATATGAGCAAGATTTAGTCCTGAGAAGTTATGGCTAGGTACAGACATTCAAAAAACCTGAGCCTGAATTGATTCAATCTTTGCAGGTTAGTTTAACCTGGCTAGGCTAAATCAGTTTGTAACCCAGACAGACATCCCAGAAATACAGGCACGTTCCTGTAGTGGCTCAGGCTAGAAGCTGGGGGGCACTAGAGGAGCCCTCCCTTTGCTTCAACAGGGCAGAGCTTCAGGGGCATGGCCAGGCCCAAGCAGGATACATTGATTATCTCCCCTCCCACTCTGAGCTACTCGGCAAGGAATGTCTATCACCACTAACTCAGTGTTTATCAACTCATTAAGAAAAAAAGGTCTTTCTCCATTAACTAATGGAGTTCTTCTTAAACAGCTCTACCAAGGAAAGACATTAAGCTACCTTCTGATTAGCTCCAAAAAGCCTGTCTGCCTCTGTCCTCTCCCACAGCACAGACTGTGGCCAGCGTGTGATCTGCTAGCTAATGCTTAAGTGTCTGCATAGGGGAGAGGGGAATAATCCCTGTTTAGCAGGGAAAATCCAGGCAGACACTCTGTGCTGAGCTCCAGCCAGGGAGCAGAGGGGTGGGGCCAGCCCTGCAATGAAGCAGAGAGCCCCACCCAGAGAGCATCCTGGGATTCTGGGGGGTCCCTGATTTAACTTAAACCAGCAAGGGGTCTGGGACAGACATTGCATAACCCGTTTTGAGCCAAATCAGTTAAGTTTGATATTACATTCATCCAGGTTTATCTCAAACCAGTTTCAGCCATTTTCAAACTGTTTTATGTGTACTGAACAGCTGTTCTGTTACAAGTTTAAACCAGTTTCTGATCACTTAAACTGGTTTATGTGTAATGTTTTCCCCTAGCTTATCTCTCTCTCTTCTTTTGAATGGGCTACATATGACTTTAATGTCTTCAAATGAAACAGTAACTCTTGCTTAAAACTAATCCAACACACAAAAATAAAATTCTATTTGCAAGTATCAGATACTGAAAGAAATGGACTATCTAGCAATTGGTCTAGAGAATTAAAAGAATTTGTTCTTTTATTGGAAAGAGAAGCAGAAAAATCACAAACACCACAAACACTGATTTCAGAAGAAAAGCTATTGCCTTTATTGTCTGGAGACTGCCCATCAAAGAACAATAAATTCTACTCACACTGATCTCTTGATTCCCATGCCAAAAACCAAATCCGAAAATAGACTTCTTTATTCAGCTATGTTTTTGTCAGCTTTTAAACGTGCTCTGTTTGTCACACTGTGTAAAATCTGTGACACTAACCTTCCAAACAGATACATTTACATACCAATAAGACTGTATTACTTAAGAAACTATCCCGTGGAACTGTTAAACTGATGTTATAGACCTGGTGATTTTTACATTACCTTTATATAAAGAAACTGGAACTTACTGGTTGTGTTTAGGGAACTGGACATCTGCCCCCATGTGAAGTTCCACTGACTTGAATTGATCAGAGTTGGAAGCTGTTGGCAAATGTCAATATGAAGTGAAACAAATATCAATAATGAAGTGAAACTTGCCCATATTTTAATTGTTTTTCTAGAATGACCTTCTTTTTTAAGCATACCTGTCACTTCGAGTACATTTGCAGTTAAAATACAATTACTCATATGCAAACTACTAAAAGTTCCATGTGTAGAAAGATAATCCTAAACTGTAAAGCTAGGAACAAAAATTCAGAAACAGGATTCAAGCACTAATACATTTTATTTAAAATGGTTAGCATGGCAAAGAAACTATTTTTTTGCAGTACCTACCAGTACCTTTCCAGTCCATTGTTGCCTAAATGCTAAAACTTATTTACCCTCACTGTAACACCTTCAACTTCATATGCACACAAGCAATTAGTTAGGACTTTTGTTGAAGTGCACGTTAGTGGAAAGGTACAAAATTCTGATTAAATCCTGACTGTACACATGAATCCCCTTTTTGAATCTGGACCTACATAACCACAAGTTTGGCACTGCAGAACTCCTTTGTGGATCAAGTTCCAGTTGCATAGGATTTTAAGGTTAAAATCAACCTTTCGATTTTTTTTCCGGAACTAAACTCTGGCCTCAGCCAAGCAATTGTTAAATCACTGGCATAATATGCTGTTCACATCAATGTTCTAAAACATAAAAAAATAAAAGCAATACATAATGCAATCCTGTAAAGATACTTTTACTTTTCCACTAATAAAAAGTAAAAAAGTGACAATTATTTTTTTCTACTTTCACTTCTCCCTTTTTCACAGTCAAAAGAAAATAAAAGAGTGAGAGTTGGGTTTTTTTCTCACTGTTTTAAGATGTAATTTTTTAAAGGAAAAAATCTTTATTTTTTTTATTTGAGAAAATTTTGAAGAAACCTCCAAAAATTTTTTTTTTTTTCCCCTCTGGAAAAAAATGCTTCTAGTAAAACTGTTTTCAAAATGAAAAAATATTCTGTCAAAAATATTTTGATATTTATTGCTAACATTGGTTTAGATGATCAGATCTTATTTATGTTTTGGGTTACATATCAGACACAAAGATGGGACTTTGGCAGTCATGAATTGCTTCAGAAAGAAGTTGGAAAGGTAATACCTTTGCACTGAAGAAGACAATGATGCACATTTTCCCAACAAAATCTTTATTGATGTTTCCAGGTAAAAGGGTTACATCTTAGCTTGCTACTTTATTATAGAATGGGTTCATTTTTTTATTAATTGGCTTATTTATACACATATGGAAAACCAAAGAGAAGATTACAAGTGTGTTTTTATAACATGGAATGTTTTTAATGAGGCAACACGTATTACACATTTTAGTAGGAAATAGGCCTAAAAAAAGAAAATCGTTATTTTTTTTTGCACGTCCAGTGGAAGCAGTTTCAGGATCACCACTTCTATTTCACCCCTATAGATATAGACTATAATATTTTAAGTTTAACCTGGCCAGACAATTTACAGAATTGTGATTTGATTGAACTCTGGTGTGACTGAAGCTTTCTTTTGAAGATTTATTGAGATATTGAACCAAACAGAACTCCTGGTAGGAGATCTGTTACATTATAGATTCATAGATTCATAGATAGGGTCAGAAGAGACCTTGCAGATCTTCTAGTCCGACCCCCTACCCTGGGAAATAGAGAAAACTGGGCTCAAATTACCCCAGCTAGGTAATCATCGAGCCTCTTCTTAAAGATCCCCCAAGTAGGAGCCAGCACTACTTCCCTTGGAAGTTGGTTCCAGATCCTAATTGCCCTGACTGAAGTAGCACCTTCTAAAGTCTAGTCTGAACCTACCCTCTAACAACTTATGGCACTTTTCTTGTTACTCTGGGAGGTGCTCAGGAGAACAAGGTCTCTCCCATTCCCCACTGGTCCCCTCTAGTAAGTTAATAGATGGCCACCAGGTTCCTTCTCAGCCTTCTCTTGTGAAAGCTGAACAGGTTAATGTCCCATAGCCTCTTCTCATAAGGTCTGCCCTGCTGTCCCCAGATCATGCGAGTGACCCTCCTTTGGACCCTCTCAATGCTGTCCACATACCTCCTGAAGTGTAGCACCCAGAACTGGATGCAGTACTCCAACTGCAGCATGACCAGTGTTGCATAGAGGGGGAGGATCACCTCCTTGGCCCTGCTTGTAATGCATCTGTGGATGCACGAAAAGGTGCAGTTAGCCCTACTGACTGTGTCCTCACATAGGTGGCCCATGTTCATCGTGGAATCGATAATGACTCCAAGATCTGTTTCTGCCACTGTGCTTTTGAGAAGGGAGTTCCCCAGCCTATAGGTATGCTGCTGGTTCTTACTGCCCAAGTGCAGCACCCTGCACTTGTCAGTATTGAATTTGCCCATCCCTGTAACGTGTCCAGGTCCATCTGTATCCTGTCCCTCCCTTCTGGCGTACCCACCTCACCTCAAATATTGGTGTTGTCCGCAAATTTAAACAGGATGCTTTTCACCCCCTCATCCAAGTCGCTAATAAAGAAATTGAATAGTGCAGGCCCAAGGACCGAGCCACTGCTCGTATCCCTCCGGGTCGAATATTACCCGTCCACCACCACTCTCTGAGTGCAGCCCCTCAGCCAATTTGCTATCCATCTGACTGTGTAGGCATCAGTGTCACAGTTGCCTAGCTTGTTAATGAGAATGGGATGGGAGACAACGTCAAAGGCCTTCCTGAAGTCCAGAAAAACTATATCCACCGCAACACCTGCATCCAGTGATTTTGTGACCTGCTCATAGAAGGCAATCAGGTTGGTCTGACAGGACCTGCTCTTAATGAAACCATGCTGGTTGCCCCTGAACATCATCCCCACTGCTGGCCCTTCACAGATGTGCTCCTTGATAATCTTCTCAAAGAGCTTCCCCGGGATCAAAGTAAGACTAACAGGCCTATAGTTGCCCGGGTCCTCCCTCCTCCCTTTTTTGAAGATGGGGACCATGCTGGCCCTCTTCCAGTCATCTGGCACCTGGCCAGAGCACCATGAGTGTTCATAGAGCCGTGCCAGCAGCCCCTCGATAACCCCTGCCAATTCTTTCAACACCTTCGGGTGGAGAACTTCTGGACCTGCTGATCTGAACACGTCCAGCCCCTCCAGAAGTTCTCTAACTCAGTTCTTCCTGACCCTAGGCCTTGCGGAGTCTCTCCTGAGTCTGTCCTGAATCTCAGTGGGGGAGTCCTGGTCCCTGCACAAGAAAATGGAGGCAAAGAAATTGTTAAAAAGGTCTGCTTTTTTCCTCTGTGAGACCACCAGATTGCCTAGAGTATCCTGCAGGGACCCCACATTACCCGGTGCCTTCTTCATACTCCCTATGTATTTAAGAAAGGACTTTTTGTTGTCCTTGATGCTAGTCCTAGTTCCGTATATGCCTTAGCTTTCCTAACAGCCCCCCTACAGACCCGAACGATGGAGGTATACTCCTCTTTGGTGATAGCTCTTGCTGTATTATGTTTTCTAATGCTTTTATCATGCATCATACTGGGATATAGCTGTTTATGTGCACATATTCAGCCCTGGAATAATAAAATTCTGAAAGATTGCAATTGTGTGTTATGATAACTTTATTAAATAATGTTACCATTTTTTTTCCCCCAGTCAGCTACTGTCATTTTTTCCTTCTTTCCCAGTAATTCCTGGTAGGTTGACTTGAACTCAGCTTTAATCAACTTAGCTAGTAGGTATCTAACTTTACAACCAGTCCATTCTCCTGTTCTAGGTTGATAAACTTCACTCCTGCCCTATTTCAAATTTCAGCTTCAACCGCAACTTGAACCACAACTCAAACCCATGGTCCAGAATTGACTTTTCTGTTCTGAATTGCTGGTAATCTATTGATCCAAAAATTCTGAGGCACACTTCCTAGTTGGTAAGCAGCTTGAAATCTGGGTTTAGATTACCTCCCAACCAAACCTGGAATCATTGCTGAAAAAAAGCCCTGCCTACTCACATCTCCTCCAGCTGTACCCAAACCTGACAATTAGGTAGAGTAAACACTGCAGAAAGGTTCTGAACATATGCCTCTGTGCCTTGTCAAACTCTGTTTCAAATTTGAGACAGGTACTTGAGAGCTAAGTGAGCAAGTCTTTTTTTCTTAATAGTGGTCCTGGGTTTGGCAGGGAATATAGCTGAAGTTCCATATTAGGTAGCAGGCTAACCTAAGTGTCCACTGACTACTAGGCCACTGCTGTACTGTTCCAGATGTTAAAAAAAGCTTCTAGTTATAACCTCTGGGTTGTACTCAAGTTTGACTGTGGTGGTAGCACATATTGCCTCACTCCCATCCTTATCTCATTTATTAACACATGCAATAGAAATTATTGTCACATGCAGTACTGTAGGTACTGTTGTACCTGTTCTCTTCCAGGCATTTCATCAAATATGCACATTTAATTTTATAATGTATGTATTGGTACTTAGAGTGCTTGGAGTGCAATGACAGCATTTATAAAATAATAATTTAATTTGTGATTTAATTAGTAATGATTAATGATGTTCTGCAATCTCTAATAGACCTGAATCTCTAGTGTGACAAACATAGTCTATTTCCTGTGCTCCACAAAAGAAAGATTTTCATATCAGAAAAAAGCTAGATTGGTAAACACAGTTGCTAGAGCATTTCATTTCTCCTTTTGGTCATAGAGTATATACTGAAAAAAGGCTGAAATGTATATTTGATCAGTGGAGTTGATAAATATAAGTCCTTGCTTTAATAAGCAATCAAATTTATATAAAGAAAACTGGGCAGCATTTTTGCTTCATGTTCTATTTTTTTACCAATAATAGTTCAGTTGGGACTGCCTATCAGACCTTGAATGTTTGACTTCTAATTTTAGAGTCACATTGGGCTAAAATGCTACTGATTATCCCAAAATGTTTGGGCACAAATCTTGCATGCCAAGTGATAAAGCCATGTACTCAAAATGACTAGTTGTACAGTTGTACTACAATTAATAAGTTGGTGACTAATAAAATAGCAGTCATCTTCAAGTTGTGGCCTCTAACCTTTCATGTATCAATAAAACCTGTCTGGACAAGGCTTCAGAGATGGTTTTTACCTATATGGTTTTGGCAAGGTACACAGTGCAGCACCAGATTGGCGACTGGAGAGGAGGGCAGAGTGGAAGTGATCTTCAAAGAAACTCTGACCCATAGAAGGTACTGGTTTCCAAGCTTGTCCAACAGGAAGTGTGTCTACTTCCTGTCATAACCCAAAGATTTTTAGTGCCTCGGCACATTGGAATTTTCCCGCCACATGGAGCTTTCTTTGCACGGTGGATTTCTCAGCTGCAGAGAGAAATCCCTGGTGCAAAGGGTTCCCGCCACACATATGCAAATTCGTACCCCATTAACGGCTGATTCTAAATTATTCCTACATGGCGGCTAGCAATTGGCTCGCTAGCCGTATAAAAGGTTAGAGCATTTCCGCCCAAGTTGGAGGGCTCCACAACCACCTCATGGAGAACTCTGAGCATGCTGTGGAGCCTAGCAAACTCCACGTGTGTCTTGGAGGAGGACAGAGAGGCCTGATCAGCTGTTAGCCACTCCCTGTCATAGTGTAATTTGACATATCCCCCGTGTGAAAAGCGCTCGTGGAGTTGTATATCGACGACTCATCTCAGTTCGGTGCGGTTCGGAAGCAATCTCACTTGTGTTTGTTTGTCTGCAACTGCAACTCAAGCAAGTTTCCTCCCTGCACTGTGACCATCGGCAGTGTAAGTAAAGCTTTCTTTATAAAACCAATACGCTTCCATGCCTAACTCTACTCCGTCGTGGAAAAACCACACCTGACGGTCCGAGCTACTGGCCATAGCCTTAGACCACCCCTCGATCCCGACACTTCATACTAGAAATTTTGGATAGAATGGGAATTCTGTTCCTGAACATCCCACTGCAGAGCAGATTCCCTGACTGAACTAATGAGTTGGTCTTGGAGGCTATGTTGAGGACTCTGGTTACTTCAACATCTGTGCTGAGGTTGGCTCCTCTGGGATGGAGTGGGACTTCTTTATCTCCATGAATTACCATGATGCTATCCCATGTAGGAAGCAGATTGACACGAGGCTGGGTATATGTTGCACCTAGTGTTTTGTACCTGCCTAGGTACAGGGACCTCCTTTATTGTGGGAGAGGGGAGGTAGTGGTTTGTTTACGATCTTTGTCATGGTTGAACGATTACTTTCTAAAGACACTGTCGCAGGGAGAGACAAAAGAGAGGACCCAAAAGGGCAAGGGGGGAACCCCGGGAACAGGAGTCCAGGGAAGAACAGGGAGAAAAAAGCAAAAGTAAAAGGGAACACTCACCTGCAGTGAGACCCACAGCAAAGCTGGAACACCAAGAGGAGCCCACGAGAATCATCAACCGCGCCTTCATACAGCTGCAGCTGGCTGGTGACGTCAGCGGCAATCACCGGTCGGCAGAAATGAAGTGGGCAGTCAGCAAAGAGGCAGGGGGATGGACACCGGCAGGAATCCCAGCTGGAGGGGTCTCCATCAAGCTCCAAATGGAGCAAATGGGAACAGAAACCGTGTTCCCCAGCAGGAAAGAATCCGGCTCCTCACGCTGCGAGCCAGAAGCTGCTGGCTCTGGTGAAGATGACACTGCACTAGGAGCAGGAGCTCCCATGCAAAGACCAGAAGAACAGGACAGAAGAGCCTGGAGGGACCCTAATTCCAGAGGTCACTGTGGAGGAGGGGGAGGTGCTGACCCACTACCCAGCATCCGACCAGGTGGGACGGTGGAGGGCCTCAAGGGGCCCAAAGATATAGGAGCCAGAGCGGCGAGGGAGAGGGAGCCCATGGAAGGCCACAGGATCCCACATCCATGTGGGGATCCTAGGATAGCCCCATAAAAGTCAGAGGGAGTGGGTTTTGTGTGATTGGGCCTTAGGGGCCAGATGTGGGTACAGAGGGGTACCTCTGTGTGTCAGGAACGCTCTTTTCTTTTGAGGTTTTGTTGTGATCCAGTTTGTGTTTCCCACTTCTGGAGGGGTTGAGTATCAGGGCACAGGGGGAGGCCCGATTGTGGTGTGAGCCTCAGGATCAGGGTTAACATTAAGGAAAGTCAGTGGGCACGAAAACCGGGGAGGCACTAGGGGCCCGTCGGTCGGGAGTTTGGCCACAAGAACAACACTGACCCACCAAGCTGGGTATAGGGGCAAGGTAGAGGGGAGGAGGAGCCTTGCAGAAGACCACCAGGGAAACAGTGCACCCTTGGGAGAATCCGAGTGGTCCCAACCCCCCAGTGTATTAAGTTTCAAAGTCATGGCAGGCGAGATAGGGGAGGACCATGTCGGGAGCAAACATCTACTCAATGGGCCACCCGGGATAACAAGGCGGACACCATCATTTCTCCGGACCAAAGCTGCCCGGGACAAGATGTTCGAGGCCAGGCGGGCACAGATGCAGATCCCAGTCCTCCAATGCCCCATCAGGATGATGGATCAGCTAACCTGGTCCAATCTGGAAACTCATGGAACTAGTAAGATTTCAGAGATCTGTGGGGAACATTGTCACTGACCCTGATGGCTAGTTTGTTGAAGGCCTGGTTGATTTGTATAACAGCACACTTAACTTGGCCATAGATACAGTGGCATCCAGGCATCTGCTCTCATAGTTAGAGCACAGTTCCCCTGGTATACAGGGGAGTTGAGGCAGGTGAAGTGGGAGGGTAGGTGATTAGAGTGCAGATGACTCTCAACCCATGCCAAAATCAGCTGTAGGATAGATCCTTCTTAAAGGACTATGGCACTGTAGTAGTTTCAGCAAAGGTTATTTTCTTCTCCACTGGCATTGTATCTGCAAAGTGCAGTCTAACAAAATTATTCCACTGAATGTCCTAGTTAATGACCTGATTAAATTAGGTTGTCTCCATCCAGAAGCCAAGTCTTCTATGGTCTTCTGTGACAAGTTTAGCATTGACTTTGCAAACAAAATGCACCCTATGTCTTGGGAAGTGCCATTTTTGTTGCAAAGTCAGAGTTCTGGGTTTGTCTTATCTGATGAATATGGGTTGATTTCAACTGCTGTCACCCACTGACACAGAGGATGTTGCTAGGAGAATCTAGGGAGCCATCTATGAACTGGACCCATACCAACTGTGGCTTGTAAAATCCAGTTGAGAGAGACTAGGACCACTGAAGGCAGGAATTTTCAATGCTTCCCTTTGGGAGGACAGGATGCAAGATGTTCTTAAATCTGTGATTGTCTGGCTCCTACTCACAAAGCTATTTCTTGATGCTTACTCCCCATCTAGTTATACCTCTGTCTCAGGCCTCCCTTTTTGGGGAAGCTTGTTGAATGAGTGGGCACGTGACAGGCTGGACATAAGGAAGAACTTCTTTACATTCTGAGCTCCCAAGGCCTGGAACAGACTGCTGCCAGAGGTGGTGCAAGCACATACTCTGGACTCCTTTAAGAGTCAAATGGATGTTTATCTTGCTGGGATCCTGTGACCCCAGCTGACTTCCTGTTCCTGGGGCAGGGGCTGGACTCAATGATCTTCTGAGGTCCCTTCCAGTCCTAATGTCTATGAATTTATGAATCTGACAGTGGATCTGGATGTAATCAGGTTTCTTGACTCCTGTCAGCAGGTCTTCACTCTAGATATAATATGGAAACTGGAGGAAATGTATCCTTGGTCAATGATATTCACTTAGAGATGGACAGGGGAAATTGTGCTCTATATATCTTGCTAGATCTATCAGTGGCTTTTGATACAGTTGACCATGAGGTTTTGATGAAGTGTTTACATGACCTGGTGGGTATTCACAGGACAACTCTTAATTGGCTCCATTCTTGCCTAGTAGCATAGTCCTAGGGGGTGGTGATGGGTGAGAACTCATTGTCCCTTCAGGACCTTCCCTGTGGGGTTCGTTATGGTTTGACCTTTCCTCCATCCTGTTTAACGTGTATTTGGGGATGTTGGACAAGATTGTGTGGACATATAGAGTGAGGTGCTGATGATACCCAGCTCTGTCTCTCTTTCTCTTCTATCCTGGGCCCCACAGTCTCAGTCCTTTCCCAGTGTCTGGCTGCAGTTAGGAGTTCAATACAGAAAAGCTAGAAGCTAATACCAGACAAGGCAGAAGTGATGGCTGTGGAGGGTCCTCATGACTTGGCAGGGAATGAGACACCTATCACTCATGGAGTTTATCATGCCCTTGTCATTCAGGTTCCCAGCTTTGGAGTGCTCCAGGATCATCTGCTACACCTGAATCTCCAGGTAGCATTAGTGGCTAGGAGCACTTTTCCATTGAGGAGAAAACTGCAACCCTTTTTTTCAGATTAGGATGTGGACACCAGCAACAATGCCTTCATAACCTCAAGGCTAGATTATTGTAATATGCTCTGCTTAGGGCAGAATGTGGTACCCTGCCTTCTGATGAGGCTCAAACTCCAGGAGCACATAACTCCAGTGCTCCAGAGTCTGTACTAGCTCACAATAGCTTTCTGAGCACTATTCAAGGTGCTGTTTTTACTTATAGGGTTCTTAATAGCTTGGGCCCTATGTACCTCAGGGACTGTCTTCTCCTTTATGCCCCATCATAATCCCTAAAGTCATCTGAGAACCATGTCATGCAAGCATTATTACTGCACCAAGTTGTCATAGTGAAGAGCTCCCTACCTCTTGAGATTCACCAGAGATCAAGCCTAGACATCTTTTGGAAGTACTTTAAATCTTTTTTATTTGGGCAGGAGTTTAGCAGGCAAGGCTAAGGTGGAATACTGTGGGAGTTATTTTATAGGTTATTTTGCTGTTCTATAGGATTTTACAAGTTATCTTGTTTCTTCTGTTTTGTTCTCTTGTTCATTTGTTTTATAAGAAAGTTTGCTCTCTTCTATAAGCCTCACTGAGCCTTTGTTAGGAAGGGCACCATATCAATCCAATTAATAAATAAATAATCACCTCACCCTAATAATTCAAAATTAGGATGTTTAATTTTGCTACATGATAGTATAACTGAGCATGTCAGGTTTTCTGGTAGATAGAAGCAACAAGGACCTAATATATACATTGCTAATAAACAGACGTACCCCAAAATTAATATTTAAAAAAAATCTATTGGTTTTCTCTGCCTACAAGATTTGACACCATTCTAGCATAAGCATCCATAAAACGTATAGGAATAGTCCCTATAAAGCAACATTATCATAGAATTCCCTACCCAGGATAGAGTTGCTGAAACCATAGTCTCTCAGACTCTTTTCTGAAGGAGAAACTATGCCAGGGAAGGTTGTGTGCATTACATTCCTATTATTCATGGCTAATGGATGGCTCATAGTAAAGTTTGAGATCCTTGAATTGGTTCTAACCTCTGTGAAGAGCCAGGCACCTCCACAGTACAGCCAAGGTATCAAAGCTATCTTTCCATTGTATTCCTCTTCTCAGTATAGGGATGAAGATGCTGATCTCAGATGTTGTAATACTGTTTCTTACAGTTTCTTCACCCGACAGAAGCTCACCCCCAACTTTAATTCTTCTACTGAATTTAATTTACATTACCCTTGGCTCATGAAAACTACCCAAATTCTGAAAGCATACAGCATCTGTAAAGTGTAGCCATGTGTACATGTGGAGCCACTTCTGAAAGGGAAGATTTCAAAGGGGCAGCAGCTGTTAAGTTTTAATTGCTTGTGTGAATGAGCTGAGAATGATACTGAGAGATATTTGAATGTGCACATGGTAATTTAAGCTGAACTTTTTGTTTGTTGAATCTTTTGCAGCAACTCATTCCTAGACAAATGCACTAGATACAAATAGCAAAACCACTCCAATGTTAACCCTGGATGAGGCAGTGTTAAAGCTGGAGCAATTTTGCTACATTTGAATTGTTCTCAGATGGTTCACACATAACAATTTGAATGTAACAGCTGTTGCCCTTTTGAAACATTCCATTTTAGAAAGGGCTTCAAAGGTGTGTCCACAAGCATCAGTAGTGAAAATGAGGCCAATTTTCTTCCGAATTTTATTAGAGAAAAATAGAAATAGTTGCACTGAAGTCAATGGATTCAGACCTGATGTAGTTAAACTTCTAGTGTTTCTGTAAAAAGACTTAAAAAATGGCAGGGCAGAGGCTTTTTACTGTTCCCAGTTTTATTACATACGAGTCCAAACAAACCTCCTGAGAGCAAAAGCTGTCTGGTGCTGATCTTTTTTGTCAATTCACCCAGTTACAACAAATGAATATTATCTTGACATTCTGTGAATTGTTCTAGTTATTTTCAGTTGTTGCTATTGTAACCCGCTTTGAGGCATCGTGCTGAACACAGATTCAATTTCCAAAGCACCTGAAGGTAGTGTCAGCATTAAGGAAGTATGCCAAAGTTATATTCAGGTACTCTAGAGTAGAAGATAGGTGGAAGATAGAGTAAAATGGAACTGTAAATCTAAAATCCTTGACAGTAAGTGGGGCTGCTTGGAATTATTGGGCATGTCTCAACAAGTGCAAACATGTGATTTTCACCATGCTTTGCACATGAACCTGTTTACCATGCTGCTATTTTGCAACTCAGCAGTTTTTTTGACACTGGGAGATCCCAGTATCAAAAAAAACAACCACCACTAAAAAAGCAGCACTGTGCACATAGCAGAAGTATGCACTGCCAGGAATGGCGCTGTACCAGCCAGAGCCACACTGTGGCTGCTAGTCAGGGTCTGACCGCACTTGTGGTGCTCTGGCCAGGTGCCAGACAAGTGGAAGAGGGCCAATGTGGTCCCCATCTTCAAAAAAGGGAGGAGGGAGGACCCAGTCAACTATAAACCAGTTAGTCTTACTTCGATCCTGGGGAAGCTCTTTGAGAAGATTATCAAGGAGCACATCTGTGAAGGGCCAGCAGTGGGGATGATGCTCAGGGGCAACCAGCATGGTTTTCTTAAGGACAGGTCCTGTCAAACCAACCTGATTGCCTTCTACAAGCAGGTCACAAAATCATTGGGTGCAGGTGTCGTGGTGGATGTAGTCTTTCTGGACTTTAGAAAGGCCTTTGACACTGTCTCCCACCCCTTTCTCATTAAAAAGCTAGGCAACTGTGACACTGATGCCTACACAGTCAGATCGATAGCAAATTGGCTGAGGGGCCGCACTCGGAGAGTGGTCGTGGACGGGTCATATTCGACCTGGAGGGATACGAGCAGTGAAATCCCCCGGGGCTTGGTCTTTGGGCCTGCACTGTTCAATTTCTTTATTAGCAACTTGGATGAGGGGGTGAAAAGCACCCTGTTTAAATTCGTGGATGACACCAATATTTGAGGTGAGGTGGGCACGCCAGAAGGGAGGGACAGGATACAGGTGGACCTGGACAGGTTACAGGGGTGGGCAAATGAGAATAGGATGGGATTCAATACTGACAAGTGCAGGGTGCTGCACTTGGGCAGTAAGAACCAGCAGCATACCTATAGGATGGGGAACTCTCTTCTCGAAAGCACAGTGGCAGAAACAGATCTTGGAGTCATTATCGATTCCAAGATGAACATGGTCCCCCAGGACTCAGTCCTTGGACCCACACTGTTCAACATCTTCATCAGTTACTTGGGCAAGGGGGTAAAAAGCACCCTGTTGAAATTTGCTGATGACACTAAGATGTGGGGGGATGTGGGCATACTAAACGGGAGGAGTAGGCTGCAATCAGACCTAGACAGGTTACAGGGGTGGGCAGATGAGAACAGGATGGGTTTCAACACTGACAAGTGCGAGGTGCTACACCTGGGGAGGAAGAACCAGCAGCATACCTACAAGCTGGGGAACTCCCTTCTCATCACTGCAGAGGCAGAAAATAATCTTGGAATCATTATTGATGCCAAAATGAATATGGGCCGGCAGTGTGGGGTTGTGATCAGGAAGGCCAACCACATCTTGTCATGCATCCACAGATGCATCATGAGCAGGTGCAAGGAAGTGATCCTCCCCCTCTATGCGGCATTGGTCAGGCCACAGCTGGAATACTGTGTCCAGTTCTGGGCACTGCACATCAGGAGGGATGTGGACAACTTGGAGTGGGTCCAGAGGATGGCCACTTGCATGATCAGGGGCCAGCAGGGCCGGCCCTATGAAGAGAGACCAAGGGACCTGAACCTGTTCAGCCTCCACAAAAGAAGGCTGAGGGGGGATCTAGTGGCCTGTTACAAAATAGTCAGAGGGGACCAGCAGGCTCTGGGGGAGTCCCTGTTCCCCCAAGCACTACCAGGAATGACTAGAAATAAGTCACATGCTGGCAGAGGGTAGATTCAGACTAGACATCAGGGAAGCTACTTCACTGTCAGGGTGGCTAGGATCTGGAACCAATTTACAAGAGAAGTGGTGCTGTCTCCTACCCTGGGGGTCTTTAAGAGGAGGTTAGACGAACACCTCGCTGGGGTCGTTTGACCTTAGTACTCTTTCCTGCCATGACAAGGGGTCGGACTTGATGATCTGCTCAGGTCCCTTTTGACCCTACCAACTATGAAACTATGGGCCGCCAATGCAAGGACACAGTCAGTAGGGCTAACCACACCTTGTCATGCATCTACAGGTGCATCTCAAGCAGGTCCAAGGAGGTAATACTCCCCCTCTATGGGACACTGGTCAGGCCACAGTTGGAGTACTGCATCCAGTTCTGGGTGCTACACTTCAGGAGGGATGTGAACAGCATTGAGAGGGTCCAAAGGAGGGCCGCTTGCATGATCTGGGGACAGCAAGGCAGACCCTATGAGGAGAAGCTATTGGACCTTGACCTGTTCAGCCTTCACAAGAGAAGGCTGAGAGAGGACCTGGTGACCATTTATAAACTTACTAGGGGGGACCAGCGGGGAACCGGTGGGACCTTGTTCTCCTGAGCACCTCCCAGAGTAACAAGGAATAACAGCCATAAGTTGTTAGAGGGTAGGTTCAGACTAGACTTCAGAAGGCGCTACTTCAGTCAGGGCAATTAGGATCTGGAACCAACTTCCAAGGGAAGTAGTGCTAGCTCCTACCTTGGGGGTCTTTAAGAAGAGGCAATTACCTAGCTGGGGTAATTTGAGCCCAGTTTTCTCTATTTCCCAGGGCAGGGGGTTAGACTAGAATATCTGCAAGGTCCCTTCCGACCCTACATCTATGAATCTATGAATGGATGGTTTTGTGCTGCTGCTGGCCCAGGAGGACCTTAGAACTCCAGGTAAGGCTGCTAAAGCCAAGCCCTATGCTGACCCCAGTCTATCCAACCCTGGATTTCTGCAGATCATAGAAAATTCAGGTTGGAAGGAACCTTATGAGCCCATCTAATCCAACACCCTGCTCAAAGCAGGACCATCCCAACTACATCAAAGCCAAGGCTTTTGTCTATTCAGGTCTTAAAATTCCCATATATGGATATTCCATAACCACTCTGGGTAACCTATTCCAGTGTTTTACTATTCAACTAGTGAGAAAGTTTTTTTCTAATATCTAACCTGAATATATCTAATATCTAGTCCCCTTACTGCAACTTGAGACCATTGCTCCTTGTTCTGTCATCTGCCACCACTGAGAATGATCTAGCTCCATCCTCTTTCAAACCACACTTCAGGTAGTTGAAGGTTGCTATTAAATCCCCTCTCAGTCTTCTCTTCTCCAGACTAAATAAGCCCAGTTCCCTCAGCCTGTCCTCATAAGTCATGTGCCGCAGTCCCCTAGCCATTTTCATTGCCCTACACTGCCCCCCATTTTTGTTGCCTGTCCAATTTGTCCATATCCTTTCTGCAGTGGGGGACCCAAAACTGGACACAGTACTCCAAATGTGGCCTCAGCAGTGCTGAATAGAGGGCAATAATCACTTCCCTTGATCTACTGGAAACACTCCTACTACTGAGGCCCAGTATGCCGGTAGCCTTCTTCACAACAAGGCCAAACTGTTGGTTCATATTCAGCCTATTGTCCACTGTATCCCCAGGTACTTTTCTGCAGAGATGCTGAAGAGCCAGTCAGTACTGTACTGATGCATGGGATTGTTCCGTCCTAAGTGCAAGACTTAGCACTTTTCCTTATTGAACTTCATAAGATTTCTTTTGATACAATTCTCCAATTTATCTAGGTATCTCTGAATCTGGGAGGGGGAGGAGGGTGCTTTAATTAGAGCAGCTCTGAGAGTCACTCTAATTAAAGTGCCTGGAACATCTCATGTATCAGCATCTCCATGCTTAAAAATGGCGGTGGGGGCACTTTAAAACTCATTGAACAAGCTTTAGTTACAGCACCCCCACCACCATTTTTAAGCACAGGGGCACTGATACATGAGATGCTGGAGTCTGTTGAAGTGCAATAATTACCAGCCTTATTTAATCAAATCTGCTCCAATGTGCTGTAATTACAGCACATTGGAGCAGCTTTGCTGCTCATGTATAGGTGCCCATAGAGACTAATGTATCAGCTCTCTTGTTAGAAGAGCTGGAGAAAAAACTTCAAAATAAGGGTTTTCATTAAAAATGTTAACACCAAAGTATTTGAATTTTGTGAAAAGATTCATAGTATTTTAGTTTCTTATAAAAAAACCCACTATTAATAGGTTACTGAAATTCTTATAAAAATGTGCTTACCAAAATCCAATAAAAATACTGACAACCATTCACATCATATTTTTAATAATGTTTTCAATTTTGGTAGAAGGGGAAGCGGGAGAACCATTAAGTACAAGAAAAAATATTCAGTATTAGAACCCAATATTTGCTAGTAAAGGAAAATAAATATTCGTTCATGACTGATTAGCTTGTAGGATTTTTTGTTGATGATTTCCTCTCAAGTTCTCATGCTTAACCTAAATCTGTGGGCACGTATACACATGCCAGATGCCTGCTCTGACACATGCGAATTAGCATGCATCAGAGCAGACTCCATTAATCAAGACTACTGGAGCATGCATATAATCACATTCCAGCAGCCTTGGCATCACATGTATTGTGACATCACATCACCGCACTTCAAAATGGTGGCAGAAGTACTTTAACTAAAGCTCATCAAATAAATTGTAGTTAAAGCACCCCTGCTGCCATATTGATGCGCGAGATGCTGAATATACAAGGCACGCTCAGGAGCTGTTCTGATAATAGCACTCCCCCCGCACACCCTAAGGATGACCTATGATGGCAGGCATGCAGGACAGATAGAGAGAACAACAGTTATCAGAGGCAATTTAGAAGGAGTAATAGAACTATAATATAACTCAATGCTAACTTGGAAATATATTGTCATTTTTAGGTGTCCAGATGATGTGCTCCAGTGGAATAGGTAAGAATAGTTCTCAAATCCATAGTTTAGCCTTAGATACTGTATTCAGCAGAGCTGAAAAGAAATAGAGGCCTTTTTTTTTTTTTTTTTGTCCCATATAGGCTGTCAGTTTTTCATCTTGGAGTCATAAAAAGATCTCCCTGAAAGTGCAGAAGAAAGAGCATGTTGGTGTTGGGAATACTTGACAGACTGAAATGTAAGCTCCTTCGCTTATCTTGCGACTGTTCCTCAGTGAGCTTTGGAAGAATCAAAACTAAAAGCAAATAAGCTCTCAAACTGGCTAGTTCAGGAAAATAACCACAGAAGGAAACAGTTGCCTCACAATGGATATTTTTCTCATTTATATAGAAGATTTATGTCTATGCATCACTTAACTTCTATTTTCAGTGTTTAATCAAGAGGTTTTTTGCTGGCCTTCAAAACATTTTCAACATTTGTCATGTTTCAAGCATTTGACTAAAATACTGAATAAGAAAAATATATCTATTACAGAGGGGCTGGCAGAAACATGTACTATTAAGGTAGCCTAACATTCCTTTTATCAACCCCTTTTTTCAGTTTTTTTATAATTTTGCAAAACTTTAACTACTTGGGCAGGCATCTGCCAGAGGCTGAATTTTTTGGGAGAGAAAAAAAAAAAAAAAAAAATAGACAAAATTTGTTTTCAATGCTTTGGAGTCAATGCTTAAAATTTAAAAGATGCACGACCCTTTTTTTTCAGAAGTGTACCTTTTACCATCTCCATGAACATTTGGCCAAGTTAGAACCTTTAGGAAACTACAGTTTTCAAATCTACTCTGCCCCGGCTCAATGTGCTGTGGAGTGGCTGGCTGGGGCATGAGGGGGGTATATTACAGGGCTAGCCATTGAGACAGAGTAATAACTCTGCCATAGGATAGTATTTGTGTTGGGCAGAACTATCCTATGGCAGAAGTGATTAGTTACTCCAGCCTAACAGTATTGCACATGTAGATGGTGATGCTTTCCTGCAGTAAAGCACACACGTAGATGGCCCCAGTTACGCTCACACAGCCTGTGGTCATACTGCTGCAGATGTTGTTTTGAATTCCCCCAAGTCTTCCATTTGCTGAGTGATCCAGCCACTAGAGTGGTATAGAGAGAAGGTACCTGACCTTTGCCAGTCAGGCAGGTACCTTCCTTTACAAGATGAGGTTGGTGGTCATGTAAGTTAAAGCCTGTATGATAATGTGTATGCCCAAGGGGCAGATTAAAGTTGCTCCCCCAACATTCATTCTGGCATTTACTGACTTCTGAAATCTTGAATTTACAACATTAATATTTTTAATGTAGACTGCTGCGTGTTACATATGTATTCAATAGAACTATGCCTATTTAGACCATCTGAGAACATTGCCTACTATTCATTACACATTTTGATTGCAAGCTGTTTTAAAACACACTACCAAATAAATGCCTTTTCTGTTTTTTATTTCTTAACAACTTTGCATCTTGGGGTTTTTTTGGGAGTTTTGGGGTGGTTTTTTTTTGTAGTCTGAGAGGACATAAATATACTGAAAATATGGGAAATGTCACCAGAAATCCCATCTATAGCCTCTTGGTATAATTTATTCTTAGAAAAAAAGGCTGCATACTCTTTTTGTGGTAGAGAAAAGGCTCTAGACTCAGGCCAATAGGACTCCTAAGTGCCTTAAGAAAGGAGAATGTTGTGAACACTGTATTGATCTTACAAACTAAGATGATGTGTAAATAATAATTCAGGCACACTTTTTGTACCAACAAGATTCGCTCACACTTGCAACAAATCTAGTCTGCCTTCTGCTGATCTTTGCATTTCTCTCCGGCATTCTAAATGAAAACCATTCCCTCAGTGACCAAAATGACCACTTTGTATACTGCATGAGCGATGTTTTTAATTTCTCTCTGTTACTTCAGACATGTATTGGAAAACAAATGGCTATAACTGTATACTTATGAAAACATAAATAAGCATGCAGCCTCTACTAAGAGCATCTGAAGTGAGTAACATTTAGTAAATTAGGCGGATCTTTCTGACCTTGGAAGTGACTACTGAACCATGTAAGCTCACACATGAGAAATGATGTTAAAGCAACATATATTTCCAGCTCAACCAGAAAGCAAAAGCTGATCCTTTGAAAAGTTGTTCGTCTTACCCTTTCCTCTGATGTCTCTGAATGCACATGTACAAAATAAATTGTAGTACTTGCTTTCTCTCTTTTATTTAATTTATACATTCTTATTTGGATACATTTATTTTTACTTTATTATTATTGTTTTTGTTGTTGTTATTGTTATTGTTGTTATTAAGCTTACAGTGCTTCAAAAAATCTAACAAAAAGAGGGCTCATTCAAACAAAAGAGGCATAATTTGGAGTTAGCAGAGGTTACTATGAAGAGGTTTCTATCAATTGCATGGGAACATTTCATAATGCAACCGGTCATAGGAAAACTTAGACACATTTACACAAATCCTACTGAAATCTAAGGCCAAGCTGTTCCTTCAGTTACTTCTGTAATTTCTCCAAGTCCCCAGAAACAATGATGCTTTGGCTACACTAGTACAATGTTACTTTCTGCATTGATATTACTGAGGAAGAATTTGGTCTATATTTAGGATTTTTAAAATGTATCTCAAAAGCTGCATTTATTTATATGCATGCAGTCCCTTTCAGTTACACTGGTGTAAATTAGGACACACTTTGGGTCATTATATTGCAAACAGAGTTGCTATGCTTCCTCAAATTGATGTCTTAAAGCATCAGAAGATACGTTTACAGCACTGGTGCGCTAAACAAAGGAACGAGGTGATTTAACAGATCACATATATTTTATGCAGGTGGGTATTATTGTTCAAGATATATGTAAAACCTACTTCTGTTGAGATGTAATATACTGCTAGCAACCAGATTTTTTTTTTTTCCCCCAGTAAAGACTGTCAGTTCATTTTTGCTGCACATTTTTCCTCTGCTTTTAGGGAAAGCGTGTCAGTGACCTATCATGTTCTAGTGCATCCAGGTACAAGTGTAATTTAGTGGAGCTGTCAACATGTATTTCTGGAAAACTATACCATATGTTTCTTCATTTTCTGGTCTTTTACCACAGGTACAAAAACTAATGCTGTCACAATACGAAGATAGGTGTCACAACCCAAAGGGTGTGATTTTTGTTTTTGTGTGCTTCGGCACTGCTAAATTGTTCCTGCTAAATTATTGCTTCCTTGCACGGTGGAGTTTTCGCTGCAAAAGAGAACCCCGGTGCAAAGGAGAATTTCCCGCCAATTTGAAGCTTTCTTTGCAGGGTGCATTTCTTTGTTGCAGCACAGAAATGCTCGTTGCAAAGAGTTCCCGCCATTTGTATGCTAATTCGAGTCCCATTATTGACCAGTTCTAAATTATTCACACGTGGCGGCTAGTGATTGGCTTGCTAGCTGTATAAGAGGCTTGAGTGGTTTCCGCCCAAGTTGGAGGACTCCACGAACAAGGAAGGAGGAGACTTCACGCTGTGTGAAGATCTCCAAGCGCTGCGGATCCTTACGGACCCAGTGCATTTAAAGCAGGCAACAGAGGTCTGATCAGCCTCTAGCCTCTCCCCGTCACCGATAGATTCCTAGATGTATCCCTTCCTGCGTGCAAAAGAACCGGACCCACGGAGCCTAGCAAACTCTGTGTGAATGAGCGAGCAGAAGGACCCACGGAGCCTAGCAAATTTCGTGTGAGTTTATTCAGAGCTCTTCCGGATGAGTACTTTCTTCAGCTGACACAACGGGCTCGCGTGTTCAGAGCCTTCAGCCGGATTGGGCTAGAGTTCACAAGTTTAGAACTCTTGTCCGCCTCTCTTCTTTCCTGTCTGTAACCGCAACTTAAGCAAGTTTTCCAGCCTACAGCACTGCCATCTCGGTGTAAGTAAACAATCTTTTAAACTACCGATACGCGTTTGTGCCTAATTCCAGCTCGACGGCCTTCCCTCTCCGACCCGGCGTGCCCGGGCTGCTGGCCACAGCCTGCGTGCAGCGCAAAAAGGGCTCGGGTTGCTCCCGGCCCGCACAATAGGAAGCTAGCAGAGTAGTTTTCTAAATGTAATCATCAGAAAGCAGTGTATTTGGCTACTTAATAGCACCACCTTTAAAATGTTTCTCTAACACTCTCGTCTGTTGTGTGACAGAACGTTACTGCACATAGATTAAATATCACCATGAAAGGAATGTTTTGAACACATGAAGTGTCTCTGTAACGTATAAATGTGTAATCGAACAATAAAGATTTCCATAGGAGTTATGGTAACAAAGACTTAAATTACAATCATTCTATTTTATTTTATGGTTTTGTGTTTTTCTACTTCTGCCTACCATTTCCACCTTATTTAATTTGACTTACAGTGTCTTGCATTATACTTGAAACCACATGTTCAGTGATAACGATACAAGATACAAGAACATGCTTTGTCATGGCTTCATTCTGCCGTTTTACAGATTAACTACACAAAATCAAAATGTAAGAGTGTTTTGCTTGGTATTCATAATCTCTTTATCTTGCTCTGGCTGTTATTATCCACATTTCTGCCTTCTGTTCAGACTTTATTTTGGGTTTAAATCACTGGATACGGATTTATGTTAACATTTTCATTGGGGTTTTTTAAATCACTGCACTGGAGTTGTAGGATACAAACAGAACACTCAGTGTTTTTTCATCAGACATAACATAGACCAGCATATGAGCTGGCAAGTGCACTATCAAAATCACCAATATCTGTCATTGAGGGAGGATTATCTGTCTGTACAGTTGTTTGGTTTTGAGATAAGCCATGTTCTGTTGCACTGTACATGTGGTTTAAACATCATCCAACAGCTTCTGATTGTATGCAGCATACTAATAGCTTTGAAAGACTACAATAGCTGAGGATTTTGCAATGGAAATGAGCTATCATCTGATGTGCCTTCAAGCAACACCATAGAAAAATGATGAAAGGCAGTAGTGAATTTCAATAATCACACATACAAACACATGCATGTCAACATGATTTTACTGAAAATAGTTTTTGTCAATAAACCCCATTTTACTCTTTTATGAGACTACAATTATGGCCAAAATGTTAACTGCATAAATGTAATATACTTAGAATCATGCAAGGTATTTGAATTAACACCACATGGCAATCTGATTAAAAATGCAATACCAATAAAGAACAAATAGAATTAATTAAGAAATGGCTAATTCAGGGATCTAGAAAAGTAGCTGTTAAGGGGAAATAATTAAATGAAATTGATTCCAGTGGAACACCACAAAGACTGATGCTGGTCAATGGTTTCATAAATGATCTGGAAGTAAAAGCAGTATGTCTGTTGATAATAACTGTGGATGACAAAATGATTGGAAAAATAGTAACTAAGAAGGACAGACCAGCCTTCCCTCCAGTCTATTGTTGTGGCCAAGGACCCATCTGTACCATGATCTCCAAACCCAAAAATCAGATTTTTAGTGGGCATGTCTACTAGGCCCAAAGCTAAGCACAGCCTCTGATTCAATTCGGTGGAGATTCATCCCAGTTCAGTGGCCGAATCTCCAAATTCAAATTGAATCAGAGGACTCTTTAATCTCTCTGAACTGAACCGGAACCCTCTGAATAGATTTGGAAAGATTCGGTGATTCGGACATAGACACAGCTTTAAAATTTTTTTTCTGTGTAGCTCTAGGTAGCAGGCAGCTCATGAATGCTGTGATGCTGGGGTTCATGGAGCTTCCCACAAGAGTGCAGGGGGCTCCCCAGTTCACTCGGCAGCAGACCCAAAAGTGGACCAGAAGCACTTCGAATCCACTTCCTGATCTGCTGGGAAGCACACAGGGGCCCCTGCACCTCCCTCCACCCCCCCACCACTT
>NW_005842084.1:8862-17397 GCF_000455745.1 Alligator sinensis | reverse complement strand
AGCACTACCGGGGGGGGGGGGGGCTCCTGTGAGATGCTCCACATGCTGCAGCATTCACAAGCTATGCTGGTACCATGAGGTATGTAGAAAAAAACATTTAAAGTGCTGTCTGTGTCCAAACCACTGACTCTCCAAATCAGCATCGAATCTCCAAATTCAGATTTGGCCAAATCAAATCAGGGACAATGATGTGAATTAACAAATCAAATAACTGTCCCAATTTGGGCTGAATCCAAATTGAATAGGGCCTGCTTCACACACCCCTAATGTCTACATGTGCTATGAATGTGATAAAGGCTTACTGTGCAGTAAAATACTGCACAGTAAGTCTTCCCTGGGAGCATGTCAACCCATGTTCCCTGTTAAAAGAAAATCTGTTCCCAACAGGAGCAGCCTTGTACAGGACTGCTCTTATCTGGCTTTGGCCTCATACAACAGCCAGGGGGAGCTCCAGGCTCCCCGAGAATGCTAGCCTTGGGGCTGGCAGGGAGCACAGGGCCAGTCCCAGTGTGCAGAGAACAGGTTTGCTCTTCTGGCTACAGAATCAGCTGTCTCCTTGCCCCACACACATCAGGAGGGGTCCTGATGTACATGAGGCCAGGAGACATATTCCACTACAGAGCTATCCTGGCCCTCTGCACATGGGGACAAGCCCTGTGCCCAGCAGGGCTTCCCTGCACAACCAGGGGCTGGATGGGAGCTGTCCCACTTCTGGAACAGCTCCAAGCTAGGCCTGGCTGGTCAGACAAATCCCTGACCAGCTGGGGGCTGGCTGGGAGCTCTCCCAGAAGTGGGACTGCTCCTGGCCAGCCCCTGTCTGCATAGGGAAGCAGAGAGCTCCCCAGCCCCAGCACTGCTCAGCTCCCTGATCCCCTTCTTTAATAGCTTCACTCCCCTTCTTCAGAAAGCTGCAAGCCACTAAAGTCTGAGCTAAGTGCTGATAGAGAGAAGCTTCATTAAGTAATGTGATCTCACAGTTCGTAGTTCTGTGCATAGGAGTAGTCTATCCTTTTACTCAGTGGGTGTGTCTACACAAGACACTTTACTGCACAGTAAATTAAAGCATCACCATCTACAGTTCCACACCATTTACAGTGCAGTAAATTAGTGTACTGCACAGTTAGCTACTAACTGTAAACACAAGTAGTTAAGTAATTGCACAGTAGATACTGGGCCTGTTTACACATGAATTTGATCTGGGATCAGTTTACTTGCAAGAAAAGTACTTGTAATTAAGTGCTCCTGGACACACATCCACACATGCAGGGAAGTAGGAGCATGTTTGCTTATAATGACAGCAAACTGCTCCCACTTCCTGGGGTCCTGCAATGGGCACCTGCCTCCACCGGGGGAGCTCTAGGCTTTGTCTGTGTGCTAGCCTAGGAGCTGGCAGGGAACATGGGGCCAGGAGACAGCTGGCATTGGGAGATAAGGGTCTCCCAGCACCAGCCCTATGGCCCCAGAACTGGCACTGGGACATAAGTGTTTCCCAGCCAAAACCCCCAGCCACAGAGCTCAGACTGGAATATAAGGGTCTCCCAGAGCTGGTTACACAGTGCAGAGCTGGCACTGGGAGCTCCCTGGTGCTACAGCTGGGCAGGAAACAGGCTGGGGAGCATTTTTCCCCCACTCAGCTCCATGAGTTTCTGCTCCCCACCCACCCTGTTCCCTAGCCTGTTCCTCACCCAACTCTGTGCTCATTTAGCTCCCCACCCTGTGTCCCAACCTTGCTCTGTTCTTATGTGCTCATTACTACTGCACAGTAGTGTCAGGAAAAAAAAACGTGCAGGGACAATATGCACCAATTACTGTGCAGTCATAACTACTTGCTTATGACTTATGTAAGTACTAAATGACTATGCAGTAACAGCTACACAGTCCACCACTCGTGTAGATGCAGCCAGTATCTACTCTGCAGTTAGTTAACTACCGGTGTTAACAGGTCGTAGCTAACTGCACGATAAACTAATTTACTGCACAGTAAATGTTGTGCACATGTAGACTTAGTCTACTGCACAGTAAAATAAAAATAAAAAGGGCTGTACTGTGCAGAATGAGTTCTGGGAAAGGCTGCTAAGGGTAGAAGTTCTGGGAATTTGGATTACCTTTTTTCAGACTAAGGGTGGTTTTCAAAGTTGATTGCTTTGGAATGGCTTCTTGAATTAAAAGAAGAGCCCTGAAGGGCTTAGGCTACCAAAAGCCAAGAGACACAGGGCAGCTGTAAGAGGTGTTGGGAGGCCAGAGCTGGGGAGTCCAAGGCTGGACTATTTTTCTAGCAGGTGTAACCCGGGTGGCGGCCCAACAGTTGCCACCCCTGCTCAGTATCAGGGATGGTGTGGTGAGAGTGGGGCAGGGCTTCCGGCCAGCACCAATTTACATTCCAGCCGGCCCCTGCTCCCCACAGAACAGCCTGTGGTCCCAAGGAGGTCTAACACTTAACTTATTTAACTATTTACACTTTATTTACAAAACAAGGATAATAGGAAAGGTTATTTACAAGTGAACTTAAATGGCATAACCAAAATCACAAAACAAACCAGAATGCATTAGTCAGCCCTCGACTCAAGAACCACAGGTAGGGTAACTGGCAGCTTTCAGCCACTGCTGAGGTGCTACCACAAGGAAGCAAGGTGGTCAGTCCCTGCAGCTCCAACAGGCTTCCCAATAAGTGATAGACTGCAACAGGTTTAGCTCTTCTGGGCTGCAGCAATCAAATTGTATCAAACCCCAACCCCGCAAAGAAGCTGAAGGGTGACCCTCTGTGGCAATGAAAAAGGCAAGCAACAGAGTAGACTCCTGCAGCAGTCAGCATGACCCAAGCACAAAGCTCAGGGACTCCATTCGATGATAATCAGCTGCAGAATAAGGGACAGGACTGAGTCCCCTCTGGGGCAGTCAGTGGCAGAGGGTCAGCAACACAGGCAGCTCCCAGGGATCATTGCTCCAAGCCCCTGTTCCAGATGACTGGCCAGGCACCCCACATGCCTTGCAGCTCACCAATCCCACATCCAGCACCAGCCTGCACCCCAAGATCCCAGGGACCCTCATCCTGGTGCTCTACTGCTCCTCAGGATCCCAGTGCCTTGCCTGCTGCTGTCCTGCTTCCCCAGGGAAGGTAAGGGGTTTCCTCAACTCACCCAGTTCCCTGCTCCTTGGTCCAGTTCCCTGCTCCGGATAAGGATGTCACCTGCACTCCTGGCCACTGCCTCTTCTCTGCAGTGGAGTGGGGGGCCAACTGCCACCCCTAGCCTCTGGGACACCTGGCACGTCCAGCACACGGTGATGGGGCCTTGGGGCACCAGCTCTCTGCCCCAAGCCCTACCACTGCTCCCTCTCTGCTGCAGAGCTGGAGGCATGGCCGACTGCTGCTGCCTTCTTCTCCCAGGGCCTTCGAGGCTCTTCAGAGCAGTGTCTCTGCTCCCTCCACTGAGTCAGCTCACCCCAGCTCTTCTTCAGCCTCCTGCACTATTCCCCGGAGTCACTATCAGCAGCTCTCACACACCAGTTCGACTGCTGCTTTTATCCCCTCTGGCAGTCCCTCCCTGGCTTGCAAACTGGCCAACCAGGACTCAGGATGGCGGGCCCCCAACCCTGGCCATCTCCCTTCCATGTAAATGAGGGGATTGAAAACCCCTTCTTTCAACTGGCTTCTCCTTTTCCACAGGGCAGGGCTCCTCTGCTCCACCCTTGCGGTCACTCGGAGTTCACTGGCACTGTTTCTAGCCCAGGGTAAGCACCTCAAGCCAATCTGGTGAGCCCACGTTGACAGTCTGTTTCACAGGTAAAACACTACTAGGGCAGCAGGTTAGAAGTCCCTCTGGGAGGAATTTGTGTATAGCAGATTAGAGACAATGAACTAGAAACTTAGGATGTTTGTACACATGAGGAGGGGTAGTCCTAGGATTGCATTCTATGCCCTCTAAATTCAAATGGAGGGTTTTTAATTGAAACCTCAATTAGGCATTTCCACCACTGTTACAGTGAGGGGTCCTTTTGTATTTTTTTCAGCAAAGCCCGCCTGCAGCCAAAGGGCCAGCTGCTGGCAGACCAAGTGGCCCCTGAGCTGCAAGGGGCCCCAGTCTTTCCCTCCATGGCAGCAAGACCCCCTGGGTCTGCCTGGGTAGGCTGCTAGTAGGCCAGGTGTTGCCTCAGTTCAGAGGCAGCACCCAGCCCAATCCAACTCTTCCCTGACCCTGAGTTGTGGCAGCACCTCACCTGCTAGCAGCCCACTCAGGCATCCCTAGGGAGCAATGCCACTGCAGAGGGAAGGACTGGGGCTCCCCACAGCTCAGGAGCTTCTCAGCCTGCAGGCAGCCCACCTTCCTCCCCACCACCATCCACAAGAGAGGTGGGCAGGCTGTGCTGGAAAAAAAAAAAAGATCAGACCCCTTGCCATTTCTGCCTTCAGCAGGCATCTCATTGCAAACTCATTTTAAATCCTCCAAACCCCTGCATGTGTTCAGTGTGACACCATTAAACCACATAAAGTGACATTTTCACCACATGGATATGGTAATGGCATCATGTGTACAAGCATCCCTACCCCTAGACTGGGTATGAGAGCTTATACCAATTATTCCATCAAGATGTGACTGGCAACACCCCAGGCATTCAGGCAGTGGAAAGGCAGAAAGCTGGTGGTGACCCCTTGGGGACAGTACTGAGTCCAAGGCTCCCACTGCATAAGCTGTCACAGTGGTCAATGTTCTGGACTGTAACAGGAAGAAATAGCAGTAGATAGACTCTCAGGTAGACAAGGCTGTTCATTTTTGGCTGCAGGAGAACAGGTCCTGAGTGATTCATAGGCTAGGAATGCCTTTTGCAGAGGGAACTGCTCTGCAGCAGTACAATAAGGCAGGGCCTACATGGTTAACAGTGCCTTTTGCAGTGCTAGCCACTCAGTAATAGTACTACAAGGCAGAACCCTGCATAGGAGACAAAGCACTGCTGTAGCAACTGGATCAACACCAGCAAGATGTTTTGGATACCATACAGCAAGCCTTACTGGGAAACACCTGTGGGTAGCTAAAGGAAACCACCTGGCCAGAGGGCAGGGCCTAGGAGGCATATAAACTTAGGGGCAAAGTAAGGGTCATCAGTCTTGGCCCTGAGGGCTAAAAGAGGAAGAGCTCTGTAATAAAATGTTCTGCTGCTGGGAGATGGACTATGCCTGAAGGTGACAAATAAAGGGGCTGGGGGCTAGCAGAAGACTAGGGCCCAAGGTTGGGTAGGATTTGATATACAGCCTGTGGGCTAATTGTAATTATAACCAGAGGGCTTATGCTTTCCATTTGAGTTTGTACTGATGGTTTGGGTTTGGAACTATTAGTGATTGGCAAAGGTTCCAATAGTGCCTGAGGTTCAGTGACAGTGTCTTGAGGTATGACAGGGCGTGGGGACGTGAGAAATAGACCAGGCTTTAGCCTTATAGGGTGGTAGCCTGTGGAAAGACTAGCTGTGTGCAACTCAAGCCAGGGAGGGACAGGGGCCCACTGCCTGAGGAGGAGAGAGGTAGGGCTAAGTGGCCCATTCCCAGAGAGGGGTGGAAAAATCCCAAGAGAAGCAGAAACTATAGAAGGCTAAGCCACCTACAGTCCAAGAGGGGCAGAGACTGAACAAGAGCATAGAGGCTTGAGGAAGCCAGATATAGGACTGGGGCTAAACACCACTGATAAGTAATTGGTATCATCTGTGAGGTATAGGCATGGCTGTAGGGGAGATCAGAGGCTGTGAATAGCCCATAAGGCAACAGGTGCCCTGGGGGGGCACATGGGCCCGGAAGGCCCACCTAGGGTGAAGACTAGTTTGGGGATCAGCAGGGTCTGAGAGGGATCCGTTGGCAGGAAAACAGATTAGGGTTCGCTTTAGGACCCTAGAACAGCCACTTTTTTCCAAAATGGAAAAAAAGAACATCAAGGGTGTGGCAGGTGGGATAAAAGTGAGGGTAACCTGGACCCAGAACAAATCAGGAGTCACATGGCCACCGGGGGGGCGGGAGAAATCACAGCTGCTCCTGAAGCGCCAGTACTGTTACACGGCTACATTCTCCTCCCATTCTCCTGTATGTGATTACCACTGTGTATTTATTGCTTAATGTACATGACTAAAAGTCTACAGAAAAGTGTGGTGTATGAAATTCAGATAAATGCCTCAGGCTAGAAACAGAACATGAATTCATTACACATGAATTGGTATGAGTGATCAGAAACCAGTTCAAATCTGTAACACAACAAAAGTTCAATTCACATAAACTGCTTTCAAAATGGCCAGAACTTTTTTAAGATAAACCCGGATGAATGTAGTATCAGACTTAAGGTATCCAGATTGTAGCTTTATTGGTCTACACGCAAAAGCAATAAGAACTTGTGGTAGAGGTGATATCAGGCCAACTAGATTTTTCAAGAAAAAAATCTTTAATTGCAAGCTTTAAGGCACAAACACCCTTCTTCAAGCATATGAAACAAGAATGTAAAAGTTCTCCTGGGTAGAAATGAAAGTTCATATTTCAGAGGAGAGTTGAAGGTGCGGTAAAATCTCCTGTTTGGAACAGTTCATTTTGTGTGCAGATTAGTATCAGAAATGTTGGAATAGTCTGTGTACTTAAAAGTTGTATAGTGGTAAACAGGATGTAGTCCTATTTCCTTCTGGTTACAGTGTTTCATATTTCACAGAGTAAAAAGGTGGAATACTCTTCTGGGCAGACTTTCTTATGTGGTAAGGTGTCTTTGATCTTTGTGTTGAGGCTCTGTGATGATGCAAATTACCTCAAACAAAGGTAGAAGTAGGGCCTCGGGTTTCAGGTGTTCAAACTTGCTTCCTCCATGTGAAATTATGAAGACTTCATTTAAAAAATCAGCTAAAATTCAATATCTTCCATGTGTCGGGTATCTAGGTTGTAGCAGTATTGGTCTAGAGGCAAAAAGAAACAGTTGGTCTAATAAAAAATATCACCTCTACCATAAATTGTGATTCCTTTTCCCTCAGAATGCCCTCACAGCATAGCACAGCCCCAACTACCTCAGACCCAGCACCACCTGTGCTGCATGTTGGATGCCTGGTATGGGGGTGTGCACCTTCAAGCAGCAACAGGCCGCTGTGGCTGCCACCCAGGATCCTGGCACTGCATGCAGGGGCTGCATGTCAGGTCGGCCCGGGTCCTGCCTCCAAGTGTCCCAGGCCTGTTCCATGGAGGCAAGATCTGGCCCAGCCTGAAGCACGGCTCCTGAGTGTAATGCCAGGACCCCGAGTGCAATGCCCAAAAGCACATGGCCCCAGGTTGCGCCCATGACATGTGGCACAGGTGGCGCCATTGTAGGGTTTCTTTCCTACGTGTTCCAATGGAGCTGAAATTGACATGGCTATTGTTATTCTTTGTTACCATCCCATCTTTAATATCAGCAAAACTTTGTGCTTAGTATGTGTTATGTAAGTACTCTTACCCACTGAAGTTAACCAATTGTAACAGTTGAGAAGTATTAATTTTATCTTAACTTCCAGTAATAATATTTCTATATAGCAGTTTACTCTATTACAAAATCAACTCCCTGAAGTTTAATTTATTCACATTGTAACACATGGTATAAATGACTATTTGCCTACTATGTCAAACTGCCTATGTGCCCAGTGCCACACAATGGGGAAAAAAAAATAGAGCTGTTTGTAATCTATGTCATCTGCACAACGTGGTGCTCTGACACATTATCAAACAGTGTTGTATTTTGGCTTTTATTAGATTTATTACTTATCTGGTACCAGCTATATCAGATAAAGTTCCTCTAACTGGGCATGTCTACACATGTATGTGCACCTAGAATTAAGGTGCCTTTACTTAAGGCACATTGAGGAGATTTAGGTGTGTAGCAAAACCCCCAGTTTTGTTTTGTTTTTTTAAATGCATTCCCTCCCCTTCCCCAACCATTTCTGACTTTTCTCTCCCTCTCTATTCCCTATAGATAAGTATAAGTGATCTCAAGCCTAGGATAAGCTTTAAACATTTTTATTTTGCTAGCAAGTTTTTGGTTTTGGATACTCATTGTTTTCATAGAATCATACATTCATAGAAGTAGGGTCGGAAGGGACCTTGTAGATCTTCAGGTCTGACTCCCTGCCTGGGCAGGAGGGAAACTGGGCTCAAGTGACCCCCAACCAGGTAGGCATTGAGCCGCTTCTTAAAGACCCCCAGGGTAGGAGCCAGCACCACTTCCCTTGGAAGTTGGTTCCAGATCCTAGCTGCCCTAACTGTGAAGTAGTTCCTATGGATGTCTAATCTAAACCTACTCTCCAACAACTTGTGGCCATTATTCTGTGTTATCCCTGGGGCACTAGGGGAAACAAGATCTCCCCCAAACCCTTCTGGTCCCCCCTAGTGAGTTTATAGATGGTCACAAGGTCCCCCCTCAGCCTTCTCTTGTGAAGGCTGAACAGGTTAAAGCCCCGTAGCCTCTCATTGTAGGGTCTGCCCTGCTGTCCCCGGATCATGCGGGTGGCCCTCCTCTGGACCCTCTCAATGTTGTCCACATCCCTCTTGAAGTGGGG
>NW_005842084.1:2405-8703 GCF_000455745.1 Alligator sinensis | reverse complement strand
AAGAAGGGAGTTTCCCATCTTATAAGTGTGCTGCTGGTTTCTACTGCCCAAGTGCAGCACCCTGCACTTGTCAGTATTGAAACGCATCCTGTTTTTGTTAGCCCTCCCTTGCAACCTATCCAGGTCTTTCTACAGTCTTTCCCTCCCTACTAGCATGCACACCTCACCCCAAATTTTGGTATCGTCAGCAAATTTGAACAGGGTGCTTTTCACCCCATCGTCCAATTCACTGATAAAGAAATTGAACAGTGCGGGCCCAAGGACCGAGCCCTGGGGGACTCTGCTGCCCAATTCCCCCCAGTCGAATATGACCCATCCACCACCCCACCCCCCCTAAGTACGACCCTTCAGCCAATTAACAATCCATCTGACTGTGTAGGCATCAATGCCACAGTCACCAGTTTGTTTTTTTTAATGAGCATGGGGTGGGAGACAGCGTCAAAGGCCTTGCTGAAGTCCAGAAAGACTACATCCATGGCGACACCTGCATCCAATGCTTTTGTGACCTGATTGTAAAAGGCAATCAGGTTGGTCTGACATGACCTGCCCCTAATGAAACCATGCTGGTTGCCCCTGAGCATCATCCCCGATGCTGGCCCATCACAGATGTGCTCCTTGATGATCTTCTCAAAGAGTTTCTCCAGGATTGAGGTAAGACTGATGGTCCTATAGTTGCCCGGGTCCTCCCTCCTCCCTTTCTTAAAGATGGGGACCACATTGGCTATCTTCCAATCATCTGGCACCTGGCCTGAGCACCATGAGTGCTCATAAAGCTGTGCCAAGGGCCCTGCAATAACCCCTGCTAGCTCCCTCAACACCCTGGGGTGGAGAGCATCTGGACCTGCTGATTTGAACATGTCCAGCCCCTCCAGAAGCACTCTAACCCGGTTGTCCTCAACCTTAGGTCTTGAGGCATTCCCCTCGAGTCTGTCTTGAAACATGGTGGGGGAGTCCCGGTCTGCCTTCTCCTCTGGCGCAACTACCAGATTGCCCAGCGCATCTTGCAGGGGCCCCATGTTTTCCAGTGCCTTCTTCATCCTCCCTATATATTTGAAAAAGGACTTTTTATTATCCTTGATCTTGGATGCTAGTCCTAGCTCTATGTCTGCCTTAGCTTTCCTAACAGCCACCCTACAGGCCTGAGCAATGGAGATCGCCACCCCCTCCCCCACCCCCTTCTACCGGGTGTACTCCACCTTTTTGGCAACCAGGCCTTCCCGGACATCCTTGGCGAGCCCGGGAGGCTTTCAGGCACTCATTGTCACCCCTTGGGCCCCAAGTATCGTCTCGTTAAGGAACTACCACTCATCTTGGGCACTGAGTTCCCCTGCCCTTGAACCTCAGTGCCTCTCCCACCAATCTCCTCAACTCATTGAAGTTTTATATTTGTATAATTATTAGGTTTGTATTAATTTTTACTGTTTGTATTGTCATTGTTGTATTGATTTTTATTGTTTCATATAGATATTGTATGGTTTAGACCTGTGTTTTAAGTGAACCAAAGTCATGTCAAGTTTTCATTTTATATGTCAAGCTTCCATCTTGTGTCCTCTGCCTGGGCATCCCATGTTGCAACAATATGATTGTACACCACACCCTCCTGTCTAACAGTGCAATATTGAGATCCTGAGCGTTGACCCGACCCCTTAGGGCAACAGGTGCACATCTACATGTGGGTGTGCTCATGATCATTAAGGCTCATTCAAATTGGGCATGAATAGCTAAGTCGCATTAGCTGATGTGCAGACACACTAATGCACATTAAAGCAGTGTGTATCCATTGATGCACACCACATTAATGCGCATTAATATGTTTACACATATGCTAATGCAACTTAGCTATTTGCACCTAAATTTGATGCCTGCTTTATGCAGGCATCAGATTTTGGATTACATACCCTTAAATTTTAAGGCACATTAAGCATGTACACATGTAGGCATATACCCTTAATGCACCTTAAAATGGTTAAACCTACTTAAAAGAGGCACCTGTAGATAGGCCCACAGTTACTGACCATCCAGTAAGTTGACTGTATAATAAACATTTATAGGCTATAAGGTTGAAAGGGACCACTGGTCACCTGACCTCCTGCACAACAAAGGCTACAAGACTTCCCTGAAGAAACTCCTCCTTTTTCAAATTAGAACTTATCTTATGTAATATTGATTTAAGTAATGTTGGTTTCCCAGGGTGTGTGTACATGTGCACATTAAATGTGCATTAGCCCAATTTAAGGTGCATTAAGGGCACATGTCTACACATGCACACTCTTAATACACCTTTAAAATGGTGATTTAAGGCTATTTGAGCCTAAATTTGATATCTACATAAAGCAAGTATCAAATTTATCTGTGATAGCTAAATTGTATTGGCAAATGTGTAGACACACTAATGCATATTAACACAGGTTTATGAGCACTCCTGGTGCTCTGGCCAGGTGCCAGAGGACTGGAAAAAGGCCAATGTCCCCATTTTCAGAAAAAGGGAGGAAGGAGAACCCAGGTAACTATAGGCCCATTAGTCTTACCTTGATCCTGGGGAAGCTCTTTGACAGAACTATCCAGGAGCACACCTCTGAGATACCAGCAGGGGAGATTATGCTTAGGGACAACCAACATGGGTTCATTAGGGGCAGGTCCTGTCAGACCAACCTCATTGCCTTTTACGATCAGATCACTAAATCCTTGGATGCAGGTGTCGCAGTGGACATAGTCTTTCTGGACTTTAGGAAGGCCTTTGACATTGTCTCTCACCCCATTCTCATTAATAAACTAAGTTACTGTGGCATTGATGCCTACACAGTCAGATGGGTGGCAAATTGGCTAGAGGGCTGCACCCAGAGAATGGTGGTGGATGGGTCATTTTGACCTGGAGGGATGTGGGCAGTGGAGTCCCCTGGGGCTTGGTCCTTGGGCCTGCACTGTTCAATATATTTATCAGTGACTTGGATGAAGGGGTGAAAAGCACCTTGTTCAAATTCATGGATGACACTGAGATGTGTGGAGAGGTGTGCATGCTAGAGGGGAGGGACAGGATACAACTAGATATGGACAGGTTACAGGGGTGTGCAGATGTCAGTATTGAATCCCATCCTACTCTCAAGTGCAGGGTATTGCACCTAGGGAGAGAGAACCAGCAGCATACCTATAGGCTGGGGAACTTCCTTCTCATCAGCACAGAGGTAGAAAGGGATCTTGGAGTCATTATTGATTCCAAGATGAACATGGGTCACCAATGCAAGGATGTGGTCAGGAAGGCTAACTGCATCTTGTCATATATCCACAGATGCATCATGAGCAGGTCCAAGGAGGTGATCCTCCCCCTCTATGCAACATTGGTCAGGCCTCAGTTGGAGTACTGCATCCAGTTCTAGACGCCACACTTCAGGAGGGATGTGAAGAGCATTGAGAGGGTCTAGAGGAGGGCCACTTGCATGATCTGGGGACAGCAGGGCAGGCCCTATGAGGAGAGGCTACGGGACCTAAACATGTTCAGCCTTCACAAGAGAAATCTGAGAGGGGATCTGGTGGCTGTCTATAAACTTACCGGGGGGCGGGGACCAGTGGGGAACGGGAGAGGCCCTGTTCCCCCGAGCACTACCCGGAGTAACTAGGAATAACGGCCACAAGTTGATTGAGAGTAGGTTCAGGCTAGACATCAGGAGGCACTACTTCACAGTCAGGGCAGCTAGGATCTGGAACCAACTTCCAAGGGAAGTAGTGTTCACTCCTACCTTGGGGGTCTTCAAAAGGAGGCTAGATAATCACCTAGCTGGGGTCATTTGATCCCAGTGTTCTTTCCTGCCAATGGCAGGGGGTCAGACTTGATGATCTGCTCGCGTCCCTTCTGACCCTATCAACTATGAAACACAGCATGTGTCCAGTGACTTGAGATGAACTTTAGTCCCAAGTAAGTCCACACACCCACCTTAATGTGCATTAGTGCATGCACATGTGGACATGTGCCTACATTGCCTTAATGTGCATTAGGCTAATGCGCATTAAGTTTAGTTGCACATAAAAGTACGTGTAGACACACCCGCAGTAAATGAATATCTGCTACTCCTTGATAAAGGACTCCCTGACATTTACTGTTAACAAGTGTGCTTTCTTTTTAATCTAAGTTTTTATAGTTTTAAATTCCTTTTTATAGCTTTTCCTGCTGGACTAAAGAAGTTACTTATAGCTGGGGTTCAAATGATCTGCTCAACTTCTCTTAAAGCACCTAGCTATACTGAACTAGTTTAATTTTTCACTACAAGTCAAGTTTTTCATAGAATTACAACAAAGTATACCTGGAAGGACCTCATGAGGTCATCTAATCCAGCTCTCTGCTCAAGGCAGCATCAGCCCTGACTAAACCATCCCAGCCAAGCATCTGTGTAACCTGCTCTTGAAAAGTTCCAAGGATGGTGATTGCATGATTTCTCTAGGTAGCCTGTTCCAATACTTGACTACCCTCAGAAATGTTTCCAAATCTCCAACCTAAATTTCCTCTGCTGAAGTTTGAGACTATTGTTTCTAGTCCTGTCATCTACAACCATAGAGAATCTCATGTCAATCACCCTGTAATCACCTTTCAGGTACTTGAAACCTGTTGTCAAACCTACCTCGGTCTTCTCCAGATTTCTCTAGGGCCCTAATCCTTTTTGTTGATCCATACCAGACTCTTTGAGCATGTTTGGATGGGTATGGACATTTGTTTTTCCAGGGACAAGTAGCAGTGGGACAACATTTATTACTGCTACTTGTTCCCCAGGGAATGCCCACACCATGCATGCTTTGGAATGCTGCAGGTTACCCCAAATGGGGTATGGGAGGCTGGGGTCAGGAACTGTGCTGGCCTCAGAAGCCTTACCTGGGCTCCTGGGGTCCTTGGAGCATGGCTTCAGCTGGCCAGGCTCTGTTTTTTGGGTGGCACTCACTGCCACCATGTGTGCAGCCCCACATTTTTTTGGTATGAATTTTTTTGCATGTGTGTTGTGTGGCACCATAAACAGGTCTACAGCTATGTATATTGCAGATCTGTGCTCATCTGGATGCAGCCTTTCCAAACTGTCTACATCCTTCTTGGAGTTTGGGGCACGGTACTGGACACTACTCCAGTTGAGGCCTTGCCAGTGCTAAATACAGTGGAAGGATCACTTCCCTTCATTTTGCAAGTAATGTATTGATACAACCAAGTATGCTGTTGGCTTTTTTGCAACAAAACCACACTCTTGGCTAGTATTCATAGTCTACTATAACTCCAAGCTCCTTCTCTTCAGTACAGCAGCCTAGCTAGTCATTCCCAAATCCGAAAGTGTGTGTTCAGTTATTCTGCCCCAAGTGTCCCAAGAACTTTGCATTTGTTCTTATTGAATCTAATATGACTAATTGCAGACCATTTTTCCAGTCTATCCAAGTCATTCTTAAGGGATTGATGAGAGCCACTTCCATGTAGTGATCCCTGGTAACACCTCTGATGTTCAAGAGCTCCTGAATCAACAAAAATGCTAAAACTCACAAAGATAAAGATATGGATACCATTTTTGTCACATGAAAGAATAAGTTCATTCAGAATCCACACCCTATCCTCTGCAATTCCACCTGTGTTGGTGTTGACTGCAGATTTGCTAAGTGTGTATTCAATCTCATCATCAAAACCATTCATTCAGATATCAAACAATATTGGGCCCAAGATGACCCCTTATGACCCCCACTTATTGTCTCTCCCAACTAGACATTGAGTCATTGAGCATGATGATCCAGCCAGTTATGTATCCACCTTACAGTACTTTGATCTAGTCTGTATTTCTTTAGCTTATTAATGATAATGTTGTGCGTAACGGTGTCAAAAGCCTTGCTAAGTCAAGGTATCTCGCATGCGCTGCTTTTCCCCATCCACATAGTCTGTCACTTTTTATCATAGAAAGAAATCGGATTGTTCAGGCAAAACTTGCTCTTGATGAATCCATGATGGCTGTTCTCAATCACCTTGTTCTTCTCTAGGTGCTTTACAATAAACTCCTTAAGGACTTGTTCTATGACCTTTCCAGGTATTGAGGTCAGACTGACTTCTCTGTAGTTTCTCCAGATCCTCCTCCTTCCCTTTCTTAAAGATGGGCTCTATATTTGACCTTTTCCATTCATCCAGGACTTTACCCACCTTCCATGAAAACTTAAAGAGGATAGCCAATGAGATTACCTCGGCCAATTCCTTCATTAGTCTGGAATATATACCCATCTGGTCCTTTTGACATGAAAGCAACTAGCTACATTAAGAAATTCCTAATCTGTCCTTTTACTACTTTAGGCT
>NW_005842084.1:0-2374 GCF_000455745.1 Alligator sinensis | reverse complement strand
TTCCCTATGCTTGCTGCTAATTGCACTTGTCATATGGTAGTTGCCCCTACCTGTGAAGTCTGGCATTAAATAGGCATTAAATACTTCAGCCTTACTTTTAATCGTCCGTAACTAGATTGCCTTCCACATTGCATTAGGGATCTATAGTTTCTCTGGTCTTCCTCTTATTTTTTTACATACTTACAGGATCTCTTTTTATCACATTTTATGCCTCTTGCCAGCTGCATCTCAAATTTTGCATTCATATTCATAGATGCTAGAGTCAGAAGGGACTTCAACAGATCATCGAGGCCGACCCCCTGCCCTGGGCAGAAAAGAGTGCTGGGGTCAGATGACCCCAGCCAGATGCCTATCAAGCCTTTTTCTTAAAGACCCGCAAGGTAGGGAATAGCACCACCTCCCTTGGAAGCCCATTCAAATTTTGGCCACCCTTACCATGAAGAAGTTTTTCCTGATATCTAGTCTAAATCTGCTCTCTGTCAGTTTAAGACCATTGTCCTTGTTACCCCAAGAGGTGCCCTGGTGAACAGAACAGAGCAGAGCATCACCAATCCCTTGCTGTGTCCCCCTAATGAATTTGTAGGCAGCCACAAGATCACCTCTCAGCCTTCTCTTGCAGAGGCTAAAGAGGTCCAGGTCCCTCAGTCTCTCCTCATAGGGCTTGTCCTGTAAGCCCCTAAACATATGAGTGGCCCTCCTCTGGACCCTCTCAAGTCTATCAACATCTTTTTTTTGAAGTACAGCATCCAGTTTTGGGTGCAATACTCCAACTGTGGTCTGACCAATGCTGCAGAGAGGGGAAGTATCACCTCCTTGGTTCTATTTGTCATGCATCTGCTGATGCATAATGAAGTGTAGCTAGCTTTGCTGATGATTTTATCACACTGACCACTCATGTTCATCTTCGAGTCCACTATGACTCTGAGATCCGTTTCTGCTTCTGTGTTGCTGAAAGGGTCACTTCCCAGCCAGTAGGTGTGCTGGATATTTTTGTGCCCTCAGTGCAGCTCTCTGCACTTGTCCTTGTTGTACTGCACCATATTGTGTACTGCCCACTTTTTTCTAACCTGTCCAGGTCTGCCTGCAATTGTTCCCTACCCTCTGGAGTGTGCACTTCACCTCACAATTTAGTATCATCTGCAAACTTGGACAGAATACACTTCACACCCACATCCAAGTCACTGATGGAGATATTGAAGAGCACAGGGCCAAGGACCAAACCTTGCGGGACCTCACTACCCACATCCTTCTGGGTTGATATGGTCCGTCTGCTACCACTCTCTGGGTGCAACCACTAAGCCAGTTTGCCACCCACTGGACCGTGTAAACATCTACGTCACAGCATCTTAATTTGTTTATGAGAATGGGGTGAGATACTGTATCGAAGGCCTTGCTAAAATCCAAGAAAACAACGTCCACCTCTACTTCTGCATCTAAGCATTTTGTGACCCTGTCATGAAATGAAACCAGATTGGTCAGGCATGATCTACCTGCTATGAATCCATGCTGGTTTCTCTGCTGCATTTTTTTTTTTTTTCCCCTGCTGGCCTGCCACAAATATGATCCTTCATAATCTTTTCAAAGACTTTTCCAAGGATAGAGTTGAGACTGACTGGCCTGTAATTACTCAGATCCTCCTTTCTCCCTTTCTTGAAAATAGGGACCACGTTGGTCCTTTTCCAGTCCTCCAGGACCTGACCTGAGTGCCACAAGTGCTCAAACAGCCATGCCAGTGGTTCTGCTATGACACGGGCCAGTTCCTTCAGTACTCTTGGATGTAGCTCATCTGGACCTGCTGATTTGAACACAGCCAGTCCATCCAAATGACTCTGCACCAAGTCAGCATCAACAGTTCGTGGGCTGGTGTCTATCTGATCCCCATCTAAGAACCCATTAGGAGGCTTATCTTGAGCCTTGTTCAGGAACACCAAGGCAAAAAACTCATTGACTAGCTCAGCCTTGTCCCCCCTGTCTGTCACTACTTACTCCTTCTTGTTCAGTAGAGGTCCTATGCTGCCCTGTGCCTTCCTTTTACTCGCTACATAGCTACAAATAGACTTTTTGTTGTCTTTTAATTTGTGTTGTCAGCCTCAGCTCTGCAGCTGCTTTGGATTTTCCAACTGCCTCCCTGCAAGTGTGGGCCAAGTAGGTATACTCCTCCTTGGTAGCCTCCCCCTGCTTCCACTGCCTATATGCCTTCTTTTTGGCCCTTGGGCTCCCCTGGATTTCCCTCTTTAGCCAAGGAAGGTTTTTTTGGCTCCTTTCCCCCTTTTCCCTCGTACTGGGGTAGTCTTCCTCTGTGCCCGAAGTGTTGATTCTTTTAGAAATAACCACCCTTCCTGCACTCCCATCTCACCAATACTCTTATTCTGCA
>NW_005842083.1:2504591-2547142 GCF_000455745.1 Alligator sinensis | reverse complement strand
AGAGGACTGGCCAAGTTTGCCGACGACACCATACTCTGGGGTAAAGCGTCCACACCTGAAGATGATCCAGGCAGATCTTGACAGGCTCATGAAATGGGCAGATGAGAACCTGATGGTTTTCAACACCAAAAAATATAAGGTTCTCCACCTTGGGAGGAAAAACCTGCAGCATGCTTATAGGCTCAGCAGTGCTACACTGGTTACCGCTAAAAATGAAAGGGACTTGGGGGTCATGATTGACCACAAGATGAACATGAGCCTTCAATGTGATGCTGCAGCTAGTAAAGCGAGCAAAACGCTGGCTTGCATCCATAGATGCTTCTCAACCAAATCCCAGGACGTCATTCTGCCATTGTACTTGGCCTTGGTGAGGCCACAGCTGGAGTACTGCATCCAGTTTTGGGCTGCACATTTCAAAAAGGATGTAGAGAAGCTTGAGAGAGTGCAAAGGAGAGCCATGTGCATGATCAGAGGTCAGAAAAACAGACCTTATGATGAGAGGCTGAGAGCCATGGGACTCTTCAGCCTAGTAAAGCGCAGGCTCAGGGATGATCTGATGGCCACCTATAAGTTTATCAGGGGTGCTCATCAGGATCTGGGGGAACGTATGTTCACCAGAGTGCCCCAAGGGATGACTAGATCGAACAGTCACAAACTCCTCCGCGACCGGTTCAGGCTGGACATAAGGAAGAACTTCTTTACTGTCCGAGCCCCCAAGGTTTGGAATAGACTGCCACCGGAGGCAGTTCAAGCACCCACTTTGAACGCCTTCAAGACACATTTGGATGCTTATCTTGCTGGGATCCTATGATCCCTGCTGACTTTGGAGTACTGTGTCCAGTACTGGGTGCTGCACTTTAAAAAGGATGTAGCCAGCCTGGAGAGAGTTCAAAGGAGGGCCACCCTTTTGATGAGAGGGCAGCAGGACAGGCCCTATGAGGAGACTGAGGGACCTGAACCTGTTCAGCCTCGGCAAAAGGAGGCTGAGGGGGGACCTGGTGGCTGCCTACAAACTCATCAGGGGAGATCATCAGCAAATAGGAAGAGCCCTTTTCTCCCCAGCACCACCTGGGGTGATGAGGAACGACGGTAATAAGCTGATGGAGAATAGATTTAGGTTAGAGATCAGGAGGCAATATTTTACAGTTAGGGTGGCCAGAATCTGGAACCAACTTCCCAGGGAAGTGGTCCTCGCCCCTACCTTGGGTAAATTCAAAAAGAGGTTAGATGATCACCTGTCTGGGGTCTTGTGAACCCAGCATTCATTCCTGCCTGTGGCAGGGGTTCAGGCTAGATGATCTGTTCAGGTCTCTCCTGACCCTAGCTACTATGAAACTATGACTTCCTGCCCATGAGGAGGGGGCTGGACTCAATGATCCTCCGGAATCCCTTCCAGCCCAAATGTCTATGATATCTATGAAAATTAATTAGGCAATCAATTTGTAAATAGCTAGAAGGCAATGATAAAAAAAAAAAATTTAATCAGTATTAATCTGTCATGAACAAATCACACATTTTTTTCTGACAGGTTGACCACCCTAGTGAATAAGAAGGAAGCAGGAGATGTGCTGTATTTTGACTTCAGTAAAATTTTCTATACACCCCGCATGATAGTCTCATAAGCAAGTACCATCAGGTGGGATAACAGGTACAACCCAGATATGGAAATCAGGGTTCAGGGACCAAAGGGCGACAATACTAAGAGTCCAGAAGCTGAAGCTGAGGGTCGCAATGCCAGGTATCAATCTAAGTCCGTATCACATGGGGGATTAAGATAGGTCTATAGTGAAGGCCAAGCCAGAACGTTGGAGCTAGAGAAATCGGAACACACAGGAGGGGAATCAAGAACAAGGTAATGGAATCCAAGGCAATGGGCAAACTGGGAACAAGTCACAGGGGTCAAAGGCAGGGGAGTGAAACAGGAACAAGGCAGGAGGGTTCAAGGCAGAGGTGAGACAGGAGTAAGGTAGTAGGCTCCCAAATAGCAGGGTTACAAACATTGTTGCTAGGCTAAAGCCTAGGGCAAGTGGGAGGGTTTTTATAGCTCTCACATCTAGGGTTTGGGAGTCCCCTGAATACCATGGCTCCTCATTGGGACTCTCACAGGAAGGCCCAGACTGGGCTGGTTTCAAAAACAGCTCTCAGAGAGTAATTATTCCCTGCCTCCCTGCAAGTGATTCTCAGCCAAACAGTGAGGATATCTTACATAGGGTTTTACAGGGTTGGTCCTGCACACAGTACGTGCCTACACGTGAGTTCTACCGCGAAGTTGACTAATTAGCTCTGCATCTACTTGTGTGATGGTATTAGGGCACAGTAAATTAATTAACTCTGGTGAAATGCCTGTGTAGTCAGTGACAAGACTGGCTGGGACACTAAGGGGGTGCTAAAGTGCAGGGGCTGCCTGCTGCCTAGCCCCACACTTTAGCATCCTCATGCCCCTGCCAGCCCCTCTGCCACCTGATGGCGCCACCACCCAGGGCTGATGCCAAAAGCCTGTTGCCAGTCCAGGGCTGCTCTACCCCAGCTCAAAGTGCTGCTCTCCTGGGCACATGTGCTCTCCTGGGCACCTGAGAGCAGCTGGCTCCATCTGAAACAGCTCCACAGTTTATTGCTGTGTATTAATATCACACATAGATACACCCAGTTTCAGTTTCAGTTAATATTTTCACTGCCTGATGAAATAAAGTTTTTGTTTATAAAATCTGCAGATGACACCAGCTGGAGGAGAGGACCCTGCAAGCATTTTAGAGGACAGGATAGGATCAGTATTCAAAATATGAGCTTTTGTAGGCAACAACCACAACCTACTTTATCAGATACTACGAATGGACATATCAGGTGCATCCCTATAAGCATGCACATGTGGTTTGCAGCTCCTCAAGGTAGTTTGAGGCACCACAAGCTGCACACAGCACATGTGCACCCGTTTGACACTGGGAGATCCTGGTATTAAAAAAAAGTCACTGAAAAAAGCAGTGTGGTGCACATGACATCAGTTTGTGCCACCAGAAAGGGAGCCTGGCTAACCAGAGCCAGGATCTGACTGCCAGCCAGGCTGTGAGTGGCCAGATCGCTGCCACTGCTGCCCCAGGGGCTCCCAGGATCCCCGGTAAGGCTGCCGGGGTCCCTACCCGACCTAGGGACAATTTGCCCTGCACCAACCCCACAAATGTGTGCCACGGCTATTTTTGCTGTGGCAAGCACATGCCCCTGCTTATGGGAATGTGCCCATAAAGGAGTAATCAAATGCACAAATACAAAATGGGTAATGTCTAGCTGGGCAGAACAATGATAGATACAAATCTGGTGATTACAGTGGATCACAAACTAAATCTAAGTAAACAAAGATGCTGTTGAAACAAATCCCAAATTTTATTCTGGGGTATATTAATGGAAATGTCATATGTAAGGCCTGGGAGGTAATTTTTCCACAGTGCTTGGTGTAGACAAATCTTTAGCTAGAATACTTTGTCCAGTTCTGGTCACTTTAAGAAAGATATCAGTATAGTAGAAGACTGATTAAGTTTGTGAGTCACATTCATCCCACATGGAATCTCCTTTACTACGGTATATTGTTTTTCATTAAATGGATATATAAATTAAAACATATTATCTTTGTTGCGCTTTCCAAGAAGACTAAAGAATGTTTGGTGGAGTGGTTTTAATTAAAACGTGAGTTTCTGTTAAAATCTTATTATTTCCTTTAAATATAAGAAAATGTAGGAAAATTAAGTGGAGAAGGTTAAGGAACAGGAACAGCAACAATGACATATTTCTATATTAAGTAAAAGTACAGTGAATTTCACATGAATGGATTTTAATTTTAATGTTGTTTATGGTTTTTAAAAGCAGTGCAAGAAATACCTGCAAGATGCGGCAAGAAAAGAGAAAAACTGAAATTAAAAGATCTGCAAAAGCTGATGAAAACACAAGTTAAACATTAATGCCAAAGTCTGATATTTGTCAGGTGAGATTACAAGGAAACTAATTTCCTGAGTTTGTGAAAGTGCGCTTCTTTGTGACTATAAGGGGGCTGTTTGAGTGAACAAATCTAGAGAGAGACTATGTTTTACAAAAAAATGGGAGGAAAAGCTCCATAGATTAAAATGTAAATGTCTAAGTTTTTACAAAAAGAAAGACATGACGTGATCTTTTGCTTCTAATCATTTTCTAAAAATAAAAAGAACAGAAAAGAAAACATGACTAGAATACTGTGATATCTCTGCATAGATATAGGTCTAAACCCACCCACTCAATGCAGAATTTTTTTTGAAGGCCTAATAACCATTCTACTGACCAATACTTCAACAGGAGAGGTAAGAGAATTGTACTAGAAAATAAGCCAAGACTTTTCAATTTTAGAAAGAGTGCCTAGTTCAGAGATGAGGTAAATCAGAATTGTCCCATTGACTACACAATAGAGAGGCAATCGGAGAGCTTTGACCAGGGACCTAACTACCCATTTGCTCAGTTAAGCAAGGACCTAGTGTCAAAGCAAACTCCCATTTCTGCCACTAAGGCAAATTAATGTCCTTCTGCTAACGCAAAGGCTTCTGTGAAAGTCAGGGAATTCAGAAATGAAGACTATCAGGGCCCTGCTACAGAACCCAGGGCTATGGGGCCCCATTCAACATAGCCATCAGCAGCACAGGGATGAGCAAGAGCCATTTACCCCATGACTGACCACACTACTGAGCCCACCAACGCAGCCACTAATTCCACCACTGCAGTCGCTTCCCCCACAGCTGCCTGGTTTAAATCCAGATCAGAAAGTCCTGTATTAGTGGATAAAGCAAGGTCCAAAAACCAAAAGCACGGGAATAACTGAGATTGATCATCCACTCCTCCCAGAGAGGAAGACTGAGGGATTCCTATTATCAACTAAAACTCAGCCAAAAGATAGGGAAAAAAAACATTGTTTCTAAATATGCCCTTTATCTGACACAAGGAATACATTTTTCCCAATAACATTCAAGTTCATTCAGACATTTCTTTTCAGTTGAATAAAAGATTTAATTTGACTTAAAATTATATATTTTGTTTCAGTCTTGGTGTTATGTTTTACTTTCACTTAGGTAACTAGATTTAAGTAACTGCAGCCACAAAATTACTTTTGAAAATGAAGGGCCAAAATACTTTATTTAGAAAATGTCAAAATGTAATGTTTTGACTTTTCCAGATTTTTATCAATTTTTGAGGAAAATTTTACCAGAGTCAATCCAAATGCACAAATTGTTTCAGGCAACCTAAAATCACATTTTTTGGTGAATAAATTATTCAGGCAAAATATTTCACCCAGGTCTAGTGATAGTATGTTATTGTTGACATTGTTACTGTAGTCATTGTCACTCTCTGCATTTATTAATTTTGCTTAACACATAATTTGGAAAACTTTGCACAGAATCAATGGTCTGCTATAGCATAACAGGCCCATGGTCAAACTAGACTGTCTTTCTAGTCCATCTAACTTGTTTCTAAATAGGGATGGCCAGGCACATTAAAAGAGAACTTAAATTTCTCTTCACTTCCATAATGCAATTTTTTGCCTTTTTTCCATACAAATTATTTGAAGCAACAAGCATAATAAAAGCAACACAAAATGCCAACGTAGTTAATCATTCCAAATAAGCTAAGTCAAGTGCATCACATTCTTAAATGTAGATGTGGGTTCACAAAAGCATTTTCACAGTCTTACAATGTGTTTTTTCCTTAAGCAAATTTAAATGTTTAGTAATGTGAACCCTTGGAGATTATATATCAGGAAAGGTCATGACAGAATACAATGCACACTTCCACAATGTGCTCACACAGAACCTTTCACCTAGAGATATACTTCAACAGGAAATACAAGAAATTTTTCAGTACATTTCATATAGAAATCATCACTTCAATAACTACAGCATATCAAAGAACTGCCTAAACAATTTCCTTTTTCTGATAATAGAAATGCTACCAAACTGAAAAAAAATGCATATGTAGGCCATTAATGGTACCTTTAATCTTTCATGTTTTTAAAAGGGTTTTATTTTCCTCTTGAAAACAGACAGGTCAAAAATATTAGACATGGCTGTTAGAACCCAGCAAGTTTTTAAAAAGCACTCTTAAAACCAAGTATAAAAAGTCTTCCGTGGGGGTGGCTCACCACTTCCTGTGGCTGCCATGCAGGAACTCATTTAGCTGAGAACAGAAAAACAAGAGCTATGTGAAACACCAAAAAAATTAGTCATTAGAGATAATTTGGGGTCAGTGTTTTATTGACACTACTTATTAGAGGCAAGATGCACATTATCAGACCATCATGCAAGAGGCTCCCTACAGACATTCATTTTATTAATTGTGCTTTTAGTGTCTTTTTTTTCTTTCGCTTATTATTGCATTTGGATTGTTTCTGGTTTAAGTTAGCAATTTTCTTGGTTTCCAAAAAAAAAAATTATACTTTAAGAGAAAGAGCATTTAAATAAATAAAAAACCAAACCTTTGAAAATGACTTGCTTCTGAATAGATAGACTAGAGATTAGAAAAAATAGTTCATGTTTAAAATAAAGAAAACCACCTACAAAAATGTTTGTCCTAACCAAAATCTAACCTTCCCACTTTATATGCTGTGGTTAATATTTTAGTGTCTATTTGGTTATTTTTAAATCTTTATACTTCCTGGTAAGTAAAAGTCTTTTAGCATTTCTTACCAGTACTAAAAGACATCACATGGTCATGTGAGTCTCAAGAGTTGCATAAAAAGGCTTGACTTTTAATACATTTTATAGTCTGTGGCTGTGTCTACATGAGACACTGACTGCATAGTAGCCTGAGACTACTGTGCATTAGCGTCACATGGAAGAAACCGTGACATGATACTACTGCTCAGTAGTCTTGGCCTACTATGCAGTCAACATCACAAAAATGTTGTTTGTTGGCACTGCTGCGCACTAACTTGGGTTACCGCATAGCCGTTCAGTGCTTGTTTATACAAGTTCTAAATGACTGTGCAGTAATGACTGCACAGCCACCATCTTGTGTAGACACAGCCTGTAAAAGCTAAGTGTTGATGGATAAATCACAATAAATCATTGCTTCATAATGAGATTAGCATTAGCCTATGTGGTATTTGGACAGTTCATCAAAAAGTTGCTAAATGTTAAGTGTCAGCAAAAGCCTGTACAGTCTATACTAGTCAATTTCTGTAGAAACTGTCATGGGGGATGAGTGCTGGCAATGTTTATCGGTAGAGTTCCCACTGTCTGTTTTGCAGTTTCTGTGGAGATGAATGAGCGAAGAAATCTCCAAATGATTCTTTTCCCCACCAGAGCTGGGCCCCTGACTGTCCTGGGTCCCTATACTAAAATCTAAGATAAAGCTTTTTATTCTTTGTGATGACTGGTAGGGCCTCATCTTGGATACAAGTAAACACTTGTATCCAAGATGAGGCATCTTCTGAGTCTAGGTATGAGAACATGGATAAAATCCTCCCATATTTTATGCTTTTTGGGCCTCAGCCTTTTCGTGTTCTATTTCCTAAGTGGAAAAAAATCTACCTGCTATGATTAAACCAAAATGTCAGTCCAATAAATAAGTGCCACAAAACCTCAAATCTGGTACATGGATCCTGCTTTTCCTTTAAATTCAGTGATTTATAATTATTAAAAAAAAATGAGTTTAGATAGAAAGACTTGAAAAAGAAAGTTAATTGCTTTATTTTTGCTGCCTTTAAGGACGTGGCAAATATATTTTTAATTGGCAGCTTAGAGGCATTTCTTTGTTTACTTCTGATTTCATTTCTTCATGACGAATGACTTTGAAAAGTCATGGAGGATATGAGTATCTCTGTATATATTTGAAAATTTGTGGATGCAAATTGTACTCATATGCATCCAAGTCTTGGGTCTTAGCTATTTTCCTGAAAATATATGCATCAATTTTCCAGGATTACCACCATGCAGTTCTTCGGGTTCTGTTCTATTTATATGTGTTCACACACTAGGAATCTTCAGTGCAAATTTTTGGATGGAAATTTGTAATAATCCAGGCACATGCTGCAAACTGATACAGATTTCAAATATAGCACAAGAGAGATTAAAAGGATACACTTTCAAAGCAGTGCACAGCATATAAAAGTGCTTGCATTCTGTAAACATATACAAAAGTTATGCACACACCCCTTGCAGACTGCTTTGAAAATTCAGCTCTTAAGAGTACTTTTCATCACCTGTCTAGGTTCATTTCTGGTTTATAGCTAGCAATATTCACAGAATGTCTGAAAAGAAGTCCCCCCTCGCCGCTGACTTTTAGCACTTGATCTAGCAGTAGAAACCACATTGTTTCCGCTTCTTACATGGGGACATGAATAGAATAACCTGTGTCTTTTTTTTTTTGTCTCCTGTGGTGGAAGCTAAATTCAAATGTTTCCAAACAGCCTCAGAGTTATCTATCCTGTATTTAGATTTGAATTGTTCATCCTTCCTAAAGAGTGCTTTGTAAATTGTGATAGGATAAGCTCTTTCTGATCACAAATCCTTTAAGAAACATATTACATTTCCTTTTCAATGACTGCAATTTGTTGTAGCAGCAAGAAGTGTGTCTATGAATATTTACTTACTAGAATGTTATATAACTTAAAAATTCTATTTTACTAGCAATTTACTGGCACAGCACACAGTACTGCTCATATTGGGACTATAAAGTTTAGACTTACAATGCTGCAATAATGTTTTTATGTGATAACTTTAAGTGTACTCCCGAGTGCATAAGCAGCAGCCTAATCCACAACCTGTTTTTTTTTTTTTTTAAAGCCAGGGCTTTCCCCACTGTGACCTCATCTTAACACTGCAAAGCTACATAAAGACAAAAGAAGAGAGGCATCTGCTAATTCATTTCTTTGAACTATACTATTGTTCCACCTGGGGATCCCCACAGAAAAAAAGACAAGACATAAAAGAAATGATGTCTAGACGTGTGGTTGTCAACTGGCAATATGCATACCCCTTTTTAAGCAGGGGTACTTAAAAAGGTCCTAGAGGGTACTCAGATCTAATGTGGCCGATAAATGTCATGTGCGTGTGCACAGCTGCAGCGCAGCACACAGGTGGCCAGGAGAACAGCCAGGTCCAGCTGATAAGTATGTTGTGAAGGAAGGGGCCGGAGGAGGGGTGATGGGGCAGTTCGAGGCCCCAGCAGTGGGGGATGGAATGGGGCTGGGGCAGGGGCAGGGGCTGCCCACCCAGGGCAGGGAACTGGACTGAGCTGCACAGGGAGTGGCTCCTAGCGCTGCATGCACCCTGAGAGGGCATGGGGGGCTGTCACAGTAACTGAGGTGCCCTGTGCCTAAAGAGGGGGAAAAACTGCTAGGGAAGGAGCCCTAGCAGTGATTAGGGAGCACACCAAGTTGGGCACAGTGAGCCCAGGAAGGGGGCAACATTGAGAAGCTGGAGTGTGGGCACGGAGAACCCCAGAAAGGGGGCCATTTTATTGAGAAGCCCAAGTTTGGGCACTGGGAGCCCCTGATAGGGGGCTGCATTTATTAGGAAGCCCAAGTTGGGCACAGTGAGCCCAGGAAGGGGGCAACATTGAGAAGCTGGAGTGTGGGCACGGAGAACCCCAGAAAGGGGGCCATTTTATTGAGAAGCCCAAGTTTGGGCACTGGGAGCCCCTGATAGGGGGCTGCATTTATTAGGAAGCCCAAGTTGGGCACAGTGAGCCCAGGAAGGGGGCAACATTGAGAAGCTGGAGTGTGGGCACGGAGAACCCCAGAAAGGGGGCCATTTTATTGAGAAGCCCAAGTTTGGGCACTGGGAGCCCCTGATAGGGGGCTGCATTTATTAGGAAGCCCAAGTTGGGCACAGTGAGCCCAGGAAGGGGGCAACATTGAGAAGCTGGAGTGTGGGCACGGAGAACCCCAGAAAGGGGGCCATTTTATTGAGAAGCCCAAGTTTGGGCACTGGGAGCCCCTGATAGGGGGCTGCATTTATTAGGAAGCCCAAGTGTGGGCACAGCGAGCCCCAGGAAGGGGGCAACATTGAAAAGCCCAAGTGTGGGCGCAGAGAGCCCCAGAGAAGAGAGGCAGCACTTTTAAGAAGCCCAAGTTGGGCATGGCGAGCCCAGGAGGGGGGTCGCATGACTAGGAAGCCCAAGTTGGGCACGGCAAGCCCCAGATAGGGGCCAGTATTATTGAGAAGCCCAAGTTGGGCACGGTGAGCCCCAGAAAGGGGGCCATCTTAGTGAGAGACCCAAGTTGGGCACAGTGAGCCCCAGAGAGGGGGCAGCAAAGGAAGGAAGGCCCGGGGAGAGCAGTAAGGGGCCGACTAGTGTCGAGACAATGGTGATTACATCGGCGAGGTTTGGACTGCGGTGTAGGGGAGGAAACAGGGCCGCAGATATCGCCCCCTAGTGGCGGGGCAGACTAAGGGCAGCCTCCCGCTGATTAAAACTAATTATTCAATTAAGATCAAAGGCATGGCAGGCGAGACAAGGCGGGCGGTTGCCCCAGAGACAGGTGTGTGGGCCACATTGAGGGCGGCCCAGCGAGACGACCTGTCACAGGGGCATGTGTGTGGATCTGCATGGGGCAGGGCAGGATGCCACTGTGGGCTGGTGATGGGGCTGCACCAGGCTCTTCCCAGCAGGGGCTGAGCTGGGTTGCACTCTGGCTGGGCAGCAGCAGTGCTGGGAGGGGGCTATGGGAGGGGCTGCAGCCACCCCAAAATTCATTGTTGCCCCCTAGATAGGCCCCTCCACGCACCGCCACCACCCGCCTCCAGCACAGCCTGGCCTAGCCCCCACCAAGAACAGCTCAGCGCCAGTCCCCGCTCACAGCTGCAGCCTGACCCACCCCACCTTGCATGCAGATCCAGGGGCACATGCCCCCCATGCCCACCCTGGGGTGTGTACAGTGGTGGGAGACAGGGCAGAGCATGGGACAGAGCCATGGCTCATCCAGGGGTGGAGGGAGTGGAGGGGGTGGCAGCTCCTGCCACTATGCGTGAGCCATGCTGTGCTTGGGGCTGGGGGTGGTGGTGCTAGGAGGGGGGTGGAGGGGGGCTGCAGCCACTCCAGGATTCACTGTAGCCCCCCCCCATAGCCCTCTCCTAGCACCACCACTGCCTGCAGTGAGCACAAAGCAGCCCAGCCCCTGCCAAGAGCACCTTGGCGCTAGCCCCAGCCCACAGTGGCATCCTGCCCTCCTGTGTAGAGATCCGGGGGCACGTACACCGTGCCCTTCCAGAGGTACACATAGCTGCGGGACCCACCCCCCATGCATCCTGTGCCCTGCCTTGATTGGGCAGCCCCTGCCCCTGCTCCAGCCCCACTCCCTCTCCCACTGCTGGGCCAGCCTGCCCTCACCCCATGGGAAGATCCAGGGGCACATGCCCCCATGCCCTCCTGGGGTGTATGCAGTGGTGGGAGCCACCATCCCCCTCCCCATGCCCTCGGACAAGCTTCTTGTGGCTCTGTCCTGCACTGTGTCCTGGCTGTGCAGCCCCAGCCCCACTCCCTCCCTCACCACAGGGGCCTTGATTTGCTACCCCGCCTTAAAAACAAGAAAAAAAATAGAAAGGGGTACCTGAGTTGGATCTTTGAGAGAGAAGGGGTACATGTGTTAAAACAGGTTGGAAACCCCTAGTCTAGACCATTAGTAGCTTCAGATTAAAAATCCTTAGTTTCACGTCTGTGATGTAACTGCATAGCAACCCAGGTGTAACTTTCACTTCACACATTCGGCACATGACCCAAACAGGTCCAGTTCATTTTCCAAGGATATTTAATTAATTTATATCTAGCAACTACTACTTTTGTTCTTTACAAAGATTCAAAAGGTTGTGTTGTTATTTTAACTGAGATTTTTTTTTAATTGTTTATCTTTTGACAAGTTATATCAAGTAATATGTTGTTTTGTGCAATCAAAAGGTTCAGTATGAATGTCTGGTTCTACAGCATGAGAAAGATAGAGACTAGGGAGTGTACACAAAAGAACAATAAAATCAAGCATTGATGAACTCATCCTACTAAAACAAGAACTTTTCTTGTTTTCATAGTTAGGCAGTTGTGGTTCTTATCAAACACTAGAGTGGAAATGCTAAAATTCAAACTAAATGGAAGCAGAAAGAACATGAAAGGCTTTCCTCAAGAGATTTTCTGGCTGGTTTTGTAGACTGAAGAATTTAATTGGCCAAATTTTCCCCTGATTTTCCAACCTGACTCAAGCATCACACAGCATTTGCTCATCACATTTTAAAAAAAATACTGATGCCCAAATCCTCAAAGGTGTTTTACTTCAAAAGGAATTAAGTACCTAATACCTTTTGAGGATCTGGATGAGTGATTAGCTTTTGCAGCAAACTATTCATTCAACAGATTTAGCTTCTTTCTTGAGGAATATATGTTTGCAGATCATAATGACCTAAAAATGTACTGCTTGTTTAAAATGTCTTAGTATTTAAAAGTAACCATTGGTGGTGCACTGATTGCATGTATCTGAAACTGAAACATTATCTGTTGGGGGCCACAAGTATCATACATTCTTTTTCTTAACTGACCTGAAGAACACAGACTACATCCAGAATGAATATTTGTATGAGAGCGATATTTTCCATGAATGTTTATGCATCTCATTTTGAAATGTGTTCTCCTCAAATACTGGTGACAATAAAGCTGTTTCAGCTGTTTGAGGGTGCAAGCATGAGCAAAGCAAAGTATTTAGAAAAGCAAACGAATATTCTGAGGATTCCCCAGCTGGATTTCTCTAGTTCTTTAATGTGTGACTGGGTATCAAATCCCACACAGCGTGTAATGGGATAGGAGTTAAAATCCCTTTCCATATGTAGGGAAGGAAAAAGTTCCCTTCCACTAAGTTTTTCTCAGCTGCCTGGGAAGGATGCCTTGTCTTTAAGATAAGAAGGTAATTGTTCAAGAGACAGCCCAGCAATAGAATACAATCTTCAAACCAGTATAAAAATTTATAATTAACATGACACAATATAATTAGTGAAAGGAGACTGTTTCCCATCTGCTATTTATGGGTGGTTATAGACATGCTCTGGGAGGCAGCGGAGGGGTGGGAGGAGTTAATTAGCAAGCTGTGATAATTAAAAGCACCTGAGCATCACTTGTATCAGTGTCTCCACACTGTAAAATGGCAGGGGGGCACTTTGAACTAAAGCTCATCAAATGAGCTTTAGTTTAAAGTGCCCCGCCACCATTTTTTTACTGTGAGGACATTGCTACACGTGATGCTGGAACCTGCTGGGGTGCATTAATTTCCACACTCCAGCAGACTCAATTAATCGAGTCTGCTCCAACATGCTGGATTTACAGCACGTTGGAACAGCCTTCCTGCACATGTATGTATCCTACATGTTTTATTTCCTAGAATTCTGGCTGAACGCCCTAGAGATTTGGCTAGGTTTGCACAGAGATCTTTTCTGAGGCTGGACAGCTTGTTCAAGACACAAAATATCTGGACTTGCTTACATACAGAAATAACCATGACACTTTCTCTCTCAGGCCACTAGCATGTTACATTTGTTATGTGTTGTTATGTGAATATTGCATAACAAATCATAACACACCAACTGGCCACGCACAAATTATTGCAGGATATTTCTACACCACAGAACTTCGCTATTTCAATGAGAAACTTCTTTATGGCTGATCTGCCATTTTTCTCCCGGGTTAAACTGGTTCAACCTCTGGCATATTACAACTGTCACATGATACTTAACATAGAATATGCAACAAATATAACATCTTCCAGGGGGCTTATTTTGACCTGACTCAAATGTGTGAAGTGGAAACAACAGTTCACCAGAGAAGATAATGTCACTAAGACAAGCATTAAGAGAAGCTGGTGAGATTAAATGTACCAAAGTCTAAGAAAATAGAAGACTCAGGGGCTGCTTACAGATGTGGGGAAAAAAACAGTCTTTTACTTTCAGCTCTGTATAGATCGCGTTCTTCGGTGGGGCTTTTTGGCACTTTTATCTAATAGAATAAATCAGCTACTAGATAAAAGCATCAAAAAGCCCTGCTGAAGCATGTGGTCTATACAGATGCTGGGGAACAAGTCAAATTGATGTGATTCTGCTTCCAGTAAAGCATTGGGGTTTTTTGTTTTTCAAGTTGTCCCAGGGGAGCGGGGGCACTGGGAGACCCCCGCGGCGGTCAAGGGGTCTGCTTACCTCCAGCAGGGCCGGAGGAGCCGAAGAAACCCCAGGCGCCGGTAGCGCCGGCGCGGGTCGTCAGCCGGGCGTTTATTCGGCTGCGGCTGAACGACGGGGGCAGGGCACGCCGGACGGGAGAAATAAATGGCGACCGTGCCGAGGCAGAGGGGCGGCTGAAGGGAGCGAGACGGGGCGCGGAGCCCCAACGAGCAGGGGATCCCCCGCCGCCTGCGGAGGACGGGGCGACGCCAGGTGGAGGCAGAGAAGGCTGCGAGCAGTGCAGCAGAGCAGGCTGCGAGCCCCGCGGCGGGGCCCCTGCGGGGTGCGGGACGACGCCGAGCAGAGGCGGAGCAGGCTACGAGCCACACGGCAGAACCAGCTGGGAGCAACGCAGCGCAGCACCCGGGAGCGGGACAACGAGGGGAGAGGTCAGCCTCGTGAAGGGGGCAGCTGCCAGCGGGGAACCTGCCACCCGAGACGGCCGGAGGGGCGACGACGGCGCCGAGAGGGGGACCAACGATACTCCACGCTATAGAGCCGACGGCACGGGTAACTGGGGCGAGAACTATTGGGAGAGCAGAACAGACATCTGCAGCCCAAGAAAGGGGGGTGTAAGCCGGCATCCTTATGGAGAGAGGCACGACCGGTCCGAAGACCGCTGGTAGTCACCAGCGGGTCTGAACCAAGAGAGCGCGAGGCAAGGACGGATTGGGGGGCCAGAATAGGAAGACCTGAGGGGGCGTATGGCCGGGGTGTAGGGGAGGACGGAGCCCCGAGAGTTCCCGCAAGGAAGCACGCCAGCACCGGGGGATGCCCCGAGGGAAGACCCCCCACTGAAAGAGTCATCAAAGTCGTGGCAGGCGAGTTCTGGGGTCTCCCTTTATACCAGGCGGGGCAAAACCTGGGCGATACGAATGAAGCCCGGGTGTGCAAAACATCGGGTCCGGGCGAAGGCGGCGTGCGAACTCCTGGTGGAACGGAGGCGGGTACACAAGTCTATCAGGAGCCAATGTGATTCACTTATAATTGACATGTAAATATTTTCAAGGTAGCTATGATGGTTATATAACAACTCAAGTTTTTAATCTTTATGTTGAAGTAAAAATCCCAGGATTCAGTGTTACAGATGAAAGGCTGTGGAAGATTAACTACATCTGAGTACTGCGAGAAAGAGGATTATAATATGTTGGATTAATGGGGTATATTTGAAGATTGAGGCCAGGTACAGACATTATACTTTTAATGGTATAAGTGATTGGAAATGAATCTATACCCATAACAGAACAGAAGTTCAGCACACATGACTGGTTTAAAAATGGTGGAACCCAGTCAAAGATTTGCCCCTCTCACCAAAAGGCAAATGTGTATTCTGTTCTCTACTGATCTAAACTATGCTGTTTACAGAAAACTGAGTAACTTAGATTGATTCTGCCTCGGGCTTTTTAAATGTCTGTACCTAGCCTGAGATATAATGGAAAAGCTCTATTAAGATAATAAAAAATGAGCAAATTTTATACCTCTTGCACTATGGCCACTTGCCTTGCTTTTATCACAAGAAAGACCTCAATATTTAACTGTCATGCTGCCCATTTATCTAGCTTTGTTAGGTCCTACTGAAGTCCCTCACAGTTGTCTCTAGTCTTAATTATTGCCATCTCAGTCTGTGCCTCTTTTTTTTTTTTCCAGATAATTAAACCAACAATAGTCTTAGTACAAGATACAGAGGTTCCCCAAAATTAAACTATCAAAATTTGCAATTTATTCCCACTCTTTACTTGTTGACCTTGAACCAGTTTCTAAGACGTAGTAGTACGTTACTAGTCACAGGGCACATCTACACGAGATGCTTACTGTGTATTAGCCTAATAACACTGCACAGTAGCATGGTGGTTAAAAACCATGCTAATAGCCTACTGTGCAGTGTTATTAGGCTAATGCCCAGTAAGCATCACAAAATAACCAGGCACCAGCACTACTGCACAGTAACTCTAGTTACTGTGCATTTATTTAGTACTTTATTAAGCAAGTACTAAACTAAATGTGTAGTATCTAAGGCATGGTAATGAACATGCAGATGTACCCACATTTTACTTTAATGTATAGATTTACTTTATTCACTATAAAGAGCCAGCTTTACTATTGATTTTATTTTTTAAACTATTCCAGCAGGCAAACTGTGCTAAGGTTTTATTTGAAAATATACAATCATTGACTCTCTAAGCCAGGACAGGTAAGCCAGGACAACAAAGTCCCTAGTGATAATAGTGTATTTAATGTAAATATGATGCATAGTTTTCAAAAAAAAAAAGTGGTCAATGACTAAGGTTTTTAGTCTAAATATGTCCTAATGTAGGAAAGCAGAATGCTGTTCTTTTATTCTCCTCCAGCTCTGTTTTCTACCATTTACTAACCTTTCACAGGAAATTAATTTGACTTTAAGGTAACCTTCCTACCACAACATGAATAAACTTTAAAATTATTTGGAACTTAAGTCTCCATTATTTTATACTACCGATAAAAATGGAGATGGAATTTAACTTAATTCCTTTATTAATTTATCTAAAATAAGATAAATCTGTAAATAACTGTAAGAGGGCCCATCTAGGACCCTCTCCTTTTGCCAAATTAATTAACCTGCTTTGTGGTTCCTTTGGGGTATCGATCTCTAAAATAAAATTTTAAAATTGGATTCATATTGGAATGAAATACAGTTATTCCGAAAACAATGCTATCCACAAGACAATTATGTGGACAATTCCCAAATGCAAACTAGAGATCACTTGAATGCTTCATGTTGGAAACTGTCAAAAACATTGAAATTTTGAAACGGATCGCACAGCAATGCATCCATAAAAAATAACATCATACGGTGTTATATTTATGTCCTTAATACAGCTCCAGTAGAACATGTTTTGTTCACTCCACTTATAATGATCTTTAAGTTATTACTGATTCAGCGCACAAGCCCTTGACATAGACTAATTTAACAGAAAGAAATGACAGATTTCATTTGTGATATTGTAAGAGTGTGAATATGGTTTTGAACAGTGAAGCAACTATTTATGTTTGAGCTTTTTTCCTACTTCTAAGCAGGCAATATTAAAAGGGGGAATTGTCCCTTGCAATCCAAATCCTATTTACTTTAGCCATGGAAAAATTGCTGTCACATATAACCAACCTTGAGCTAGCAGATACAACTTCAGAAAATATTTTTAACTAAAAAAGGAGTATTTTTTTAGACATGCCAATTAAAAATCTAAATTATTTTGCCTCCCCAATTTACCAAATACCTTGAAACAAATATTCTGTAAAACTAAGGAGCTATGTATAATTTTGAAATGACACTTTTCCCCACACAGAAAGAGTTCCCCAGTTCATGTCAATAAAAGCGACAGAGGAGTCCAATTAACAGCAGCACTTCTTTGCGTACACTGTCGCTGGAATCAACAGATGAAGTAGGCTGTAGCCTACAAAGCTTGTGCCCCTCTGAACAAATTAGTCTGTAAGGTGCCACACTGACCTGTCTTCTGTAAGGCCTAAGTAATTATTACTGGAAGGTTTTCCCTTTGTAATGTTCTCCCAGAATGAGGTCCTAATCTGGAAACATAATGGAAGAAGAGGAATCTGAGATTTTGAACTGCAAGTAGTTTCTTTAGTTATTACTGGAGCTGCATTAAGGATATAAATATAACACTGTATGATGTTATTTTTAAGGATGCATTGCTCTATGATCAGAGTTTCAAAATTTAAATATTTTTGACAGTTTCCAATATGAAGCAATCAAGTGATCTCAAGTTTGCATTTGGGAATTGTGGACTATATACTGTGGCCTGTGTTTCTGAAAACTGTGAGGTTAAACACCTAAATCCAGATGTAGGAAATGATCTGATTTTCAGAGATATTACATATCTATCAGTCCTATTTTGGTGAATGAATATTATTATTTTATATGCCTTTGCTTTTCTAATGTTGCTTGGTGGGAGCGGAGCGTCACGTCACAGAAGCCATCATCAGAACTGATTAGTAAGTATCAAAGATTAATAAAAACATAATGACACAGATTGGAAGTAGATGATATGTGAAATAAGAAGAAAAACAGTGAGCTCTTGAATAAAGTGATACTGAGAAAAATGTCCAAAACACTCCTTCACCATTTGAGAAATGTTTAGTATCTGTAGACTTTTTTTCTAGTTGATCACAGAAGATAATTCCAAAACTATTTGTCTTTGAAGTAGAATAGTGAGCTGTGATAAATCCGTGACTTGTTTTGGCACAACTGCATTCAGGCACCATCTACAAGATGTGAATAAATACCAAATTATAACTAGTTCCCAGTCCTTGCAAACCACTGCTAGTGTAAATCAATGTCAATGTACTGCATCTACTCACTGTCTCTTCCTCTTACTGCTTCATTGAACAAAGTGAAAAAAATTTAGGCCTGCTGTATGGCTGACAGGAAGTAAAGAATATGCATCAGCACTGATGCCCATTATATTCCAGCTCAAATCTATGCCTCAGTTCAGGAGATGTAAATTACTCAAATTTGAGAACAAAGAAGAGTTGTAATTCTGGATCAAACTCATGTCCTGTTCCAAAGGAAGGTTGTTATAATGAGTCAGAGAGACATGACCTATTCATTATTTTTATTTTACCATTCCCCCATTCTACTCTCAGGACACAAACAAGGCTCTACCCACCCTACTTACTCTGAACTATTTTTTGTGTGTCCTCTCTTACTGAAATCCTACTTCATTACTAGATCAAGGTGTAGTAGAATTAAAGCTTCAAGTCCCACCCCTTTCCCACCCTCCTTCCATCCCCTCCTCCACTTCTCCTTGGTGCCTGATCTAGTTTAAAGTCCCATTTGACACAATCTGGAGATTTGTAAGTATGGACCAGAATTAAGTTACAAACAGCAACTTAAGCTAAGAACAGGGTGAAGAAGACATACCCTATGTTGTTACCTATAATAATTACCTCTCTAGGCAATCTTCATCAGGAAGATTTCTTCAGGCAGCCCTTTTTGTGGGGGATGCTATATCGTAAGCAAATGTCATCTACACTGACATTTACCAGAAAAATAAATAACAAAACCACAGATCAGGATTTTGTTAATTAAGCCTTTATCCCATAGTTCTTCAACAAATCTCCCACAGAAAACACCCAAAGTTACTGGTTTACAATTAAGAAGAGAATGGTCTTAGAAGCAAAATGCTAAATCAAATGAAATCCTATAGAAAAATATGGACTTTACAATTCAGTCAGATATTTTAGAATTGTCTTTATTTCATATTATACGAACTTCCTAATGAAAATCGAGACATTACAATTCTAGAAAGTATAGTTGGAAGGTATGAAATAGAAATCATAAGATTTAAGGAATTGTAGGACTATTATGGTTCAGAATAGTGTTGCTTAATAATACATCCAATAGACTACTGTGTGTTTCATTCAGTCTGAGAAGGCAAAAAGGGCAAATGAGTTAAAGGCAATATGTTTGTGTGTCACAACAAGTGAAAAACCGAAGCAGAATCCCAATAAATATAGCATAAAAAGAGTAAACCAAGCAGATGACAAGCCTGCAGCGGAGATGACATTGAATATGAGGAATGAAGACTAGCAGAATAATCCAGAAAGCAATCCAAGGCTGCATGTCATTCATGTGACAAATAGAAAGACAATCCTTCTTCTTTTATTTCTAGAGAAAATGAAAGTAAGTTAAAGAAGATTCAATGCAGAAGATGGCACTGCATACCAATGAGGATGATACTATTCCTGAATATCCTTACTTTTTTAAAATAGAAATATTTCTATTGCTTTTCCTTCATCAAAAGAGGTAAAAGAGATGCTTTGCTTTCAATTTTTTACTAGTTTCTATCTCAAACATAAAGAATTATCTGTTCTGAACCCAGACAGCTCTTTGGTGACTAACACAGACACATGAGTTGATTCACTCTCACCCACAGGAATATTTTCTCATTTGCTATAATGTGACATTTAATGTTCAAGAGAGCTCACCCACCAAAACACAAAGTCTCAGAGACAAATGTTCTTCTGAAATGAAGTTCTCAACACCCATGAGTAGAAAGTGTCAATATATGACACCAGGAAGGAATCATATTTTCCTTCCCTAAAAATCTGTGTGTCAAATCCAAACAAAACACTGAAGTTAATTAATAGACTCTCATTCATTTCAGTGGGTTTTGTATCAGGCTCTAAATGACTAAGGCTGAGATACAGAGATGACCAATATTGTTGCTACAAACATTTCATTTATTAACATCATGTCAAAAATTGAAGATTTAAATTCAGCTACTCCACATGGGTTTTTTTGTTTTTTATGCAAAACATATATCTGGAAGTGAAATCTGAAATTCAGATCATTAAAGAGGGAAGGTAGGTGAAAAATTGATGCTGTTGCTATGCATCATTTCGTTGGTTCAATTTAATTTACATTTGTATTATATTGCTTAGTGTCATTGCTGTGCATTTTATATTGTAGTTGTAAAATCCTAATACATAGATTTGAAGAAAAAAAGAAAAGAACCTATCATCAAAACATCACATCAAAAGACAGGATACTACCTATAAATTGCCACTAGCAATGAAGGAGAAGAGAGAGCTTAGATTAGAGTGAATGACAGATTTATTTTAAGTACGATTTTAACATGTTCCCTGAAAAATGAGACAGAAAACATTTGTCACCACACCAGGGAAAGGCCAATTCCAACATGAAGCACTATCAGGTGGAAATCTGATTTCTGGCAGTAGTCACTTGTACATTGTAAAATTTGAATATGTCACAAATAAGTTTGAACTGCAATCTGAAGCTCTTTAAAGCTTGTATAAATGACATGTCAATTCTAATGTGCCACTGTTGGGTGAGAGACCAAAACAAAATGATACAACCAATTACTACCTGATGTAGTACAAGAAGATACTTTTAAAATAAAATAAAATCGGTATGGAAAATGTCTTGATTTGCATTAGGAAGTCTGTATAATATGAAATAAAGAGAACCTCATTTAAACTCATTTCTTTCTTAGTGGCTTTTAAATTACTTTATTATTTTAACACAGACTTTCTGCTCTACGTTGCAGAATTCCATATTCATTCCTTCTATACACATGATTCTATATGACGTGGATTTTGTACGATGATTTATAATGGTTGAAGAGGACTCTTAATCTGAAGATGCTCTTAAAGAGTCACAAAATTAACAGGTTTTTAAGAGTCTCTTACTATTCTTATATTGGTTTAACTCTTTTGCTTTAAGCTAATATTTAAGCTTTTCAGTTCTACTACAAACCCAGTTCACTTGGACTGCAAGGCCTCTGGCCCAGGTCACCTGTGTAATGTCAGAAATTTGAGGAACATTGTGATGTCATAAAATGATGGCATTTTTAGAGCACTCTCAGGTGAAGGCCTCATGTTGTTTCACACCTGCACAACTGTGACTTACCACTAGAGGGCTAGAGAACAGAGGAATGGACTGGAGCCCAGGGCATGTGTAGATGGAATGAGGGCCCTAAATTGAAGCAGTGGGTTTTTAAAAATACCACTTCGATTTAGGGTCTTTAAAACCCCCATGTCCTGCACACACCCACTTATGTGCCTCTCCAGAGGTGGGGAGGAAAGGGCAAGCTGCCAGTGGGCAGAGCGGTCCCAGGGCTATGTGGGGGGAGGCTGGTGCTTCCCTCTATGGCAGTGGCAGCCCCCCCCGGCAGCACCAGCCACAGGCACCCAAGGGGGCACTGCAGCTACAGAAGGAAGCACCAGGCTCAGGAAGGCCGGCAGGCTACAGGAAAAAAAAAAAAAGATTGTCATTGTTTTTCTTGGGCAGAGCCTGCTTTCCCAGGCTGCTGCCAGGCTGCCTGCATAGGCTTCCTGCAGAACCCCTGAGCTGCATGGAGCCTGGTGCTTCACTCTGCAGCTGTAGGGAAGCAAACTAAAACTCTTCAAATGAGTTTTACTTTGCTGTACCCCAAGTCATTTAAAGCACATTATGACACCGAATTTGCTACAGTGGCTGGAATTAATATGCCACCAACACATGCAAACACCATCACAATTAAAGTGGTGCAAAAGTATTTAATCCACTTTAAAAAGTATTGTGCACACATGCCCCTCAATTTGTCTACACACGGCCCCAGATTCTATTCCTCCCCTCTGGTGGAAGAGGAATGGGGAAGGTAGCATGTTACTGGGAGGAAGACTAACCTCCATGGGGTATTTTCTCCCTCCACATTGAGCAGGAAGCCAGCCAGAGCAGAGGGTAGAAGGGAAGAAATCTTGAAAAACTGTGTTAAGTGAGGTGTGGGAGGGGAAAATAAAGAAAAAGAAGTGAAAAAAAGATCTTAAAAAATTGAAAGGATTAAAATCTTGCATGGCGACGCAACCCCCATCTTGCTGGGGTCATCTGATCCCAGCAGTCTTTCCTGCCCAAGTGCAGGGGGGGCTAGACTGGATGATCTGTAAGGTCCCTCCCAGCCCCTAAAAACTATGAAACTATGAAACCATGTGTCTCAGGGAATTGGGTTTGGGTAGGAGTAGGGAGTGGAGTTATGGGCAGCAGGGGCTATGCTGGCTAGGAGCGGGGAGCTGTTCTGGCCTGAGTGGTGAGACCCTAGGGCTGGGAAAAGCATACTTTCCCTGACTCTGGGGTCTTGCAGTGTTAAGCCATTCTCAGCAAGTCAGCCTGAGCATAGAGCCCCAGAGAAGCAGCCTCTCTGGTGCCTTGTGCTTAGGCTGAAAATGACCTGACCACTCTGCTTTCAGCCTGGAGTACCTGGGGTTCGCCAGAGGACAGAGCCCCAGAGAAGCAACCTGAAATTGAGCTTTCTGTAGCCATAGCATGCAACTGTGGGAAGCAGGCTTCCTGACTCCATGGTCTCTCTGCAATTAAGCTCAGAGAAATTGCTCTGAGCAGGAAGTGGGGATAGGTGGGGAACCACTAGAGTTTTGGGAGGTTGGAAGGGGTAGAGCAGCTGGGTGCTATGCATGCTGGGATGCTGGAGGAATGAAAGTAAAGTATTTTACCTCCCCTGACCATTCAAACAATACCTTGGAATAGCATAGGTAAAATGTTTCCAAGATAAACCTCCTTTGCGTGGCTTATCTTTAAAACATGTAGAGGGTACTTATGATGGTTTAACACACATTAACTAATAGCTGCTCTCATTTTAAGTGCCTTTATGCTGGTTTTAAGGTAACCTGTGCCAGGCCCCAAACTGACTTCTTTTTTGACATTCTAGTATCTGAGCCCATTGAATTTAACCTAAATAGGCCTTTATTCAGTGTTACGTCTCAGCTCTGTATTCTTGGGGAACCCTGGTACAGGATGCAGTCTGTCTGACTCACAAAGGACTCACCCCCCTCCCCTCCTCTACCTAAACGAAACTGATTAAGATGCAGTGAGAGACGCACCTAAGACCCTCACCAGATAAGGGTGACGAGTGAATCAACTGCCCTAGGTCTCATTTACATGAGAGATGGAAAACAGAAAGCCTGAAGCAGAGGCTGCAGTGAATTCTGGGACCAGAGAAGCAGGAGAGCGCTGCATGATGGGGAATCTGTGCTTCCAATGTTAATCAACCCATGTTCACACACATCCAGCTCAGCATTTATCAGACCAGTTCTAATCTGGATTTGCTAAGGACTTTTCCCCCCCCAGACACACACACACAGCTCTAAGTTTAATAGGCATCTCGGGCCGTACATTCCCCGGTCCCACTATGGGAGGCCTATTTAAACTTGATTGACTAAAACTCGGTTGCCGGGTTAGGGAATGCTGAGGCAAGAGACCGAGTCAGAGGGGGTATGGGCAACATTTGAACAATGGTTAAGGGTTCATCACAGCATCCAGCCTGCTGGAGCCCTAATCCCAGGTGTTGTCATATCTTTCCCGAGACGACTGGTGGGAGTCCTCTCCACAAAAGGTTATGAGCACCCCAATAATTGTTTTAAGTCTGTTAAAAGACTATAGTAAGATCTGGAAAAGTCATGCTAAGCTGAGGCTTGTGCACAACAAGTAAAAATCCAAAATCCTGATGCTGCAAGCTATCTATTGTTCCTGAAGAAACCATGAGATATCCCATCAGTATATCTGCCACCCATAGGAATTTCAAGCTGGCTCCCAAGTATTTGGGTTACTCCCTAATCTTAAGTGTTTCCTGATTATCAATCAGTTTCCTGAGATGGTCCAAACCAGATAACCCCTTGTCAATAGAAAAGACAATGATTTACACTACTGAGGGTGCTTCGAAGCAGCTGAACTGAGGGTATAAAAATCTGTAAGTGTGTGTGCTGCTAGAAGAGGAAAAGGAAGGAAAAGAAGTAGAAGCAGGAGGAAAGAAGGAGAAGAAGAAAACCCCTGTGCTGACACCATCCCCTGTCGTTCTTGGGACGCTGGAAGAACAGATCATCTCTCTCTTCAAGGATTGTGCTACGGACTGTGCCTGTCAGCTTTGCAGCCTGAGTACCGTGGACTAGGTGAGATCCCAGCGTTCTCTGTCTTCTTTCTAGGCATAAACTTCTGAACCTGAACTGTATCAGTTAAGCTTGAGCTAAGTTTCCCCAAATACTTAGTGAAACCAGGGTAGTATTGTCATTGTTGGTGTTTGTTTTTCTTTTGCATGTCTATTACTACTAGTACTATTATATATTTCATATGCTTAGCAATAAATAACTTTTATAGTCAAACTGGTAGTAATTGGGTATATTTTTCCTTCTCTGCTTCTCTTTCCTCCCGTGCTCTGCAGCAACGCTTCTTTTACCTATGCTAAAGATCCCTGTGAAGCCCAAATTATTGTGGGGTCTGCTCATCAAGAGGCCAAAGATTGGGACGTGCTGAGTTTGAAACACATAAGGGGATCAGCTTGTATAGGCTGATTGACCCAGTTTGACTCAGACGTGCCCTTATGAACTGAATGCTGGCCCATGAGGGTGTCAGCTGGACACCCAGCCGGATTCAGATGGATTCTGTTCACCTGTGTGCTTGTGTCTGACTGCATTTTATTGTTGCTCTTATGAACTGATTCTTGGCATATGAGGGTGTCAGCCTGTCCATGCTGATCAGCCCGGCCAGGTCAGGCGTGTCACGTTAATTTGTGTGTGTTTGTGTGTATGACTGATTTGGTGACTGGAGGAACCCAGTCCCATTGAGATTGAGTCCTGCAAGATAGCTCCATTGGGGGTGAGGGCTTGCAGAAGGGAGAAATACAGCTCTGTATAGTAACACAAGCAGCACATTGACAGAATTACCAAGACCCTAGAAACTATCCCTAATAAATGAGCACACCCCAAAGTAATGGGCAAATTTGGTAACATCAGCAAGGTATATAAGCACATTACCTTTTTATTAGGATTCATTTGCAGAGTGCACAACAGTGTTTGTACATGTTGAAAATATAATTGTGTATATTAGAATGTGTGTGTTGAAAATATAATTCACAAATCGTATTTCGCTTAAGAATATTTTTTATCAAGATCTGGGAAATGACTGAATTTAGTAAAGACAGGTCTGTCTAATTTATTTAGTTAATTGTTTTTAACTTTAGCATGTAAAATAAACAATAATTCTAAATAGTATAAAGCATGAACATCAAATTAAACCAGTAATAAGGTAACTGGAGCAAAGATGGTTAAATACTTGTAATTTTTTTTTAAAGCCTACCTGAAGGTATCTGTTTAAATTATATAGTATATAAAATAGTTGCTGTCAGAACCCATTGACTAAATGCCTCTGGCACAGTGGAAAGTCCCAGCACAGCAAAAAGCCCCACCAAGTCCAACGGCTGCAATCGCTTAAGTTTCAACAAGTCCTCGTGATTGGCTGACCATGCGCGCCACCCATTGGCCGGTTACAAATTAATCCCACTTGGCAACTAGTAATTGGCTTACTAGCTATATAAAAGTAAAAGCAGTTTCCGCCCTCGTTGGAGAACTCCGCACGCATCTTGGAGTAAACTTGGAGGACTGATCACCCACCAACAACTCCCCGTCACCAACTTTCCTGACGTACCCCTTCCCTGGTACCACAATAAGCCGATTGCGAACGTCTCGTCTCGTCTCGCCTCGATACCCTCTCGTGTTCCAGAGAGCACTCGCTACGTTTGTAACTGCAACCAAAGTCAGCTATCTGCCTGCGCTGCGTGCATCAGCGGCGTAAGTAAACAATCTATTTTTACCAATATGCATCTGTGCCTAATTCCACTCCATTCACTGAAGTACCCACCTGGCGCTCCGGGCTACCGGCCATAGCCCGGCAAGTCGGCCGGCCACCACAGTTGCCTCCAAAAAGAGAAACATCTTGTGAGTGAACCCTCAGAACAATGCATAATTCAAATATCTTGAGATTAGATTTCATATTTTTATCAGTGACCTGGAAGAAAACATAAAATCATTACTGATAAAATCTGCAGACAACAAAGTTTTGGGGGCTGGTAAATAATGAACAGGTCACTGATACAGCCAAATGTGCATAACAATTTGGGAAACAAGAAACTGCTCATTTCAATATAGTCAAATATAATCTCAGACCTCTAGGAACAACATATATATCTGCATGATGGGATATCCTATCCTGGGACCAGGCGCTCTGAAAAAGGCATGGTGGTTCTAGTGGCTAACCAAGTCAACATGACCTGTGGCAGTGCATAGTGTAGGGGCAGCAGCTAGAGGTTTGCTGTTGCTGAGGAACATATCACCTCTTTTTTTTTTTTTTTTTTGGTTTGTTTGGTTTTTTTTGGCTGACATTTAAGCATTGGTTTTCAGCAGCAAATTAATGAGATGACATTTCTCCCAGCAGCAGGAAACCACCAGTTGCTGCTCCTGCATGCTGCCACTGCTCTGCCCTCCCCATTGCTGGAGCCAGAGCTGGAGCTGCTGCCTAAAAATAGGTGGGTTGGAGGGAGGGAACAAGGTACAGGAACATGAAGCACACTTTAGCTTCATTTTGGTGCCTGTGGTTTATGCCCTGCTTGCTCACCTATATGCTAATGGTGTTCCCAACTCATCAAGAAAGATGTTAAAATTGGAGCAGATTCACAGAAGAATCGCAAGAATTAGAAAACTACAAAAAAAAAAACCCTCAGAGCCAAACAAAATGCTAAGGGTGTAGCTGTTAATACTTTGTAAGTACTGTATTTAGCTCTGAAGCAGAAACTTGGTAATAGAAGGAACTTTAATCTAGCAGACTAAGACCTAAGATCCAGTAGCTGATGTTAGACAACTTCAGACTAGAAGGCAGTGTGAGTGACTAACTGTTGAAATAACTTTGCAAACGTTGTGGTAAATTCTCCAGCACTGGAAATTTTAGACCTGAAGCCAGAATTAATGCAGGTCCTATGGTCCGTGTTATTCAGCAGGGAAATACAATCCTAGTGGTTCTTTCTGTTCTTAAAATCTATGCAGGTGGAACTAAACAGCAACTGTGCACCAAAATGAACTCTCACATAAAAATATAGACTATGAATACCAGTGGGAGCAGATTTTCACAGAACAGCCACTCCCTTCCTGACCCCAGTATCCTTGTGCTCACAGGAAATCTACCAAACACCTTTAAAAGGTGAATTTGGGAACAACAATTCATAAGGGGGCTGGACACTAGGAATCAAGGACTGAACACTGATACTGATGTTATGTCATACCTGATTCCTGAAATTCTGCCTTCACACTGCTAGTGACACTGACCCGCCTCCCTTTTGATAAGTCTTAATCCTCCATTAATGAGGCTTCTTTTCTTCTGCTACTTGTTTGTCTACTACCCCTGGAAATGTCTCTCCTTTCACAGCCCTACCCGCTGTTTTAAAATATTTCTGTGCCTGTTTCTTTCATTGGACCTAATGAAGGATGCCTTGCATTTGAAAGCTTGTCTAACTTTAGCCCAACCATGCAGTTGGTCCAGTGAAAAATACAACCCACAAAAATCCTGACCTCTCTCATAAATAAGCTATGAATTTATAAGAATCCCTGAAAGGAAGTTCTCAGTGTCACAGTACTCACTATGCTGCGGGGTATTGGTTCATCTACCTAAGTACCCAGGTGGCCCCATCAACTCAGTATCTCTTTTGAACATAAACTGAGGGTACTATTACAGGTTACCTTTAAAACATTTTAATATTATGTTGTCATAAAGCTAGAATATTTTCCTAGCAGTCACAGGTTAACAATGCCATCTCAGATTTGCATAATTCTGATTTACTGCTAAAGGGTCTGGAAAGCAGGAGCATAAACAGAAGCCATGACTCTATCCCTCCTCTGGCGTGGGACAGGAGGGGGAAGGTGACATGTAGCTTGGAGGCAGAGAAACCACCATGGAGGATGTGGCTTCTTCACTCTGTGGCCAGAAGGAGACAGCTGGAGCTGTGGGTGAGAGGGAAAAAATGTGTGGGGAAATAAACCTCTTTGAAGTGAATGGGCTGGGGTGAGAAGTAGAGAGAAAGGAGTGATTTTTTTTTTTAATTTTTTTTTTAAGGGGCCAAAATCCTGCACATGTTTCATTGAACTGCAATTGGGATTGGTGTTGGCTTAGGGCCAGCACCACCTCCTTCATCAGTAGAGTTCAAGAAGGTTGAAAGTTTGCCCATGGATCAGAGAAGTGGGAAGGGCTGGGAATAGTGTCTCCTGGGTTACTGTGGAGGAATGAAAATAGAGTATTTTTAGCTCCTGCAAGCAGACTAACAATACCCTGGAATGACCTGGGTAAAATGAATCAAACATAAATAACCCTCACCTGAGGTGGCATAACTCTAAAATGTTTAGAGGGTACTTATCCCAGGCTAACACCCTTTAACACAGGGGCGGGCAATTATTTTGGGCAGAGGGCCACTTACCAAGTTCTGGGAAGCTGTCGAGGGCTGCATGGGTAGCCACACCCCTTGACAGTTGCCCCACCCCTGGTCGCCATTTTGGGACTGGAAGTCCGACCTCCTAGCCCCTGACCTTTGCCATTGGAAGTCCCTCTCCTTGCCCTGGAAGTACTCCTTTTGGGAGGAAGGGTGCTGTGCTCTGGAAACAGTGAAAAATGTATATAACTATATGTACGCACACACATCTACTATAACCTATTTTAATTTTATTTAAAAATATTTGTCTATTGATTTTTGTGTTTACAAAACGTGTATCTAGAGGTGGCTGCATAATAGCTTAAAATACAGTCCTACTGTGTGTTTTGTGTGGGCAGCAAGCAGGTATAAGAGGCAGTGTGTGTGTGTGTGTGCGGGGTGTGGTGGCTAGGTGCGTGCTGAGAGAGAGAGCCAGGGCCAGGCTGCCAGTTCCATAGCGTGCAGCTCTAACACATTGCATGTGAGCCACACACGATGCAGCCAGCCAGACCCCATGCCCAGGCTCTGCTTCTACAACCCCACCCTGGGTCTCTGCCCATCCCAGGGCACTTGCACAGGCTCCGTGTTTCTGCCCGCCACCACCATTCTCTGCATTCCCTCCTGCAGGCTTGCCCACTGCTCCTTGCAGCCCCCCACTTCCTGCACTGCTCCCCATGGCCCGTGCCGGGGCCCACCACCTGCTGCAGCCCTGCTGTGACTCCAACACCTGCCACAACCCCGCCACTCACTGTGGCTCCACCATCTGCTGGAGCGCCCCACGGCTCTGCTGCCCACTGAGGCCCAGTGCACCTGCGCCGCCACCCACTGGGGCTCTGCTGCCCACTGGGTCTTGCTTTGGCCCGGCCGTGGCTCTGCCAGGCCCCAGGGCCCGCCTGCTGCTGTGGCTCTGCTGCCTGCCCACTGGGGCCTGGCTGCGGCTCTGCTGCCTGCAGGGGCCTGCTGTGGCCCCACTGCCCACTGGGGCTCTGCTGCCTACTGGGTCCCACTGTGACTCTGCTGCCCACTGACTTCCACTGCTTTCTGGGGCCCAGCTATAGCTCTGCCACCCACCGCAACCCCACCAACTTTCGGGGCCCTCAATGGCTCTGCTGCCCACTGCAGCATCACTACCCTCTGGGGCCCTGCCGCAGCTCCACCACCTGTCGGGGCCCGCTGTGCTGCCTGCTGAGGCCTGCTATGGCTCCACTGCCTGCTGGGGTTCCACTGCCTGCTGCACACCACATGGGTCCTGCTGCTCCCCGCAGCTGCCACTTCCTGCGCTGCTCCCCACAGCCCCCCTGCCACCGCGCTGCTCCATGCAGCTCCCACCGCTCCCCGCAGCCACCACTTTCAGTCAATCTAACCCTATTTTCCACTCAGACGGAGGGAGGGGGAACAGCTCCAGGGGCAGGGAGCCAGAAGCCACAGAGGCTTCTGGTTGGGGGCTGAGGGCGGGAAAGGGGTGGGGGCTGGTGGAGCTAGGCTAGCCTTGTTGCTCAGCCACAGGCTCCTGCTGGGTCCTGCTGCCACTGGCCACATGTTATCTTTGACAGGCAACCATGGGCAGATATAAATTAATTTTCTAATTTTTTTAAGGCCCTGCAGGCCAGATAGAATGGGCCGGTGGGCCGGATCTGGGCCATGGGCCATATTTTGGCCACCCCTGCTTTAACAGGTGAATGTTCCTGTTTTAAGTGCTTTTATCATGGTTTAAAGGTGACCTATAACACCATCCTAACTTCTAACTTTCCACACATGACTGTAGAATAGACAATTTAGGGAATCCAGAGAAAGAAGATTCTTTCTCCTTGACTCTTTTCCACCCAATGTAGTCCTAGTTTCTGCTCTGAGGACAGTAGGTATCATGATGACAAGCTATTTAAATCAAAGCTGCATATACTGTCAATGTTGCATTATTTCTTTGTGTTGTTTGTGACAATATGCTATAATGCCAGTCCCAATGGAGATTTTTGTATGAATACGTACAACTACTTATAAAAATGAGGTCATCTTCCATTCAGATGAAATGAGCTCACCATGGTATAACTGCCTTTCCTTTATAAGTTAAAACTGGTAACAATTTTAAATAAACCAGTTTGTTTTAGATCATGCCAAGAAAAAAATGACATTGTAGCAAAATCTCTTAAAATGCCAGCAATATATGTATAATGTCACTTTTCATAATGCTTATGAGGATGAGGTAATTTTTCTGGAGCATTCATGATTTCATCCCTTTAAATGAGAGAGCATCATTTTTTAATTCCTAAATGAACAAACGTTAGTAGAAAGGTGACACACATGAATTCTCTGTAGCTCCTGCTTTTAAGCCACTATTTAATTCATGGCTTTGCTATTATTCTTGTCTACTTGCATTTCCTCATAGCATTCCATTTCATTAATAATAGAAAAATCTCCACTCTTAATATACTTCATTTTTATGCAGTAAAGTTCTTGTGGTTGACATCCCTTAATGTCCTTTACACAGTTGTTTCTATTTACATATTTTAAGTCACTGAAGCCTAACGTAATGCATGCTGGAAGATTTAAAAAGATACTATCAGCTTAGGCTCTAGTCTCTCAATATGACTTTCAGATTCTTATCAGCCTTTTTGTGGCAAGTCTACATTACCTACATGCTACACCCAAGAGCACTGCTATTAAATGAGACAATAAAGCCACCCTAGAGTAGCAATGAGTACATGTCCAGCATTGCTTTTCAGCCCTCTGACTTGGGAATATTTCCAGTCCTGTTCCAAGGCTACCACCTTGCTTCATATCCTGGATTTGGCACCTGTGCAGACTAGGGTTCAGGAGGAGACAGACACTGGGAAAACAGGGCACAGCAGGGTTAGATCCTCCCCCTACCCCCTTAAGTGGCACCAGCTAGATCAGTGATTCTCAACATTTTTAGCTTCAAGGCCTTTCTCCATATCTTCTTTGAATTTAGATCTATTTGAAAATTACACACATCCCTTTTTGTGTGTAGGAGTGAAGCATATCACCAATTTTAATCCAGCAAAAGAGTTTGCCACAGGTAACAAAAGTCTGGGAAACACTAGGCTATACACACAAGGCAGCACAATACAGAGCTATGCTGGGACACCCCGTGTTAGCACTGCTCATATTAGTTCCAGAACTAGAAGTACTAGAGGCATGCTAATGAGGTGCTGTGTATGGGCCAAACATGCACCACAGGAGTCACTGTGCACAGAGATATTGCAGCATATCTCAAGATGGTGCTACCTGTATTATGGAGACATAACCTTACAGTCAAAACAGACTAGACTGGCAAAGGGTGAGGGGAGAAACAAAGACTCAGAGTGTTGGAAGTCATTTCTTCAAGGTCACAGTAGATTATCAGAAAAGCCAAGAACAGCTTTTCTGAGGTTTCCTGTCTATAGATCTAATGCCTTCTGTTGGATTATAATGCTCCTCTCTGTTTCTGCTGATCAGAACAGTAGTACTTTGTGCTCACTTTGCATTGTTGTAAATAATTACACTATGTACAGGGCAACATATGCTAGGGCCAGAGAAACCATAAAAATACCCCTTATATTAGCCTTAACAGTCAGTGAGAAGCAGATTCCTAATTCTTGTCAGCTCAGTCTCTTTTAACACCTTTGCCTAGGATGATGACCTTAAATGTAGGACTGTCCTAATATTCATTCACTTATAGGCAATATTCTAAGTACTAAACAATAGCATAACTAGAAGGGGGAAAGCAAGGCACCAGATTATCCCCTGAAAACTCCCCCTGCAGGAGTCTTTTCCACAGCAGGCACATCCCTGTGCCCAGTAATTTATTAGTAGAGGGAGGGAAGATGTGAATAGGGTGAGCAGAATAGCCCCCTCCCATCCTGTCTTTGCCACAGGAGGTGCAGCCCCATACCCCATGGCCATTGGATCCTGGCAGATACAGCCTCAGACCCAGTAGCATATCTGGGAGGGGTGAATGGGGCACCAGGAGCTGCTGCAGCTGATGTGCAGCATATTTGTGCCCCGATACAGCAACTCATTATCCGGGTGGATGCTACTGCACCCAGAGGGTGCAAGGTCTGCCCAGAACCCCTGGTTTCATGAAGCTCCAGAGCCCAAAGAATGAGGTCCACTGCTATTTATCTCCCCTGTAGTGATGGAAGTTATAACTTAGAAAGGCTCTTTAACAGGAGACTGAGAGAATTGGGAAATGGGAAATGGTCCATCAAGAAGCAGGTACCTAGGGAATTAGTAAGACAAACAAAGGGTCTGCAGATGTTGCCCACTGCTCCTTGGCTCTTCTCATTGATTGTATGCCTATATTTATTGAACCTGGGGCTCTGAAGACCCATGAAAGCAACCTGGGCTCTGGGCAGTCCTTACCCTGATCAGCTGATGGGCTCAGAGCTTACTGATAATGTGGATAGGATTTCCAACTATCTATATGAACAGTCAGTAAAATTCAGGCTAAAAATGCCTGCCCATTAAGTCAATAAATAAATGTAAACATTCCATAAAACAATTAAACAATGACTGCTTTCTGACTGCTTCACAAGAAGTTTGACAGCCAGCACATCATTGATGCACAGTCAGCAGAGAAGCACTACCTGGTGTCCGATCAGAAGTGCAGTACCCTTCGGGAAGTCTTCTCTCAGTGCTTTGTAGAACCCTCCCCCTCCAAACACGTGCTGCTGCTGCTCCCCATCCTGTTGTATTGTAATGCTTCCTGTCACAGATAAGCTTCTTTGTGGGTCTGTGCTGGGATGGGGGAAACAGAACTGGTGGCGATAAGGCTGGGCTGTGGGTTAGGGGGCGGCATGGTGTGAGGTACTGTTGGTGCCAGGGTGTGGGGTGAGTAGGGGACTCCTGTTGTGAGGGCATCAGGGTATAAAACCATTGCTGCAGTCATACAAGGCTGCCAATCAATGGTCTTTTTTAATGACAGGAAAAACATGTGTCAGGAAAAATAGTTACCTATCAGTAAAGGCTTTTCAGATTGCTGGTAAAAAAATGTCTTGGAACGGCAACCCTGCAGGCAGAGCTCTAGTAGGAGTGTGCATTGACTTGGCAGTGAGATCAGAGCTCACTGCACAGGAGGGGCACTGCCAAAGTGAAGGTCTGCACCTCTCTGCCCCATTCCTAGGTTGGCTACTGCATGATGCCACAACAGGAGCCCCAGCAGTAGCAGCTATTGCCAGAATGTGGATTTGGAACATTCCCCTTCCCTCCTCCCAATTTTCCAGTGGTCATCAGACTTTTCTTCCCTCCCCACCACTCCAGGATGCTAAAGGAGCTCACTACAGCTCTGGTACTAAACATTTATTTCTGTTGGAGTAGCCCAGATTCATTATATCATTTATAAGTATTGGTGACTCTTAAGCAATGAGCTCTAAGGATCTGTGGCAGAGTTAAATTTTTTACCATTGATTCACAGGTGTGAATAACAAGTAATAGAGTGTTTCCATACTGTTCCACCTAATGTTTTCCTCTGCCATAATATCCACAAAGAATAGCTTTTTGAAAGACTTCAACAAAAATGGACAAGTAAAACTAATGAAACCTGTGATGTATGGCCTTGATTTTTTTTTTTTAGATAATCTTCTACTATATAACGCTTTCCCACCTTACATGATATTTCTTTAGCAGATTTTAAGAAGAGAACTATTATTTTTTAACCCAATGCAGCCACAAAATATTAAGTTTGCAGAATGAGAATGGTGAAAGCCGCCACTGCTGATCTTCTTTCATATAGCCAAGGGACACATCCATTTGGTTTATTGTTTTTGTCGGTTCCTCACTTGGAAAAGTGCAGTCTTATTTGTTCTGTTACTAGTACTTTGTAGATTCAAACTACATGAGTTATTGCCCATGATATACTCAGGGATATTGGCATTAAGTTATACAATTAGCTCATGCATCCAAGTGGGTAAAATAAGCTGCAACCATATTTCAAGTCCAATCTGAAGTTCCAAATGAGACGGTGTTAGTTGGCAAATAGCTGGAATGTGTCAGATGGATCTCAGAAGGAGTTCAGGCCTGACATGATAAGTGATATAATTTACAATCCACAGGATGGAGGTTGAAAATTTCCCATGCGGAATGTGTATGCACTGTACTCTAAGTCTCTCTTTCTGCTACTTTAGAAATTTTAAGAGGTTTGAAAACAAACAGCAGAGTTTCTCCTATCCAGCTTCACAGAGAGATTTCTTCATTAGGATATGTAGATACATTATACCAAAATACCCAAAAAGCAGGGTAAATTAGCCTGTGCTGCTGCATCTGCACTGCCTCTGATACCTAAACTAGCTTTTTTCTAAACCTAGCTCAGATATCTCTCCACTGCTGTCAACTGCACCTACAGTGTAAACAGACCCTACTGATCTTTCCTACAGATCTTCATTGCCTGGACAACATTTCTAATCCAAAACCCACTATTCATTTCAGTGGGTTTTGGATTAGGCCTCAGATGGTGAGAAGAAATCATGGTGACATATAGATCTACCAAGTACCAGTTAAATTCTAACCCTTGTCAGAAATAATAATATTATCTAAATGTAACTGCTAGCATTGGCGATGCATAGAGGGTGCACGCAGGTGCACATGCACCCCCTGAGATTGGCCGTGCAACCTCTGGAAGCACCAGCTGCGAAACCAGAAGTGCCACCAGAAGTGCACTTCTAGTTTCGCCAGTTTTGCCACTGGCTCAGCAATCAGCTGCTGGGTAATTGTGCCAGAGTTTATTCAGTTGCATTAATTACACATGTAGACACGCCCAATAGTTCAAGTAGCACATTTTCTTCATCTTTTTTTTTTTTTTTTTGAAGGCGAGGTATGTGTATGGAACAGAGATGCAGAGAGAGATAAAGATTGCTTCTGTGGTAAACATACCACAGGTGTCATAACATGATGGAAATCACATTCTGAAACCCTTAATGACAGCGATATTCTGAATTACTTTTAAAAAGGAAGTGGTTATTTTTGTATGGGAGGGATAGGATACCAAGTGTCAGATGACATTTCTTGAATGCATTTGCAGAGTCATTTAGTATTGCCAGAGTGGCACGGTTTTCTCAAAACTGCCACTACAGGAGATCCTGAGTTAGTATAAGGCTGCTTTAGGCAAGCCCCTTCTAGCACAAGGGCTTGTTGAGAGCAATTGGAGGCAGAAAGGAGGAACTGCAAGGGCAGAAGGGATTACAAGAAAGTTGCACAGACTCACTGTTCAAAGCAACCTGACATAGGATAGTCTCTGGCTGGTCTGGATATCCAGCAAAGCAAAGAGGTGAAAAAGTAGCTTTTTTGTCTAACTCCATCAGCTGCATCAAGGGGTTCAACATAGCCAAGGATTTATTTCTGAGACCGTAATCATAATCCCCATTTCAGATCCACACTCCCTCCTTAAAGTAACTTGAGTAACATGAATTAAGGATGAAGAAGCTGTCACTTTACCAAGGAGAATTGGCCTGTTATAATGACAGATGATGCCAGATTCCAGGCAAAAAACTGATTTATCTAAATTGAAACGGGAACAGCAGAAATGGTACTGGGAACAGAGTCCACCTTTTTTTACTAATGTCTCCTGAGTTCTGTGACTTCATGTTTACAGAAGTCTTTCACTGCTGCTTGGAGTAGCACAGGTGGCCAGAGATAAATAACTCAGGGTAAGAGGGGCTGGTGGGAGTGTGGTGGGGGAGTGTCTGGCAGGTCTGTGGAGGGGGTTTCCACAACAGGGTTGCTCAGTCCAGAAAGGGGAGGTAGACAGAAGGCTAAAATTAGCCTGGTCAGGGTTGGGGAGGTAGGAATAGCACAGTCATGGGGCTCATGCACATGAATGTGTATAGGTATTCACTAGACTGGATTTACCCATTTTAGAGCAGGTTAATCCAGGTCAATCTAAAGTTAGTTCACCTCTGAGGTATATTAACTTTCTACTGGGCACACCATTTTTAGAACAATGTAAGCCCTGTGAATGCCTGTACACTTGGCCATTTAGATAGACCTAATTTGATTAGGTTGATCTAAATGTAATGTTTGCATGTATTCTTACCAATTACATTGCAGAATTCAGTTGGGCTGAAGGCTTGCTGTAGACCATCTAGCGCACAGAATTGGAAAATGACAGCTGTTTCAGTTGAACCATTCTGAAATGCACGGGACTTTGGAAAATATAAAAAGACAACCATAATGAGTGACTTTGTGCTATGTGGACACCTGAATATTCTCTCACTAAACGCAATGTCAAGACCCCCATAATTACAGGTTTTATGTTACAGCACATTAATACCTTACCTCTTCCCAAGAACAGAGCAAAGCTTAGTTCAATGCTGATCTAGTCTCTTTCATTACATATGGCTTTTGATAAAGAAAACCAATACTTTGGATCTGTAAATAAAATATGTAAATTAGCAGGGTAGTTCAAACACTGTGTGTAAACTGGGGAATATTCCAAAGATGGACCACAATGCTGCCTCTCATTATTGTATAGTACAAACAAAAAACTATAGGGAAAGGCATTAAGGTTGCAAATTCAAGTCCTCAGAAGCTAAGAAATGCCAGAATTAAGGCTCCCTGCGCAACTTAAATTGCACCCCTACAATCCTTGGGAATTTCTGTAGTGTATCAACGGCAGGTCTGCGAGAGAATCCGTCCCCACTTTAGTCTGCTCTAGAGCCAGAAGTTTGTATGTGAGGCTACTCTTGACTCATCCCTGGCACCTACTCACAGGCCTACTGGAGATAGAGAGCTCAGGAGTAGATACTGAGAATAATTCCAAAATAGTCTCATGAGTGAACTTCTGCCCCAGGGAGCAAGGAAAAGATTCAGGTAGGTGAACAATGCTCAGTCCCATCCTCCCTGACATCTATCATTGTCATAGTATAGACAAGCTCTTTGTTTGTATGCATTATGAGTCAACCTAAATTCGGAATCACCTTCTTTTTCTCTTCTTGGAAGAGCTTTGCTTTATTCAGTTGATAGGATGAGTGATTCTCATTGAGTGAGCAGCAATTCATTATTTTTTTCTCTTTGCTGGTCTGTGGATGGTACTTTTGCCTTACTTATTACATACCTGTCAAAACATAATTACTAACTTTCGCATGGGCTTTTTGATGGCTCACTCACTCCCATATGTCGTTTTTTCACCAGCGTTAACTAATTTGAATACTTAAACAGAAATACCTAATACCTGATTTTTCAGAGTACTTAGCATTAGACATAGCACTTAATATGCTCAAAGCACAGGAAGTGAATTTAGGTACCACTGTGAGCACTAGTAACTTCTGCAGATGTGGTCCCAGGTGTCAAATAAGATACCAAGAAAATGAGAAGCATACAATTAGTGCTCATCTGTTAAAAGTTTAGTATAATTAACTTGCCCAGCATCACACAGAGCACATGAAATAAGGTGTATTTTCTAACGTGCATTAAATGTAATACCTTCAATAGCCCAGTCCCTAGCACGGATCTTCGCAAACTCCTAGTGCTCTGGTGAAGCGCCCGAAGATTGGAAGAAGGCCAATGCGGTGCCTATCTTCAAGAACGGGAGGAAAGTGGATCCGGCAAACTACAGGCCCATCAGCCTGACCTCTATCCTGGGCAAGGTCCTGGAAAAGATTATCAAAGAGGCCATCCTTAACAGACTAGCTGACAGCAATATCCTGAGGAATACCCAGCATGGGTTTGTTGCGGGTAGGTCATGCTTGACCAATCTCATTTCCTTCTATGACCAGGTGACCTATCACCAGGGCAAGGGAGAGGAGATTGATGTCATATATCTTGACTTCAAAAAAGCCTTTGATCTGGTATCCCATAATCACCTCTTGGCAAAACTGGCCAACTGCAGCCTTGGAACCACCACGATCTGTTGGCTGGAGAATTAGCTGAAAAAATGCAAGGTTCTCCACCTTGGGAGGAAAAACCTGCAGCATGTCTATAGGCTCAGCAGTGCTACTCTGTCTAGCACTATGGATGAAAGAACTTGGGGTTCATGATTGACCACAAGATGAACATGAGCCTTCAATGTGATGCTGTGGCTAGTAAAGTGAGCAAAACACTGGCTTGCCACCATAGATGCTTCTCAAGTAAATCCTGGGATGTCATTCTCCCGTTGTACTCGGCCTTGGTGAGGCTGCAGCTGGAGTATTGTGTCCAGTTTTGGGCTTCACAATTGAAAAAGGATGTGGAGAAGCTTGAGAGAGTCTAGAGTAGAGCCACGCACATGATCAGAGGTCAGTAAAACAGACCTTATGATGAGAGGCTGAGAGCTATGGGGCTCCTTAGCCTAGAAACCGCAGGATCAGGGGCGATCTGATGGCCACCTATACGTTTATCAGGGGTGTTCTCCATGATCTGGGGGAATGATTGTTCACCAGAGCACCCCAAGGGATGACAAGGCCGAATGGTTATAAACTCCAGCAAGACTGTTTCAGGCTGGACATGAGGAAGAATTTCTTTACTGTCCAAGCCCCCAAGGTTTGGAATAGCCTGCCACTGGAGGTGGTTCAAGCACCCACATTGAACCCCTTCAAGAGAAATTTGGCTGTTCATCTTGCTGAGATCCTATGACCTCAGCTGACTTCCTGCCCCTTGGGCAGGGGGCTGGACTCAATGTTTTCCGAGGTCCCTTCCAGCCCTAATGTCTATAAAATCTATGAATCTATGAAAGAAATGCATGTTAGATTGCCTTAATGTGCAGTAATAAATGTGCACAGTTTTTAAGTGACACTGAATGTGCAGTAGCCTATTTTACTGCACATTAGTATAATTTAATTGCACTTTGTTTTATGTGACACTTTAATACATAGTAAAAGAGGCTACTGCATGTTAAAGCACACATGTAGATGTGCCCACAGAGTCTTTTTGACAAAGGGATAGAATCCAGTTCCTGAACACAGCATGTAACTATTTTAACTAAAACCATTACTTCCCTTCCTGCAGTCCCTTCTCTTGTTCATCCCATCTTTTCCAACTGCAGTCATTCCACTTCACAACTCAGATTTATTCCCAGAGCACTAGCCACCTTTGTACTAACTGGCAGATAAGCACCAATTTTTACAAGCATCCAATAGCAAACTTTATACCACAAACCCCTCCAACTGTGCCAGAAATTATCCATATATCATTTATATGGTTCAGGAATAGAAAAGAATTATATGATCATAATTTAATCCTCATGACATGTGGAAGATTAGACACATTTGTAGTGATTTACAAGGTGAAAATCAGAAATTTTGTATTAGTGTTAAGGAACATAGCATAACGTGATAATACTTTTGGTTTTGTGACTATTTGACAGAATGTCATTTGTGTTATCAGTATAAATACTTGTGTAGCAATTGTTCTGATATGTTATTATTTATGTTTATATTCCTGTTTATTTTATACCTCTCTCAAAAAATAAGGAGGACAGTTTGACAGACCTAGATGTCAGCAAAGAATCTTCTGAGAACACAGAATGTCTTGTGTGATTTGACATCTGGATTTTATGAAGGTCAGTAGTTCATGGAGATGCAGTTATGGATGGTAACTGAAGCCCCTCTGCTGTGAAACAGACAAGAATCTGAGTAAAAACATGTGTTCCTTCTACTAGAAAAGGACTAAATGAAAAATAGATTTTTTTTCTAACATTGGCATTCAATTTGTCTTGTTTATATATATTTTAATTGATATTTTTGCTTAAATAACACCTTTAAAATTATGAAAATAGTAATTACAAAATAAGGATTTTATAAATTAGTATTCTAAGTGTCTGTCTCTGGCAAGTAAGAGTAAGGAAACTGAAAGCTGATCAAAAATCTATGATCAAATCCTCAATGAACTGTCAAACATAGCAGTTCATTAGTATATGAATTAATGCAATTAGTATAAATTGCAAATGTGAATATCACCTCCTTCTACCTAAGAAAAATTAGAAAAAAGCTTCTCCTTGATTTACAGGTTTCACAAAAGGGCTTGATTTTAACTTCATCCATATTTCTCTCTTTCTGTGTGTATGTTATTCCTTGTACAAACTTTTCAAGCACTGATACCAGACCAGACAGCTTGTCATGCAGGAGTGTTATGCAGCTTAATTTTACTTACTTATCTTTATATGGTACACCTAAAGTACCTATCATTTCAGTACTACTAGTACTGAGGTACTACTGTACCTCAGTATCTAATGCTAGAACACTTGTAAAATGCATCAAAACAAGAAGAAATGTGGTACTGAAGTGGAAAGTATTGTAGCACTCTATTGCCTGCCTGCATAAGAACAGACAAGATTCTTTGGGTAAATCCGATATCTTTTATTAGACCAACTCAAATAGTTGGAAAAATTCTTCTTAGCAAGCTTTTGGGCACAAACACCCTTCGTCAGGCTGAGGAAGTGTCTGCAGATGGTCTGTGATATTACGAATGCAAGAAAACCCACCAGTTAAAATGTAAATTGAGGTGGTCAGTAGGTGAGAGACAAGTTGGGGGCGGGGGAAGTATTTTAACTGGCTGGCATAAGTACTGGCCTCTGGTTGCTTTAACACTCCATCCAGGAAGAGCACAGACCATCTGCATACACTTCCTCAGCCTGATGAAGGGTGTTTGTACCCAAAAGCTTGCTAAGAAGAATTTCTCCAACTACTTGAGTTGATCTAATAAAAGATATTGGATTTACCCAAAAAACTATGTCTACCTATGTCCTTAGACCAACATAGCTACAACCTACACCCTTGGTGCATGTATAAGAGGTATTACCTGAATAGTCAGCTCACAGGTCTTTCAAAGGGCAACTTTGAGCACACTTACAGAAAAGGAAATAAGCATTTGAAAAATAAGTCCATAGTTTTTACAGTTTTTTTCCTCATTTATAACAGGATCATATATAAAGACATAAGTTATGGGCAAGGTGCTAAATGAGAGCATTTGCATGATACTTAGAGCCAGTCATATAACTCAGCAGCAAGAATGTTTCTCATACTACATCATACAATACTACAGTTGTGACAAGCGATAACAGAGATAACAGATTAAAAAGGAAAGCAAACCAATAAAAAGGGCTTTCACCTCTGTTTTCTTGTGCAGAGACTGGGACTCCCCCACCGTGTTTCAAGACGGACTCGAGGGGAGCGCCTCAGGACCTAAGGTTGAGGAGGACTGGGTTAGAGTGCTTCTGGAGGGGCTGGACATGTTCAAGTCAGCAGGTCCAGATGCTCTCCACCCCAGGGTGTTGAGGGAGCTAGCAGGGGTTATTGCTGGGCCCTTGGCATGGCTTTACGAGTGCTCATGGTGCTTGGGCCAGGTGCCAGATGATTGGAAGATAGCCAACGTGGTCCCCATCTTTAAGAAAGGGAGGAGGGAGGACCCGGGCAACTATAGGCCCGTCAGTCTTACCTCAATCCTGGGGAAACTCTTTGAGAAGATCATCAAGGAGCACATATGTGATGGGCCGGCATCGGGGATGATGCTCAGGGGCAACCAGCACGGTTTCATTAGGGGCAGTTCATGTCAGACCAACCTGATTGCCTTTTACAATCAGGTCACAAAAGCATTGGCTGCAGGTGTCGCCATGGATGTAGTCTTTCTGGACTTCAGCAAGGCCTTTGACACTGTCTCCCACCCCATCCTC
>NW_005842083.1:2503555-2503899 GCF_000455745.1 Alligator sinensis | reverse complement strand
ACAAGGAATGACGGCCACAAGTTGTTGGAGAGTAGGTTTAGATTAGACATCCGTAAGAACTACTTCACAGTTAGGGCGGCTAGGATCTGGAACCGACTTCCAAGGGAAGTGGTGCTGGCTCCTACCCTGGGGGTCTTTAAGAATCAGCTTGATGCCTGCCTTGCTGGGGTCACTTGAGCCCAGTTTCCCTCCTGCCCAGGCAGGGGGTCAGACTTGAAGATCTACAAGGTCCCTTCCGACCCTACTTCTATGATTCAATGAAAACCACATTGGAATGTTCTGTCCTGCATCACTGTATTTGCCCATAAGATTTGAAACAATCAAACATTTTGAATTAATAGTTG